>NC_134689.1:320102242-320454742 GCF_050947455.1 Rhinoderma darwinii
AAAAAACAATAAAAAACTATTCCAGAATTGCTTGTTTTTGGTAATTTCCTTTACCAAAAAATGAAATAAAAAGTGATCAAAAAGTCGTATGTGTTCTAAAATGGTACCAATAAAATCTACAGCCCGTCTCGCAAAAAACAAGCCCGCACACCTCTCAATCAACTGAAAAATAAAAAAGCTATGGCACTAGTAACGCGGTGATGAAAAACATCTCAATGCGCAGGCCGGAGGGGAACATTCCTTCAGTTTCAGGGCCCTAGTATTTAGGAACTAGGAAAGGGAATGGACATAGCACATCCGCTGGAAGCGAGGGTGCCCGTATTATACCAGCGCAAAACTTTCCCAGCAATATTTCCCAAACTACGAAGGAGAAAATGTCCCCAAAAGGTGCAGAGCGTTACAGAAGGGGGATAAGAAAGAAAACCGTTTATCAGTGTGACACCGGCCTGCGCATAACGGATCGCTTTACAGCGTAACACACATCTATGGATAATTGTATTATTTACCCCATTATTATACCCTCTTATTATGCCCTGATGTACTCCGCACAGATTACATATGCCACCACATTATAAGCTGAAATACCAGCAAAACCCCAAACAGAACTATTACCAAGCAAAATCCATGCTCAAAATGGCGGTCTTTCCCTTCTTAGCCCTACAGTGTGCCCAAACAGCAATTTATGGCCACAAGTAAGGCATTACCATGCCCGGGAGAACCCGCTTAACAATTTATGGGGTAAGATTCTCTAGGGGCACAACATCTTGTGCGGTGAATGGGCAGATCAGTGGAGAAATTGCAATTTTCACTTTGCACCATCCACTGCGTATTCATTTCTGAAAAACACCTGTGGAGTCTAAATTGTCACTACATCCCTTGATAAATGCCTTTAGGGGTGTAGTTTCTAAAACGGGGTCACTTTTGTTTGGTACATCAGGGGTTTTGCAAATGCAACATGGCGTCCGCAAACCATTCCAGCAAAATCTACGCTCCAAAAGATAAATACCGCTCCTTTTCTTCTGAATGCTCCCATATATGTAAACAGTCGATTATAACCACATATGGGGTGTTACCGTACTCGGGAGAAATTACTTTACAAATGTTGGGGTGCTTTTTCTTCTCTATTCCTTGTAAAAATGAAAAATGTGTATCTAAAACTACATCTTGTTGGAAAAAAAAAAATATTTTTCATTTTCATGGCTTAATTCTAATTAATTAAGCAAAAAACCTTTGGGATCAAAATTTTCACTATACCCCTAGATGATTCCTCAGGGGGTGCAGTTTCCCAAATGGTGTCACTTTTGGGGTGTTTCCACTGTACTAGTACTACAGGGGCTCAGCAAATATGACATGACACCCAGAAACCATTCCAAAATCCAAATGGTGCTCCTTCCATTCTGAGCCCCACCGTGTGTCCAAACAGATGTTTGTGACCACATGTGGGGTATTATTTTACTCGGGAGAAGTTGCTTTACAAATGTTGTGATGCTTTTTCTCCTTCAGTCCTTGTGGAAATGAAAAAAAAATACCTAAACCTACATTTTCTTTGAAAAAATGTAGATTTTCATTTTTATGGCCTAGTTACAATAAGTTCTGTAAAAAACCTGTGGGGTAAAACTGCTCTCTACCCCTAGATAATTCCCTCATGGGGTGTAGTTTCCAAAATGGGGTCACTTGTTGGGGGTTTCCACTGTTTTGTCCCCTCAGGAGCTTTGCAAATGCGACATGGCCTCCGCAAACCATTCCTGCTAAATTTTAGTTCCAAAAGCCAAATGGCGCACTTTCCCTTCTCAGCCTCGCCGTGTGTCCAAACAGCCGTTTATTACCACATGTGGGGTATTGTTTTACTCGGGAGAAATTTCTTTACAAATTTTATGGTGCTTTTTCTCCTTTAGTCCTTGTGGAAATGAAAAAAAATTAGCTAAACCTACATTTTATTTGAAAAAATGTAGATTATCATTTTCATGACCTAGTTCCAAAAATTTTTGCAAAAAAACTGGCCGGTCAAAATGCTTGCTACACCCCTAGATAAATTCCTCGAGGGGTATAGTTTCCAAAATGGGGTCACTTGTTGGGGGTTTCCACTGTTTTGTCACCTCAGGGGCTTTGCAAATGTGACATGGCCTCCGCAAACCATTTCTGCTAAATTTGAGCTCCAAGAGCCAAATGGCGCACTTTCCATTCTAAGCCCTGCCGTGTGTCCAAACAACCGTTTATTACCACATGTGGGGTACTGTTTTACTCGGGAGAAATTGCTCTACAAATGCTGTGGTGCTTTTTCTACTTTAGTTCTTTTGGAAATGAAAAAAAATTAGCTAAACCTACATTTTATTTGAAAAAATGTAGATTTTCATTTTCATGGCCTAGTTCCAAAAATTTTTGCAAAAAAACTGGCCGGTCAAAATGCTTGCTACACCCCTAGATAAATTCTTCGAGGGGTGTAGTTTCCCAAATGGGGTCACTTTTGGGGGGTTTCCACTGTTTTAGTTCCACTAGACCTGTTCAAAGCTGACATGGTGCCTAAAATATATTCTAATAAAAAGGAGGCCCAAAATCCACTAGGTGCTCCTTTGCTTCTGAGGCCGGTGCTTCAGTCCAGTAGCACACTAGAGCCACGTGTGGGATATTTCCTAAAACTGCAGAACCTGGGCAATAAATATTGAGTTGCATTTCTTGGGTAAAACCTTCTGTGGTACAAAAAAAATGGATTCAAAATGAATTTCTGGAAAAAAATAATGAACTTTGTAAATTTCACCTCTACTTTGCCTTAATTCCTGCGCAATGTCTAAAGGGTTAAGAAACTTTCTAAATGCTGTTTTGAATACTTTGAGGGGTGCAGTTTTTAAAATGGGGTGACTTATTGGCGGTTTCTAATATCTAAGGACCTCAAAGCCACTTCACAACTGAACTGGCCCCTGTAAAAATAGCATTTTGAAATTTTCTTGAAAATGTGAGAAATTGCTGCTAAAGTTCTAAGCCTTGTAACGTCCTAGAAAAATAAAATGATGATCAAAAAACGATGCCAATCTAAAGTAGACATATGGGGGATGTTAGTTAGCAACATCTTTGTGTGGTATAACTGCCTGTCTTACAAGCAGATGCATTTAAATTGAGAAAAATGTTAATTTTTGCAATTTTTCGCTAAATTTTGGTGTTTTTCACAATAAATACTGAATGTATCGGGCAAATTTTGCCAGTAACATAAAGTCCAATGTGTCACGAGAAAACAATCTCAGAATCGCTTGGATAGGTAAAAGCATTCCGGAGTTATTACCACATAAATTGAAACATGTCAGATTTGAAAAATGAGGCTCTGTCAGGAAGGTCAAAAGTGGCCAAAGAGGGAAGGGGTTAAGGGTGCTTTCATACGTGACCAATTGCAGTGTATTTTTGCTGCGCGGCCAATTACCGCTCTACTAAACCACGCACTGGAATTGCTGCGGTTTTGCGATGCAGTTTTTGGCCCCACGGCTTCTACAGGTGACAGAAGTTGAAAGCGCTTGTTTCATCTATAGAAGCCGTGCATAACAAAACCACATGGAAAAAAAGATGGTTCTCTCTAATTAGAAATTGGGGTTATTTTGAATCCCATTTTCTCAAAATGTTAAAACTCATAGGAATTAACGATTTAATTTTTATTTCAGACTAACTATTTACTTCTACCTGCGAGTAGAACTGTTCACATATATTTTCTGATGTCTCAACTGTTTAATAAAGACATATTGAAACAGAAATTGGGTCGCTACACAGGGCGGTTGGACCGATTTTAATAAATATGGGTAGGACAATTACTTATGGTGGTTGGATGCATATACTACCTTATACCTATGCATTTAGATATCACTATGTGTTATATTGGCCATATTAACTGCTTTCCTTTTGAGGAGCAGAGTGGTTCCATTGTAATATCCACTCCATATGTTATTTGATGTGTTGTGAGTTATTTGGATTATGTTAGAATTCATATATATTATTTTTGGGACTGTTCTGGTCCCATTAGTATCCATACTCTTACTAGTATTAATATATGCACTCTGCTATTTGTTTTTGTTTTTTGGTCTGTCCGGACTGGGCGTTTCTATAGGATCCTTCTTAAAAATGGACGATGTCTGTGATGTAAATTTGAATGATAAATTATAAAATGTATGTATTTTTCTAATGGATAGTAAATGACTTTCTTCTTTTGGTAAAATTAGAAATAAGGGCCTGTTTTTGTCCATGGGCTGTGTCTGGTATTGCAGTTCAGTCGAATTCACTGGAATGGGGAGGGGCTGCAATACCATCATGTAAACCTTTTTCTTCTAATCTTATACAACCCCTATAAAATATGTTCAATGTCTAGCCCATGGTGTTTACGTGATGGGTATTTTACCGTGATGTAAATAAATTATTTGCTAATACACAGTCCAAATGGCAAGTGAGAAAAATATCATAGGCCTGATTACATGGGATTCCTCCTCCTTTCAGAACACACATGGACTATTTGCTTTATGGCCTTATGACTCTTCTCTGTTTGTGCAGTTGTCACTCTTCATTGGCGTTGAGTGTTCTTGGGAACAGCTAGGCATTTGCGCCACTTTGTCTTGTGTGGTTTGGATCCTGCTTCCTTTTGGAGTTATTGGGGTTGTGTTACCCTGAAGAAAACACCTGCTGCAGTGTGGTTTGATTGAGAAGTGTTTGACCCCTGGTGACATTGCGTATGTTACTTTCTCCAAGTGTTCATGGCACGTAATTCCTAAATGTCATTGGACTCTATGTATGGATTTTAATGTGACATTCTAAAATTGCTGCTGACTTTACTGGGTTTACTGATGCAGCAAAAAAGTTTTCATTGGGCATAATAGTTTTTAAAAGGGTTATTCCATGAATATTATGTATAGTTAAATAAAGCACCTACTTCCAAACTTGTTTTCTATTGACCATTATGGAAAAAAAAAATTCTCAGACAACATACAGAATTTCTAAATTTATACAGCACCACCTAGTGTTTCAGTGCTCTCCCCTGTAGAACTTCCCCCTCTAAGTGTTCAGTGGCGGAAACGCTTGTCCCGTCTCTGCTCGGTCTCCTCTTCGGCGGTCTGGAGGGATCCATGCTGGTGAGCAGGCTGTCCCATAATCTTCAGTGGAGGAGAATGGTTAGTGTGCATGCTCATGATCTCTTCTGACAAGCTGAGAAGACTGAAGATAATGGGAAAGCCTGCTCACCAGCAGAGATGCCTCCAAGTGATCATAGAAACCCAAGAAAAAAAGTTGAATGTGTGTCAGAACAAAACATGTTTAGAGTTCGGTGGTTTATTTAACTATACATAATATTATTCGTGGGATAACCCCTTCAATATTACAATGTGTTATCTGTGGTTATCCCTAGGACTACAGCTAAATATTAGCACTATACACAAACCGATCCGCAAAGATAGTGGTTTTTTTAGTCGTTTTTTTTTTGGGTGTCGCCACTTTCATGAATGTGGCAAATCCACAAAATTTTTGTAGAAAAAAATGTTGCAGTTTTTCCATAGTGCTGCAAATAAAGACTCCTGCAAATATACCCTTTGTCTACGTTTTTTAACAAATCTGCAGTGTTAGTCTCTAGTTACACAGTGCGATCAAATAATTGCTGGCACGATTACCGCAAAACGGCACAGAACGCCATGTTTTTGCATTAATCATGTCAATAAGCCGTGATTTAACCGCACTGTGTGAATAGACCCTTGGGACAGAAACCTACGCAATGCACGTTCTCCAATGGTAAAAATAAGAGGATGTCCGGTTCCTGTTTCGTTTTTCTCATCTGGAATAGTGTAGCAATCCATGTTCTTCTGCCCACCCACCTGATAGAACAGAGAATAACTGACTCCAAGTGCCATCAGAAAAAGCAGATTGAAATCAATAGGACCGTTGGCCAAATTTTTTATTTCTAAAAACAATGTAACAGAATAACATTGAAAAAAATGCCAGTGTAGATAGACTCGAAGGTGTATGAGGCTGACCAATCAGCTGGGCTGGAACAATCACACTGTAAGGGTATGTTCACACGTAGTCAACAAAAACGTCTGAAAATCCAGAGCTGTTTTCAAGGGAAAACAGACCCTGCTTTTCAGACGTTTTTTGACCAACTCGCATTTTTCGCGGCGTTTTTCGCTGCGTTTTTTACGTCCGTTTTTGGAGCTGTTTTCATTGGAGTCTATGAGAAAACAGCTCCAAAAACGTCCAAAGAAGTGTCCTGCACTTCTTTTGACGAGGCTGTATTTTTACGCGTCGTCGTTTGACAGCTGTCAAACGACGACGCGTAAATAACAGGTCGTCTGCACAGTACGTCGGCAAACCCATTCAAATGAATGGGCAGATGTTTGCCGACGTATTGGAGCCGTATTTTCAGACGTAAAACGAGGCATAATACGCCTCGTATACGTCTGAAATTTGGCCGTGTGAACATACCCTAAGGCCTTATTCACACGAACGTGTGCCTTTTGCGTGCGCAAAAAACGCAGCGTTTTGCACGCCTTGCAGTTCCGTGTGTCATCAGTGTTTGCTGCGTGGCTACGTGATCTTCTCGCATATGCTATCCTTATGACACGCGGTTTTGATGTTTAGAAAAAGAAATGAAGTGCTTTTATTTTTTCCTTCATTTCTTTATCCACTGTTGCGCGAATCACACGCGACACACGGAAGTGCTTCTGTGTGCCATGCGTGATTTTCACGCACCCATTGACTTCAATGGGTGCGTGATGCGCGAAAAACGGCCAAGTATAGGACATGTCGTGAGTTTTACGCAGCGGACATACGCTGCGTGAAAATCACGGACTGTCTGAACGGCCCCATTGACTAGCATGGGTCCATGCGACGAGCGTGATTTTCACGCGCGTATTACGGACGTAAAACACGTTCGTGTGAATAAGGCCTAACAATGGGCTGGAACAATGAGGTGTATGATGCTGATTGGTCAGCGTCATACACTCCTCTGTACAACGCCCAGTTGGTAAAAAGTAAGAACACGCCCAGTTGGTCATTAAGAAACTAATTAGCATAAATCTAAAATTGCTCATTACTTACTCAAAAATGATAGTTTTTCAAAATAAAAACCAGCGCCGATCACATTATGTAGGAGATAGGGCACTTATTATCTGGTGACAGACTCTTTAAGGCCGACCACTACCTACTTCCCAGCACGATCTTTGCTGATACAGGTGAAATGAAAGACATAAGTCAGTGCTATCTCAGCTGTTACCGGCCAACCATCAATATTCATTGCTCCAGCTGCTATTGCTCTTCAAATGGGAATCGGAGAGAGAGAGAAAGAAAAGGGGACGGCAGTGCACGATGAGAGAGGCCGTCCTCTCCATACTGGGTGACAAACTTTCAGCACTCAGACCTTGCTGCAGGCCAGCGACTGCACATAGATCATCTTGGCCTGTGTTTGGATATCTCTCATGTAGCTGGCAAGACGCCTTCCTGGGCAGTGTTCTGTATGTATATATGTTTGTTACATTGTCTTGTGTTTAAATTGCTCATGAAGCCTAAAGGTTTACTTTACATGCACTATAACTTTGTATGCGTGTTTGTGCTTTTTACTATATGAATCCTAAATATATGTAACTTGCTATTTCCTAGTTGAGCAGGTGCCTATGTAGACTTCATATTCCTTCTATATTGTTGTATTTCTTGAATGAGCGATTGGCCTCACAACACTGGCATCATCTGTCTGTTTCGGTAGGGTAACCGTGACACTGACCGTGCCTCTTGTAGAACGTCCGAGTGTATTTATTACACAGACGTTGCTGCAGGGTAATGTTTTCTATGTGTGGTCATGAATGTTCAAATAGTCCCTAGATTTTATCTCCTGAGGGGTTATTCTAATTTCATAGACTAGTAATAGACAAAATCCAAGAGCCAGATTATTGCTATTTGCTACTGGCACTTGATGTCTTTTTTTAAAGTCCTTGTTACACTAAAAATAAATTTGATCCTTGAATGGTATAACTGGCTTCTAAATGTATACACAAGGCAGAACATTTATTTCATGGAGTTGTATGCAAGTAGAAAAAGATCTCCTTTCTTCTAAAAACAGCACCACTTTTGTCTACAGGTATTGCCTGGTATTGCAGCTCGGCTATATTCACTCGAATGAAACTAAGATGCAATACCAGACACAACCCATGGACACTAGTGATGTTGTTTCTTGGGGGGGAAAAAAACAGACCCTCATTGTTTTTACTATTTTTTTGTTTCAAGTTTTTTTTAGTCAAGTAAGTCCATGCTCTGAAGTTTTGGAAAAGAGGTTAATCTCATCTGGAAGTAAACGAAGATTTTCAAGACATGGAAAAAAAGAAGGGGCATATGTGGCTATAAAAATGACTGGCAGATGTGATGTAGACTCTGGCTACTAGTTACATTTGGCTGTCCTTTTAGAGCATTTCCGGAGTCATAGATGTGTACCTGCCAAAACTGACTGCTTTACCTTTTATAAATATTGCAGTTGTACTTTTGTATTTGGTGTTTTCCACAATTATGAATAGTCGCTTTTAAGGGTGTATTGATTGTAGTTTTTGAGGCTGTTTTCTGCCCCGATTTTGCAAAAATTGCACCAGTTCTCTAAAATTAATGGAAAAACACCATGCTTTTTCTAAAGCTTTACCAGTTTCTCATCTAGTGATCCGATTAGGTTGCATTCACATTATATTAGTTTGCTTGCTTTTTTCCCCACAATAAATAGAGAAGTTGCAATATTGAAGATGGAACACTTTTTTGACCGTCATACTAAAGTCTATGGAAGGAAGTGCCTCTTCATTTGTGGGGGAGTTTATACTTCTGTAGCTATAGTCAAGGCGACCCAATATAGAAATGGCAACTATGGTTTAAATTGCAATAAGAGGATTCTTTCAATCCTCCGAAAATGCAGAGCGTTTCAAATTAATATAACAGGAAGCAGCAATTGTTTCTTTTGCAAAATGTTTTCTTTTTTTTTTTGTTATGAAATATCAAAATGACAGGTACATGATATCATTCATATGGTGTAACATCACCCTTAGTTACAAATGTCCATTAAACGTCCAGGTTAAATTTTTTTATCCCATGGAAGCTTGGTATAGCGCTCAGACTCCACAAGGAGGAGACGTTGGCATCTTGCTATGACGATGCAATGTTTTGGGGCTCCTCCCCTTTCTCAAGGGGGCAGACTCTAGAATCGTCACATCGGCGTAGCAAGAAGCCAACGTCTCCTCCTCGTGGAGGCTGAGCGCTATACCAAGCTTCCCTTCCATGGGAAAATGTGTTCTGGAATTTGTTATTTTGTGGGGAATACAAGTATTTACTAAAATAGACATGACAGGAGAGGTAACCGGTCCTCTTTAAGAGATATATATATATATATTCAAAGAGTGAAACTCCTATATTATATAGATTCATTACACACAGAGTGATCTATTTCCAGCATTTTTTTCTTTTAATGTTGATGATTATGGTAACAGAGAGGGTATGTTCACATGCAGTGTTTTCAGACATAATTCGGGCATTTTACGCCTCGAATTACGCCTGAAAAAACTGCTCCATTACGCCTACAAACATCTGCCCATTGCTTGCAATGGAGTTTACGGTGTTCTGTTCCCACGAGGTGTTATTTTACGCGTTGCTGTCAAAAGACGGCACGTAAAAAGACGCCCGCGAAAAAGAAGTGCTTGTCACTTATTGGGACTTTTTTGGAGCTGTTTTTCATTGACTCCATTGAAAAATTGCTCCAATAACGTCCGTAAAATACGCCGCGAAAAATGCGAGTTGCTACAAAAACGTCAAACTCTGGAGCTGTTTTCGCCTGAAAACAGCTCCGTATTTTCAGACGTATTTTGCTAAGCCGTGTGAACATATACCCTTAATGAAAACCCACATTTTAGTGTCTCCGAAAATTAGAATACTAGCTAAGCCCAATTTAAAAAATGATTTTTAATACCAAAGTGCTGGCCTACTGAAAAGTATGTGCCCTCAATACTTGGTCGGGGGTTCCTTTTGCATGAATTACTGCATCAATGCGGCGTGGCATGGAGGTGATCTGCCTGTAGCACTGCTGAGGTGTTATCAATGCGGCGTGGCATGGAGGCGATCAGCCTGTGGCACTGCGGAGGTGTTATGGAAGCCCAGGTTGCTTTGATAGCTCGTCTGCATTGTTTGGTCTGGTGTCTCATCTTCCTCTTGACAATACCCCATAGATTCTCTATGGGGTTTAGGTCAGGCGAGTTTGCTGGCCAATCAAGCGCAGTGATACTGTGGTTATTACACCAGGTATTGGTACTTTTGGCAGTGTGGGCAGGTGCCAAGTCCTGCTGGAAAAAGAAATCAGCATCTCCATAAAGCTTGTCAGCAGAGGGAAGCATGAAGTGCTCGAAAATTTCCTGGTAGACGCTGCACTGACTCTGGACTTAATATAACACAGTGGACCAACCACAGATGACACAGCCCCCAAACCATCACTGACTGTGGAAACTTCACAGTGGAACGCAAGCAACTTGGATTGACGCCTCTCCACTCTTCCTCCAGACTCTGGGACCGAGATTTCCAAATGAGATGCAAAATTTACTTTCATCTGATAAAAGGACTTTGAACCACTGAGCAACAGTGTTGGTCCACTGTGTTATACCAGGAAATTTTAGAGCACTTTCCTATCCGTGGCAGACACAGAAAGCAGAGGGCCCCCATGGGAACAGTAACCGGTCCTTTGGTCTTCTTTTCTGGAAATGTGTTTTTTAATGCATCAAATCACTGTAAAAACACATGCGGTTTTAATTGTACCTCAAACGCAATGTCAGAATACACCCTTACGATCCACCAGAAATTGTGAGCCATGTAATTTATTTGCTCCTTGCCTTACATGCAAACTAAAAGACCATAGGAACCTGCACACACAGCGGAGATACCGCTGCAAATCTGCCTGTGGATTTTGCTGCAAAATCTGCATGTGTAACATACGAAATTTGCAACGGATTTCACGCCTTTCGTCGAAGGGGTAAAATCCGCGGTGAAAATTCGCACCAGAAATTGACCTCCTGCGGATTTTAAAATCCACACTGCAGGTCAATTTCGTTTTGTAAAAATTCAGAGAGATTTGTATTGCTGCTGACCGTAAATTTTCAGCTAATATGCAATGTGTGCATGGGACCTTTTAAAATGGCACTGGGCCCCCTTATCTATTGGGCCCCTAAGGCTCTCCCCAGGTTGCACATATGGAATGAATCTTTGAAGACTAATATACTGTAATTGCCTGCAGCAGGGATGGCTCTGCCTGCCTGCCTGTAGTTACAGGCCAGCTCCTTCAACCCCTCTGCCAATTCTTCCTTTCGTCTAACGAGCCTTGAGCTATGAAGCAAAAAATATGAAGTTAAAGTTCATACACCTTAGACGTATTCTATAGTTTCTAGTGGTGAGCATTTTATCAGGTAGGTTAACTGCCACTTTTCTAGCTGTTCTTCTATTTGTCTTCATCTCTTGTGACTATTCTATCTATCCTCATTCAGAGGCTCACAGTGGCCGTGGTGGTTACACCTGCTATACGTCTCTATGCTGTACCCATGTTACAAAAGAAGAACGCGAACAGGTGCATTGTCGATGTAGAAGCAGGACAAGTTCTGTTAAAAATGGTCACAGTTTAAATGTTATGTACATTTCTTCTGTGCAAGCTTAGGCCTAAGTTCACACAGGTTTTTTTTTTGCAGGCAGAAAAAATCTGCTTAAAAATTCCTTTAGGAATTTTGAGGTAGATTTGGACTTGCCAACGTTACTTGATGGGGTTTTTTTTTCTGCCTTTTTTTTATTTCTTTTTTTTAAATCTAATGCTAAAATGGCCACACAAAAAAAAGTTCCAAACGTGCGCCACAGGTTTTTTTTCTGCCTCCGATTGATTTCAATGTGGGGTCAGAGGCGGAAACCGCTCGAAAAAGAACATGCCACTTTGTTTTTCTGCAAGTGGCCAAAAGCCACCCGTGAAATAAAACGCCTCTGCCTCCCATTGAAATCAATGGGGGGCAATTTGGGCCCTTTTTTGATACTGGCTCGGTTTCCATGTCGAAATCTGTGCTAAAAACATGAATGGAACCCAACGTCTTTCTTCTCATTTCAATGAATTGCGTAGAGAGGCAAAACAATAAAAAAATGGGCAAAGATATCTGCAGAAGGTGGTCGCATTCATGATCGATTTTGTTTTTCTTGTGTACAATCTTAGAACCCCCTGCAATGCTAAACTATAATAATAATAATAAAATGAAGGGAAACCATTAACTTAGCCAGCCCTTTAAAGGATATGTACACCTTTTGCACTTCTTTTTTTTTTTTTTTAAATTGCATTGTATGTTTTTTGCAAAATAAAATTGATTTCTAATTGGTCTTAAAGGGGTTGTCTACTACCGGACAACTGATGACCTTTACACCGGATAGGTCATCAGTATATCATCGGTGCTGGTCCGACACCCGGACCCTGCACCGATCAGCTGGTGTGGCTGCCTGCGGGCACTGAATGTCATTAGACAGTATGCAATGTACGGAGCCGGAAGCAGTTTCCTCCGTACATTGCATAGTGGCCGAGCTGCAGCTCTGCTCCTATTCACTTGAATAGTAGCAGAGCTGCAGTACAGCAGCTCGGCCGCTATTCCGTGGCCGCAGCCATCTGCTTCTGGCATGGACGTCCGATGCCCAGAAGCAGTCGGAGCAGCTGATCCGGTGGATAGGTCATCAGTTGTCTGGTAGTGGACAACCCCTTTTAATTAAAATTGTCTACCGTTTGTCTTCTGTACCTACAGTGTATTTCAGTACATGGCCGGCTGCTGTATTCAGTTCTCTCTGATCAGTCAGTCCACTCCCTGATGGCAAACTCCGCAGCTCCTCCTCTGTAGACTCATGTAGGAGCATTTAATTTCACACGGGGCAGATACGCTGCGTATCACGGTATGTTACACAGCATATGCTCCCCGGTGGCCGCAAGGAATTCTGGGAAAAAAAATACACCCAATTGTGGTGCAGTTTTTCGCCTGGAATGTCCGACGTAGAAAATGGCAGCATTTAGCCGGCCTGCTGGTGTGACCTTTCATCCCAGGAGACCGCTGGTGAGTGGCTGCAGTGCCGCTACAGCCTGTGATTGGCTACAGCGGTCACATGGAATGAAATGTCATCTCAGGAGGCCGGCCTGCAGAATGTCAGAGGTAAGTCGAAGTTTTTTTTTTTTTAAAGTAATTACTATGATTCCTCCGCAAAAGTCGCAACACTTGACTGTTGCAGGTTTTAGATCGGGATTACCCGCAACAAAATAGCGGCAATTCCGCAAGCACAATTGACATGCTGCGGCTTAAAAAAATGCACCGCAGGTGAATTTGTGAGCGGAATTTCCGCATATCACGTACGCAGCGTGTGGATGAGATTTCTTGAAATCTCATCCATTCCTCTGCTACTGTATTATGCTCCGGATTTCTGCAAAGAAATACATTGCGGAAATTCTGCCGTATTTACGACACGTGTGGACTAGTCCTTAGTGTGACATCTGCGCATGTGCAAGGTCCTACTCGCTGGTGTGTGTTGTGCAGATGAGAACAGTTCATCTTTAGTTATTCAGCAGCCACTTTCTCCTCTTCACTGAGTATTACAGTGCATGCCCAGCAATCTCTCCCAACCACAGATAGCTGGGCATGCACAGTGCAACATATCCCCGTGTTAGCAGAGAGCTATAGTGTAGGGGGAAGATGGGAAATACATACACGCTATGTAACTGTGTGGGCGTGGTAATGTAAAACAGCCTCAGAAGCAGCAGAAGGGAGGGGGAGAGCAGAAGGAAGGCTGTTGGGGAACGCCCTGGAGAATAGAACATGTGACCAGTGCTGGGAAATACCCCTAAGGAGGAGAATATGTGACCAGTGCTGGGGTACACCCCTAGAGAAAATGTGACCAGTGCTCGGGAACGCCCCTAGAGAAGAGAACATGTGACCAGTGCTGGGGTACACCCCTAGAGAAAATGTGACCAGTGCTGGGGAACGCCCCTGGACAAGAAGTTTGAATGGAGAAAAGGTTGCAAACTTGTTAAGACAGCTGCTGAAGCCATAAAAAGGAAAGGTTCCATGCATTAAAAAAAATAAAATCTAAGTACAACTTTTTTTCTGCAGGGGCTTTATTAACACGCATGTATATTGATTTTTCATGCACAAAGGTTTCCATAGCCTTTAAAGAGAGTCTTTTACCAAAATACTGTTTTTCTGTGTCTTTGTACCAATCCTATCCTAAATATATTATGTATATTCTGTAATAGAATCACATGATAAATATATTTTGCTCTGTCAATAGGGTGACGGATTCATGTTTTTCTGCTCCCATGATGGAACAGAAGAAAAACGGAATTCACACCACAGGTGTAAATTCTTGTATAAGTAGTTATATGAAGCATTTGTCCTGAGCAGCTGTGTAACGTTGTCGTTTTCTACCTCATTTGATTGCTCATAAATGTCATTATGCAGGAGACATTTGTTCACATTACACCATTTATAATGCAGTTGTTGCACAACTTGCCACCTGCAACTTGACTGAGCCTAGTGGCCCAGCTGTCTCCTCCTTGTTCAATTCCTTTAATGACACATTGCTAAACAGCTCCAACTGTTCTTTTCCATTGTGTCAGATCTTGGATGAGCTGCAAGTGTCATAAAACAAAGAGTCCCCAATTTTTTCCGCTTTATGCGCTTATCCTGTAATGCTGGAACTACATACAGAATCCCAAGGGAGTAATGATAGTGTAGTGGGACATTGCCATTTAAAAAATGCTGTAGAATTGCCCTGCTTGTAACAAACTAATAACTTACTAATGACATTTGTGGAAATTTGCACACTTTTCCCTTTTATTTTTTTCCCTGTGTAAATAGCTTTTTATTGAAAAATGTTTTTACTTCTTGAGCTACAGCTTCTATGTATCCTGGATACATAAAAGCTGTATCTTGTAGTCAAAGTTGAAAGCGTCCGGCTATTATCGATAAGCGCTAAGTTTATGAACTTGGATCTGATCAATAACCGGTGGATAGACATGCAGGACCTGCTGTCACTGAAGCAGGCAGTCCTACAGACCTTTTATAGTTTCAGGTTTGAGCGCAAGATACAGCTTCTACGTATTCAGGATACATAGCAGCTGTATCTAAAAGAGTAAAACAACATTTAAAAAAAAAAAGTTGTTTTAAAGAGGCTCTGTCACCAGATTTTGCAACCCCTATCTGCTATTGCAGCAGATAGGCGCTGCAATGTAGATTACAGTAACGTTTTTATTTTTTAAAAACGAGCATTTTTGACCAAGTTATGATCATTTTTGTATTTATGCAAATGAGGCTTGCAAAAGTCCAAGTGGGCGTGTATTAGGTGCGTACATCGGGGCGTTTTTTAATACTTTTACTAGCTGGGCGTTCTGACGAGAAGTATCATCCACTTCTCTTCAGAACGCCCAGCTTCTGGCAGTGCAGACACACAGAGTGTTCTCGAGAGATCACGCTGTGACGTCACTCACTTCCTGCCCCAGGTCCTGCATCGTGTCGGCCACATCGGCACCAGAGGCTACAGTTGATTCTGCAGCAGCATCAGCGTTTGCAGGTAAGTAGCTACATCGACTTACCTGCAAACGCCGATGCTGCTGCAGAATCAACTGTAGCCTCTGGTGCCGATGTGTCCTCGCTCGTCCGACACGATGCAGGACCTGTGAGTGACGACACAGCGTGATCTCTCGAGAACACGCTGTGTGCCTGCACTGCCAGAAGCTGGGTGTTCTGAAGAGAAGTGGATGATACTTCTCGTCAGAACGCCCAGCTAGTAAAAGTAGTAAAAACGCCCCGATGTACGCACATAATACACGCCCACTTGGACTTTTACAAGCCTCATTTGCATAAATACAAAAATGCTAGTTTTTTTAAAAATAAAAACGTTACTGTAATCTACATTGCAGCGCCTATCTGCTGCAATAGCAGATAGGGGTTGCAAAATCTGGTGACAGAGCCTCTTTAAATACCGTGATACTGTATGTTTTATTAAAGAAAAAAAAAAAGCGTGTTAGCCCTTGCTTCTCGGCCGTGTGGCGGCCGTTCCTACTGCAGCTGTGTGACGGACGTTTTTTGAACAATAGACCCCTAATGGGCCTATTCACACAACTGTTTGTTTTTTTGACGGCCCGGGAAACCCGGCCGTCAAAAAATGGGACATGCCCTATTTTTGGCCGTTCTCCCGGCCACCCAGCTCCCACAGAAGTCTATGGGGCCGGGTAATACACGGTCATCACTTGAATGTGCTCCAAGTGACGGCTGTGTCTTCCGTCGCTTGAGCTCTCTACTTCTCAACCCCACAGTGCGAAGTGCATGTGAGGAGGAGGAGGGTATTTTTTATTTATTTTTGCTCCCTGTAGGAGCGGAATCCCCAATCCCCGGCCACAGCTTTGCCAACGATGTGGCCGGGGATTGGGGATTCCGCTCCAGGAGAAGTCCCTGACTTCACTGTGTCCATATATGGACACAATGAGGTCAGGCACTTCTGAAGCGTAATCCTCGACCCTGTGGCCGGTGTCTCCGCTCCAGGAGAAGCCCCTGACTTCACTGTCCATATGTGGACATAGGATTCAGGGACTTCTCCTGGAACGGTGGCGCTATCTATGGGGGGGGGGGTGCTGTATAGAACAACCTATGGGGGGGGGGGTTGTGTGGCATTACCTATGGGGGGGGTTGTGTGGCATTACCTATGATGGGGGGGGGTTGTGTGGCATTACCTATGATGGGGGGGGGGTTGTGTGGCATTACCTATGGGGGGGGGGGGTTGTGTGGCATTACCTATGGGGGGGGGGGGTTGTATGGCATTACCTATGGGGGGGGGGGGGTTGTGTGGCATTACCTATGGGGGGGGGGGGTTGTGTGGCATTACCTATGGGGGGGGGGGGGTTGTGTGGCATTACCTATGGGGGGGGGTTGTGTGGCATTACCTATGGGGGGGGTTTGTGTGGCATTACCTATGGGGGGGTTTGTGTGGCATTACCTATGGGGGGGGGGTTGTGTGGCACTACCTATGGGGGGGAGGGGGGGGGGGGAGTGTGTGGCACTATCTACAGAGGGAAGTGTGTAGCAAAAATTTACAAATTAAATTCATCCAATCTTAAAACGGACAGGGAAAAAAACGGATGCAAACACGGCCCGGAACGGAAGCAAAACGGATGCAAACTGGTCGGGAAAAAAGGGCCCAAAACAGCCGATTTTATCGGCCGACACTCGGACCCTGTCGTGTGAATAAGCCCTCACACGACAGGGTTTCCCGGCCGGGCGACGGCCGTTCATAAATCGGCCGTCACCCGGCTGCATTAGGAACAATAGACCCCTAATGGGGCTATTCACACGGCCAATTTTTTGACGGCCCGGGAAACCTGGCCGTCAAAAAATGGGACATGCCCTATTTTCAGCCGTTTACCCGGCCGCACGGCTCCCATAGAAGTCTATGGGGCCGGGTAATACACGGCCATCACCGGAATGTGTCCCGAGTGATGGCCATGTATTCTGTCGCTCGCGCTCGCTCTCCTCCTCCTCCTCCTCCTCCTCCTCCTCCTCCTCCTCACAGTGCAGTGTGCATGTGAGGAGGAGGAGGGTCTTTTTACGCTCCCTGCAGAAGTCGGAATCTCCAATCCCCGGCCGGGGATTGGGGATTCCGCTACAGGAGAAGTGAGTGACTACACTGTCCATATATGGACACAGCGACGTCACTCACTTCTGAAGCGGAATCCCCGACACCTTGGCCGGGGATTCCGCTACAGGAGAAGTGAGTGACTACGCTGTCCATATATGGACATTGAAGTCAGTGATTTCTCCTGGAAGGGGGGGGGGATGGGTGCAACCTACAGGGGACTGTGTGGCATTACTTACAGGTGACTGTGTGGCATTGCCAACGGGGCAGGGTGGCATTTCCTCCTCCGAATCCCCGACTCCTCCGAATCCCCGACTCTATGGCTATGGACATTGAAGTCAGTGACTTCTCCTGGAAGGGGGGGGGGGATGGGTGGCATCACCTACCAGGGGGGCTGTGTGTGGCAACAAATTTAAATGAAATTCATCCGATTTTACATAGCCTTTAACTGGTTGCCGACACAGGACGAGTATGCTCGTCCTGAGCAGCGAGCACTTCGCGCATTAGGACGAGCATACTCGTCCTGTGTGACAGCCGTCCCTGCCGTCTCTGTGTGTGCGATCGAGAGCGGGGCAACGGCTGTAATACACAGCCACGGCCCCGCTCTGACAGCGGAGAGAAGAGAAACATCTTCTCTCCGCTGTTAACCCTTTGAACGCCGCGATGACAGCTGATCGCGGCGTTCAAGGAGAGGGGACTGCACATTGATCGCGTCACAGAAAATAACTGTGACGCGATCAAAGCCAACAACTCGTATGGCCAGACAGCCCAGGGTCCAGTGAAGGACCCCAGGGCTATCTGAACATATTTCCTGTTGTTAGGGCATACTGAGGTATGCCCTAACAACTGCACGTGTACAATCAGTGCACAGGCTAATGTACTGGCATATAGATCTATGCCAGTACATTACATTTACAAAATAAAAATGATAAATCCCTTTATGGGATTAAAAAAAAAAGTTAAATGAATGTAAAAAAAAAATAATGGTAAATAAATAAAAAGTAAATAAAATACACAGAAACACACATTTTTTATAATAAATCAACTTTTTAAAATATAAGTCCCAAAACATGAAATAATATAGACATATTTGGTATCGCCACGACCGTAACAACCTGTACTACAAAGGTATACCATTATTTATTATGATTGGTGTATGGTGTAAAAAAAAAAATATTAAAACTGCTGCACAACTGCTTTTTTTTCTGCATTTTAATCTAATTAAAAATTTATAGAAATTAAACGATAATGTATTTGTACCAAAAAATGGTACGTACATAAAGTACAACTCGTCCCGCAAAAAACAAAGTCTCATACAACTACGTCGTACAAAAAATAAAAGCGTTATGAGCGTCGGGATGCAAAGAGGGAAATTTACAAAAAATTGCTCTGTCCTCAAGGCTAAAATTGGCCGTGTCCTTAAGGGGTTAAAGGGGTTGTATGACTGAATTACCAAAACTGCTATTTGACAATAGATTTTCAGAGTTGATGTGGGGCTCCCCTGTTCACATGCCAGAATTAAAAACCCCTTCCTTTGGAGGACATGGCACATCAGTTCATTACATAGAAAACGTTGGGGGAGCTGCAAGGTAAATGAAACATTGTTATATTATGCTCACACTTCATTATGCACAATAGTAATTGATGTTTATATATGGTGTATAAGGCGGGATTCACACGACCGGGTCGTTCCCGAGCCCGAGTGCCGGCCGGTAAAATCGGCCATTTTGCCCGGCCGGTTTGCATTAAGTTTTGCATCCGTGCCGGGCCGGGCAGATCTGGACAGTGACATCAGCGGCAACTCCTGAAGGGAAATCCCCATGTGTTCGGGGATTCCGCTTCAGGAGTTTCCCCTGATGTCACTGCCCAGATATGGACAGAGACATCAAGCGCTCTGTCCAGGAGCGGAATCCCCGAAAACACGGGGATTCCGCTCCTTCAAGGAGCTAAAGTGCGGCTAGCACATAGCAGAGCGGGGAGATACCTCCCTGCTCTGCTATAGTGGCGTTGCTACAGTAGTAGCAGCAGCAGCAGCTGCTAGCGGCGCCATCGAAGGTGTCGCCGGGCCAGGGCGCTTTTAAAACAAGCAGGGGAAGGGAGCCAGCGCCGGTTTCCCCGGCCATCAAAAAAATCGGTCGTGTGAATAGCCCCATTAGGGGTCTATTATTCCTAATGCAGCCGGATGCCGGCCGATTTATGAACGGCCGGCACCCGGCCGGGAAAACCTGCCGTGTGAATGAGGCCTAAGGGTATGTTCACACGTAGCATATACACCGCAGACCTTCCGTCCGGATTTTCGGGAGGAAAATCTGCAGCATATTACAGTATCAGTAAAGTGGATCAGATTTGAACTACAGTATCAGTAAAGTGGATCAGATTTGAACTAGTCTCATCCAGGCGCTGCGGAGCAAATCCGTGCAGAATATGTGCATAAATTGACCTGCGAAGCAGATTATAAATCTGCAGCATGTCAGTCTATGCTGTGCATTTGTTGCAGAATTTCCGCATTGAGATCAATGGGGATCTCAAATTCTGCAACAAATGCCATAGTTCGTGAAATTTTCTGCGTATTCGCAGAAAACTTCCCAGGTTAAAAAAACCCAAACACATACTTGCCTCTCCTGGCGCTGCAATTGCAAACGCATGCCTGCTCTTCCTGCTGCTCTGTGTCTATTCTACCCCCTGCGATGACGTTTCATCACGTGCCCCTGCAGCCAATCACCGGAGGCCATCTGAACACAGAGCAGCCGAAAGAGCAGGGACACGTTGCTATGGCAATGCTAGGAGTGGTAAGTATAGGTCTTTTTTTAAAAAAAAAAATTTATAGTGGTCAATCTGACCGAATGTATACGCAACAAATTCGCACAGTTTTCCCTGCACTTTCTGGGTTGTATACGCTGCAGACTTAATTACAGCGTATCCGACCTGTGTGAAAATATCACTACCTATCATCAGCATAGGTGATCAGTGGGTTAAAGGGGTTTTCCCACAAAACACATGTAGCCACAGGATAAGGGGATACATGTGTGATCACTGGGGGTCCGAACAATGGGACCCCCAGCGATGAGGAAAACAGTGTATGGAAAGTCCCCAAAGTGCTTCATGAGAATGGAGCACTGGTTCGCATGTTTGGTCAGCGCACCATTCATTTATGTTTCCGGCAACTCCATAGAAGTGAATGGAGCGCTGACCAAACATGCGCTCCATTTTCACGGAGCACTGAGTTGGACTTTCGGGCCCCTGTTCTCCTCATCGCTGGGGGTCCAAGAGGTCGGACCCCGAGTGATCACGCATGTTCCACTATCCTGGATAGGGGATACATGGGTTTGTGGAAAAACCCCTTTTAATGAAATTGTTTGGCGCTTGTGTACGACTCATTGATTGTTGTTTTTTTTTAATGTTTAGTTGCTTGATTTGGATTACTCAAATATGTAACCATGCAAGTTTTTGCCAGTGATCATTCAGTGAAGTAGTGTTTTCAAAAACAATCGCTGCTTTGATGTGAAAAGTTTTTTTTGTTCACAATTTGTGATTATCAATGGGTCATAGAGCTATGCACTTCAAAAGCATGCAGATCTAATTGAAAAGATAGTAGGAATGCAGTCTTCTGTCTTCTGTGTTCATGTTCAAAGCTGAACTCTACTCGATTTTGAGGTTCGTGAACATAATGCAGGAAGACCGTCCAGGAGACAGTCCATTATACTGTACTTCTTGAAGCACCTTCTTTTAAAGACCACCTCTCCTCAAAACTTGGTGGATTTTGCTTGGTAGTAGTTTTGTTTGGAGTCTTACTGGTGTTTCCGTTTATAATGTAGGGCATATGTAAGCCGGGCGGAGTATATAAGGGGCATAGTCAGGTGGTATAATAATGGGGTAAAAAAAAAACAATAAAATGATCCATAGATGTGTGTTACGCTGTGACACAATCCTTTCTGCACAGGCCGGTGTCGCACTGATATATGGCGTCCTTTATTATCCCCCTTTTGATCCACACTCCGCGCCTTTGCAGTTTGGGGAATTTTGCTGGGAAGTGTTGTCCTGGTATAATACGGGCACCGTCGCTTCCAGCTGTATGAGGGCCAGTTGTATGAGGGCTTGTTTTTTGCGGGACGAGCTATAGTTTTTATAGGTACTATTTTTGGATAAGTGTAGGGCAAAGTGACCAAAAAACAGAAACTCTGGTAACGTTTTTTGCGTTTTGTTTTTTTTTACGCTGTTCACCGCGTGCAATAAATAATATAATATTTTGATACCTCAGGTCGTTACGGTCGCGGTGATACCAAATACATATGGTTTATTATTATTTTTCAATAATAAATGACTTGATAAGAGTAAAAGGGGATTGTGTTTTATTTGATTACTTGAAACTTTTATTGTTTTCAAACTTTTATTTTTTGCACTTTTTTTTTTACACTTTTTTATACTTTTTTTTACACTTTTTCTCAAGTCCCACTAGGGGACTTGAAGGTCCAACGGTCAGATTTTTTTTTTTCTAATACATTGCACTACCTATGTAGTGCAATGTATTAGATCTGTCAGTCATTCACTGACAGCAAGCCGATTAGCCTTCGCCTCCCGGCGGGGCCTAAATCGGCTTCCCTAATGGCAGAGCAGGAGGCCATTGTGTCTCCTGTTGCCATAACAGCAGTCGCCAGTCCTGATTGCCTGTCAGGGCTGGCGATCTGCTAGTAACCGCTACGATGCAGCAATCACTTTCGATTGCTGCATCGAAGGGGTTAATGGCAGGGATCGGAGCTAGCTCCGGTTCCTGCCGTTACAGGTGGATGTCAGCTGTAACATACAGCTGACTTCCACCGCTGATGACGCCGGATCAGCTCCTGACCCGGCGCCATCTTGCCGGCAGCTACGGAAGCCGATCAGGCTCCGCCACCGGGAGGATCTTGACCGGCTTCGGTGGTAGGCAGACCGGGAGGCCAATATTAGGCCTCCGGTTGCCATTGCAGCCTCCGGAACCCCGGCAATTTCATTGCTGGGGTTCCGATGAGCTGCAAACACCTTAAGTGCAGCGATCGTGTTTGAGCGCTGCACTTAAGGCGTTAATGGCGGGGATCGAAGCTAATTTCGGTCCCCGCCGTTACAGCCGGATGTCAGCTGTAATCTGAGATCCGGTGATGAAGGCACCGGCTCAGCTTCTGAGTCGGTCCCAAACATTCGGCGTATGGGTACGTCAAGATGCGGGAAGTCAATGCTTTCCATGACGTACCCATACGGCAAATGTCGGGAAGGGGTTAAAATCCTCTATACATGGCTAGTACTGTGTTTCACTGCGGATTTTCTGTTTTGTTAATTCAAACGGAAAATCTGCTGCATTTCTGCCGCGTGTACATCTACCCAAACACTTTCTAAAGACATTTCATGGATGAAATTAGTATTCAGCTTTTCTCTGGGGTGAATACAAAACGAGTCTTCCAATTTACTATCTTCAGTGTCCGCTTTTAAAACTATCTATTCAATGAAAACTGTACCCATAGTGGCCTAGTGATTTTCCATAATGGTTTGAGCACTCTTTCTGCGTTGCGAAACCTCTATGTAAAGATTAGTTGCAGTTATGCCCTTTTATATGAACGGTATGTCAGTCCAGCACTCTCTTGGCTTGTAATGCAATTATGGCAGAAGTGTTAGTCAAACAGATAAATATCTACAACAGATTCTGTTGAGCTGTGTGCCAGACAAGTTGAGACAACTTGGCAATACTAGTATCCTAGAAGTGAGCTGATACAACTAACCCCTTCAGCTGACAATCTATGTATAATTATATAGTTATGTAAGCCGCACTACCCAATTATTTACATACTCTGGAGCAGCAGTCTTATCCGTTTATTTTTCTTACTGTTTTTACAGGCTTTGGTAACCTGTTAGACTCCAGCTGCAGTAGAACTTTGTTGGCACAGAGTCTCTACTAATACTGTAGTTCTTTGTGTGTACATCAAAAATTTTTTTTTAAGATCTTAAAGATGACTCTTCACCTCTCATGACATGTCAGTTTTAGTAAATAAATTGTATTCCCCATGAAATAACAATTCTGGAGCATCTTTTCTTAGAGCCCTACATTGTGCCGTTCCTCTGTTATTCCTCATAGAAATTTTATGAATAAATGGTCAACTTGGAGTTCCCGGCTGGGGGGTGTCCCTACACATACTGACCATGCGCTCTAAGTCTCAGACTGTATAGGAACACGCCCCTTTGACAAAGGAAATGGTAACACCCAGTTGTCAAATTTTATTCATCAACTTCTATAAGGATTAACAGAGGAACGGCACAACGCAGAGTTCTAAGAAAAGTTGTTCCAGAATTGCTATTTTGTGCAAAATACAAATATTTATTAAATGGGCTTTCCCATCTTGGACATTTAGGACATATCCACAGGATATTCCATAAATGTCCAAAAGATGCAAGTCCCACCTCTGAGACCCGCGCCTATCTCTAGACTGGGATTCCTGACCCACGTCTTACCTTCTCTCGCTGCTCTCCGGCCACTGACTGGCGAGGTGGTCGGCAGTACAGAAACCGTTTTTTGTAACTCATGGAATTATATGGGAAATACGTAAACGGCGTATCACAGCAAGCTACGAGGTTGCTGTAACTGGTGCTACGGAAGTAACGTAGTTCACCGTTCTAGAGATGGGTAACGGTCCACGAGGTGGGACCTGCATCTATCAGACGCTTGTGGCACGTCCTATGTCTAGGCCATAAATTAACAAGAAAACCCTTTTTATAATAGACATTTCAGGAGAGGTGACCTTTGCAACCAGATTTTTTTTATTTTTTATTCCATTGCTTCTAAAATGAAACATTAAGCAATTTTGCAAATGGTCTTTTAAAGATAAAACCTCTACCGTTTACTGTCTATAGCTTTTTTGCAGACCTATATATCTCCATTGTAATATACCGCAAACTGTGTGTGCTCTGATCCCGCTATCATACTTCTTTACATCTGGCCCTCATTCTTACGAAGTTAAAATTTGAAATTAAGTAGGGGACCGATGGATGGCAATATGACTGCAGGATCAGACTACACAATGTTAGTAGTCTGTTACCATGGAAATATATAGGTCCGCATAGGAGCTAAATTATAGAAATTCTTTATTTTAGTTGCGTTGGAAGAAGAGAAAAAAAGTGCAGCTTCCCTTGAGTAAAGTGGGATACATCGCTAATAGGCTACCATAGTAAAATCAAAAACATATACTGCGTGATATGTTTATTTGCTGTATCCGCTACTGTTCTACGCTATTCTATAGAGCAAAAAATGTCTGGTGACGCTTACCGGCTGGCATATGCCAAAAGGACAGTTGTGTGATTGAGCCTTAGGTAATACCCTCCTGCCGAGTCACTAGTTGTTTTTATACAACATACATATTTAATTGCATACTTCATTCCTGTGCTCATGACCAGGATCCCCCTAGGACATAAAAAATACATGTCCACTCATTTTGTGTAGAGAAGTTCTGTAGGATGCTAATCCGAGTCCCTGGACCTCCATATTGGTTAATATTTTTCCATGAATCCTATTTACTCCGCTTCACTGTATAGTTTGGTACTTGTCACAATTTAAATGTGCTGCAAGAAAAGATGTCTGCCGTCACGCACAGTAGACCGTCAGATTCTTGAACTTATTCAGCTAGCAAGTCCCGAATAGCCTGCTAGTGTTTGATGTCTGACAGCCTTAAGTGGAATGTGTCGTTTTTATGTCTGATATTTTCTCTGTCTGAATTTAATAAGATAACAAACCATTCTGTGGCTTTGAAGCGAGCAGCATGTTGGCAAGACTTTTTTGTAAACCCTGCTCTTTACAGCAAATGTAGTGGAAGTGTGACTGGATCTGTTTTGAAATCTGACCCGGACATTGCTCATACAGAGATGCCTTTGAAACCATCATTTATTTCCTGCTTGCGGGATGGGAGAGGCCGGGATGCAGTCTTGACCATACAAAGTGCACACCAGTTGTCCTTGGACGGGTCGGAGAGATCGGTGATTCTTTCATAGTGTCATTTTGTCCAATCTCTTCAAGCAGTTTTACAGAGATTAAAGACTTTAGTGTTTAGCTTTAGGCTGGTCTGCTCGGAAAGTGCTTTCTGCATCAAAAGAAAAACACAACTCCTTTCTTGTTTATCACCTGCAAGACATGACCGTGTCGAGTTGTGCAACGCGTTCTATGTTTCATGTGTGGTACTCTAGAAGTCAAATGACATTTCTCTACTTAGACTGCATTCAGGCATTGCAATTGTGGTGCAGTTAACTGTATCAAAAAAATTGCATGCCTTTTTACAGCGAAATGGTGCAGCCTGCGATGCAGTTGCGTTTTGTACCTTCACTGCAAAGATTGCAGTAAACTCCGGCAGCTTTTTTAATTCTTTTTTTAAAATTTTTATTTTGTGGATAACAACTTGACAGTCAATTAGGCTACATTCACGCTCGTGAATCTGGTCCGTTATGCATCAGTGTGCTTTGCGAGTGGCATGCGTTCTTCACGCACTCGCAAAGCACTTTATTATTTTTTTATTATTATTATTTTCAATTGAATTGATGTGTATCCGTGTGTGGTGCGTAGTTTTCACACACCCATTGACTTCAATGGGCACGTTGGTGCATGATAACGCACCAATATAGGACATTCAGCGGGTTTCACGCAACGGACTCTCGCTGCGTGAAAACTCCTGCATGTGTGAACGGCCACATTGAAATCAATGGGTCCGTGTGCTGCGCTTGATTTCCTTTGCAGCACACGGATGTTATTCACGTTCGTCTGAATGAGCCCTGAAGGTAACACTGATCCCCTGTGACTGCTGTTCCAGTTTGGGCACTATGACTTCAGATCCTCATTATTCCTTGTATTGTGTTTGGAACAAGGCAGGGTGACAGGGCCAGAATCCGGTAATCCTTATGCAAGACATTTAAGACATTCACACGTTGCGAAAATACTGCAGATTTTACGCAACGGAATTAGTTGCGGAAAAAAAGCAGCATAATACAGTAGCAGCAGTGTGGATGAGATAAACCAAATCTCATCCACACACTGTGTAAATACTGAGCGGGAAAAAACGCTCAGGTATTGACATGCGGTGCGGAATGTTATTCTATAGCATGTCTATTGTATTTGCGTAAACGCTGCTTATTTGTTTGCATATTTTCCCCATTGAATTCCATGGAGAGATAAAACCTGCAACAAATAGCAGTTGTTGCGATTTATGGGGCGGAATCGCAGCGATTCCGCCTGCAAAAAACACTATTTAGAAAATAAAAATATTATTTCCCAAAAGTCTGTGTTCCTCCCTCCAGCGTGACCGCCGCTGCATCCAATCACAGGCTGAACGGCCTTCTAGCAGGCCAGCTAAATGCTGCTCTTTAACGCAACGGCCATTCTGGACGAAAAACGACACGACCGTTTGGTGCAATTCGCCGGAAATTCCCTGCGGCCACCAGGGCGGATACGCAGCGTGAACTCAGGCCTACGGTAAAACTCCAGTACCCCAATATGGAGTCAAAAACGCGTTTAAACTAGACTAGTCTGATAGCCTAAAGCCTTCAGAATGCCAGACTATGTTAACACGCTATATTTTCAGGTGTATATTGGCACGTAAAACAGTCGTATTACGCACCGAATATTTTCAATGGGAAATAAGTTGCGTAGTTTATACGAATCATATTTTTACGCTGCAGCATGAAGAAATGCAGAGTAAAAGAAGGGACATGTTGCTTCCTGCAGCGTTTTACATGCTGTTTTTTTTCCATTTAACTCTTTCCCATTGACAGTTCACAAAACGCTACGAAACTACACCTCAAAATATGCTTTAAATACTCTTGTAAAATTGAAAAACTATTAGAAAATCCGCTCTAAAAAACGCCTGGATTTGGAGTCTGTTTCCTCTAAATCAGCCTAATATTTTTCAGATCAACTGTATTGTATTTGATATAATTTATAGTATGTTACATTTTCAAAAGCAGGTTACTGCACACGTGACGGAGGTCTACTACGTGACGGAGTCTACTACGCTATTGCTTCCGGCAAAACGACGGGTCCGGTGCACAACAGACACGAACGGGAACCATGGGCATCGGATCCGTCACCATTGAAATCAATGGTGATGGAAACGGAAACCTCTGAATTTTCTGCTCAGGGTCCCGTTCTGATGGAAACCTCAGACGTTCCGTCAGAACGGGACCCCAACGCAGATGCGAATGGAGCCTAACATGTAGATTTTGCTGCGGATTCACAGTGGAAAGTCTGCAACAAATCCGTTACATGTGTGGGTGCCCATAGAGGAGCACCCAAAATAAAAAATATCAAGTGAATAGCACATGGATGAGTTACCTTAAAAGGGGAATGTATATCTGAATGTATCGCATGCATTTTGCTGCAATGCTTGTGTTACTAGGAGTACAATGGACATCCTGTATAGACAAACCGTTGAACTTTAGCGGTTGAGATTACTACATTTATCTAGTTGCTATGTGGTCCAACAATTCTCCTGTTATGCGTCTCCTGTACGCAGCTTTTTTGATGTCTGTACCAGTTTTCTCAATGCTTTTTAATTCATAGCGTGAACACAGCATATTTCTAATGCACGTGCATTTCCTATACAATGTCGAGTATCCGTGTTTTATTCCAAACAGAGAATGTTGTGCTTTCCACGATTCGAGACATATATTTTTTTAAAATACGTAACACAAGTCTTGTACCTTCTACACACCTTGACTCCCCTTGCAATGGTATTATCAGTTGTGCTTGTACACAGCATTGGTCTGCTGGAAACAGACACCCCATATGGATGACCCAAAAGAAGCCTTGTAGTGCTTTACCAGAGGAGCTGCAATGTAATCTGAAGACCATTGAGACCAGCATATTCCCATTGATCCATTTGTACAGTGATGCTTACACTTGATAAATTGGTAAAAGTCATACAAGAGCATAAACCACTCAATGCCTCCCAGAATTATTTCCGCATGGTGGAGAGTGCCTCCTATTAGTATCTTTCTGCTGAGCCAGTAGGCTACACATGTCGGAGACATGCTCTGTGGCAAATAATCTCCGCATCCCAAGACCCCTTGAGAAGCCCCTACATATTACAATCTCCCTAAACACTGTGCAATAAAATGTTTATTAAAAAAAAAAATAAGAATACATATATACATAGTTCTAAATATATGCGCCCAAGCAGATTGCTTCTTTCTTCCTTAGAGGGGTTGTCTGGTTTACAAATTCCCTATTTGAGAATCATGAGTTAATAAAGTGTCCCTGTTAAGGAACCCACTATATTAGCTAGAGCAGAGAGTAGATGTAAAAAGTGTCTTATTACCTGGCATGGCCATGCATTATACGGACAGCTCATAGGTTTTATTGGGAACAGTTTAACGCTTCGTCTCCCCTGCGAGGGTGCTGCAGAGAAACTGAACACATGCTAATAGGTTTACCCACAGCTTTCCGCTGAACGCCAGGGAATCCCAGCTGGAGAACTTCTTGTGATCCGCTTTTTGTTGGGGGATCCTTCTAACAGACTGGATAAAACCATAACAGGCAGAAACTGCGGCAAATTTATCACCGTAGCACAAGCTGTATGATCGCTTTGGTGCATCTTGCTAGACATGTTTTCTAGAAACTGGCCCCTTTTTATGACATTTTGGCCACACCCTTTATTCTAGACACTAGGAAAATGCCAAAGTGTCTAAAACACAATACGTTTGGTACACGGCATGTACACCTGTATTTTGGGGGCATTTTTTGCTTAGTATATCTCCTTCATTGTCTTTTCTAAATATCCTGCAGGTGTTTTCTGTTCTAGGAAATCTAACTTGTTAAAAAAGGGGAAACCCCTGAGATTCGTGAAATGCGTATTTTGTTGCAGTGAAGTGGAGGTTATGGTAAAGAACTAAAATAAAGACCTAGTTTAAAAACTAAAGTACACATACATAGTAAAAAGAACAGAACATTTCAAGGCTGACTAAGCAGTTTATACAGAATTCCCAATAATCCATTGGCTTCTTATTTTGCTAAAGTGTTATGGGCATGGTCCAATAATGGGTGGACATTGGTGTAAAGCATTTAAATATTAAAGAAGACCTCCAGTGGAAACACAACTTTCCATCCTTGCACCTCCCCCCCCCCCCTGACTGTATACCACGCTCTACACTTTTATGTATACTGTACTTACTTTTAGAACGGTTGCCTTGTCTGTGCTTTAAAAAAAAGCCTCCATCTTCATTCTTAGATTTCCCCAGCTTTCTCTTCCTCTCTGCTTTGCTACCAATCCCATGATGCTTGAGCACAGTATCACGTGACCAGCTAAAGACCATACCATTTCTGCATGCTGGGGGACACAGATTATCATTCTCTCTACATTCTCCTAAATAAGCTGAGAAACGATAAGTATACAGAAAGGGAGGCTGCACTATATTCTTCTGCATTAAACCTGTGTGACAGGAACCTGTCTGTCAGTGGTGGCTGATGATAGAAGTTTCCCATTGCAATCAATGGGAAAACCGGCGTTTAGTTCAGACGGGTTGTTTTTTTATGCCGATGTTTTAAAAGACGTCACATAAAAAGGAGCATGTCCCTTCTTGAGCTGCTTTTCATAGGGACAATTAAAAAAACGCTAATAAAAAAAAATAAAATACAAATTTATTTTTTTTCCCTTGAAAGCTGCTCCGTGATTTTCAGCCGTTTTAAATTGTACGTGTGAACATACCCTTATTTTCTCTATGAAGTTCCCAGTCAGTTACTGTTCTCCAGTCAATATATAGTGAAAGTTTACATAAGTTTTGTGTTTATTCGAGGTTTCGTGGTGCATAGTGGGGTATTGTAGAATGATCAAAGATTGATGGGGTGAAACCTCTGTGGCTATGGCATCCTTGACGGCCGCACTTCTACCAGTGCAGTAATGTACGGCTGACACCCGTGATGTCCAGGTGGAGTGAGGAGATCAGCAAATCTGTTTTGTGTATCCTTGTGGATGCTGAGTCGTTTTTTTTCTATGACTTCAAAGGAGTCTACAATCTTGTCTTGGAAGTATGGGAATTTAAACAGAGAAAAATGTATTGAGTGCAGCCTGAAAAATAGAAACATTAGCAGCATATTGACATAAGGAAAAATATAGTCGGAAACTTGACCTGACTTTTTACTGTTTGAAGTCCCATTCCATTTCTGAACCAGTGGGATAAGCGTGTCTGTCTAGTTTACACGCACACTTGCCTGCACTCTTATGTATATGGGTGATGGAGAGCCCTGTCGCCTACTAAGGGAATACTGCAAGGGTTAAAGAGCAAGCAGTGTCTGCAACTGGCACACTTTCAGTAGTGCGTGATCATTTGTGTGGCACACCCTGATTGAACATGTTTAGTGGGATATTGTACATGCTGTGACATGGCAGGATTCCATGATGCCAGGCTCCTCTGAAGCACTGCGGCAGAGTTTTACCGGGTGATCTTACATTGAATACATAAAGAAGAGGCGTTGTGAATGTGTATCAAGACTGGTGGAAATCATTAGAGGCCACAGGTTTCCTCAGGAAGGCTGGTGAGGAGACAACCTGCTGACTTTCATATGTAGGCTCGGCGGGAGGTGAAGAGGTTGACTGGGAGCATCATGGCTAATCTCTAACTGTTACCTAGTCGTTTCTTCATCATCATTGATCCTTTCATGTATAGAACACATCTGTCCAAATAAACAAATCTTCTGCAGCTTTATTCCTTCTGAGCATTAATACTTTTTTAATGATCAATGATCTGTGAATGGGGTATGCTGCGTAATATGGTACTGTATGTAGCAGTGCTGAATTTAGCAGAGCTTTATGTAAATGCATTATGTCTTGTTCGTGGTGTCTATTATACAGTGCTAGTAGATATTGGGGCAAATCAAGCACGCTATGCCAGTTTTCTGGTGTAGAAAAGTCGCAATTTGTGCAAAAATGTTGCGACATTTGCATTTTCACGCCAACCCCTGCGAATTTAAAATCAAGGGGGAATAGCGGGAGGAGGCGTGGCCACTCATGCTCCATTAAATTCATTATAACTTACATCAGAAACTGGCGTAATTTATAGCAGAAATCTCCACCTCATAGCTGGCGTAGATTTTTCTTTCTCATGCGTAGACATCCTGAGATTTATTAAGAAGCGTACGCCACATAAAGGGGTTTTCCAACAATCCGTATTTATCACCTATCCACAGGTGATAAATATCTGATTGTGGGGGTCCAGCTGCTGGGACCCCCACCGATCACAAGAACAGGCTTACCTTGCCTTTTTCCTAGGAGCCCCATAGTGCGCATGCTCAACCACCGCACCATTTATTTCTATGGGACAGCCGAAGATGGCGCTCGGCTAGCGCACTACCGCTCCATTCCTATGGTGTTCCCAGAAACCGTTCTCGTGATTATGGGAAAACCCCATTAATAAATTAGGCACGTTTTACTCCAATCCGCTTTATATTACGACTTGTGTATGAAATGCCAAACTTAATAAATCTGCCCCATTGCGTTAATTTGCTTGCTGCCAGTCAGATTCCAGCGTTCCTCTGTTGTGAAGGTCAGATATCTACAGACGTAACTGGTATATTGTGTAACAGCTGCGCTCCTTCACTGGCGTCCAGGATTATCTTTGATCAGTTCCAGGTGCAGATATATAAAACCAATTCTACAAGGCAGCTGATGCACATGTGTACGTCTGTACCTGCCAGAATGGGTACTGTACCTCTTAAAAGCAGTAACCTGAATGAAATCTTTCTTTAGGCTGGGTTTTTAACATGAATTTTTTGTTGTTTCGGCAGATAAATGGGAGTTAATCAACCACAACAAAAATATGCATGTTAAGGCTCCATGCGTGCCGTAAAGCTGGCACGGGAATTGACCTGCGGTGTGTATTTTAGTCTGCAGCATGTTAATTTATCTTGCGTTTCTGCTTGCGAATTGTATCTGCCTAAGGCTGGGTTCACACGAGCACATTACGTCCGTAATGGACGGAACGTATTTCGGCCGCAAGTCCTGGACCGAACACACGGCAGGGAGCCAGGCACCTAGCATCATAGTTATGTACGACGCTAGGAGTCCCTGCCTCTCTGTGGAACTACTGTCCCATACTGAAAACATGATTACAGTACGGGACAGTTGTCCTGCAGCGAGGCAGGGACTCCTAGCATCGTACATAACTATGATGCTAGGAGCCCGGCTCCCTGCACTGTGTTCGGTCCGGGACTTGCGGCCGAAATACGTTCCGTCCATTACGGACGTAACATGCTCGTGTGAACCCAGCCTAATGCTGTGTAAAATCACTCCAAAAACCTCAGCATGAAAATGTGCAGAAAAATGCATCAAATCCTAAAAAACGCCCCGAAAAACGCATGATTAGGTGCGGTTTTTACCTGCTCCGTACTGCTGTGGTTTTGGAGAGTATTTTCCGCAGCAAAATGCGCAACGTGTGCATGTAGTCTAAGAGTCCATTTATGCCATGCGGTCAGAACCGCATCAGAAAAACGCATGCGGTTTTACAGCAATTTGATGCATCTCTTGATACGGTTGTGGTAAAAAAAAAAAACCGCAACTGCATTGAGAAACGCAAATCGCCAAACCGCATGCAGTTTTTTGTTGTGTTTGCGTCTGTGGTTCTAATCGCAGCTCAACTGCAACATGTAAATGGATCCTAAGACTTCCATCACACACTTTGACACGTGCATTTTTTTGGATTAGGTTTAATAATAAAACCTTTGGAGTTGGGCTGGGCAATTATCACCTAAAACAAAATCACGATTAATTGAACATGTAACCTCGATTACGATTAATGAACGATTTATTTAGACCACACCCCTTTTGCATGCCTCACCCCCTATTTGCATGTTACGCCATTGAATTAATATTTATTCCCTGAGCCTGCTGTATATAATATACCCCCCTGACACTGCCCTCCACACAGTATAATGAATGGCCTTACGGTCCCCTGCTCTACTATTGGTTTTAACTGTATATGCTTCCTGACAATGCAGATACAGTTTAAACTGGGGGCAAATAATTGATAAGACCGAAATTTGCAAGATGACGTTGATTTAACTGAATTTCGATTTATCTTTCTATTTAATTGCCCCGTCCTACTTTGGAGGTCTTTGGGAGAAAAACGCTACTAACAAAGAAAACGCCAAACCAACCTCTAAACCAAAAGAAAAGAACTCCCACTAAAAAAAACTTGCAATGTTTGTTTAAATTTAATATTTCTAATGGCTCAGGCTCCATGCACACGACCGTATTTTTCATCCGTAATTACGGATAGTAAATACTGACCGTAATTACGGACCCATTAATTTCTATTGGCCACGGACACCTTTCAGTATCTTTACCGATGGGTGTCCGTGGTGAAAAAAAGATAGAACCGGTCCTATTCTTGTCAGTAATTACGGCACGGACTCTCCTATAGAAGTCTATGGGAGCTTCCGTAAATACGGCTCAATTCATACGTTGCAGATGAGGTGCGGTTAAAACCCCATTTGGAAAACTGCATGCTTTTTCACAGCTATTTGATGCGGTTTTCAAAGCCAATGCGGTAAAAGCAGAATGACATCAAAAACACACCAAATCGTGATAAAAATGCATCTGTTTTTGGATGCATTTTTTTTGTCGTTTTTCGTTTTACCTGCACCTCAACATCTGACTGTACCCTAAGAAGGGGTTGTCCAAACCAGACAAGACCTTTTTAAAATATTCATTGTATAAAAAGATTTTCTTAATCCTCTTCAAGCCTTACGATTGTTATGATGATTTTTTTACTGCCTGTAGTATTGGTTAGGAAAAATACTGTAGACCTCATCGCTTTAGTCATCCAGGGGAAGACCTTTCACCGAAGTTTCCAAGGCTGAGGTTCATTGTTTGAGGTTGTAGTGTAGTAATGGGGCGTTTGTGTCGCCCACTTCTTTGGACTGGATGAATAAGTCTTTGCAATAGGTGGAAATTTCTTAGTGTATTTGGTGGGCAGAAAGTGAAGTGGGTGCAGAGACAGAAGTGAAAGAGCAGAGTCATGGATGTATTCGTGTAGGTTCCGCTCTAAGAATAGTTCTGTCGTTTTCCACTTTCCATTTCATTAGTACCTCCAGACTGCAGTGCAAGTAAATGATGCATCTTAACACTCTGCGATTTCTGAAAATACAGTGGTCGAATGGTGCAAGCAAGGTTTAAAACCAATGGGATGGATCTGAGAATCTGAAACAAAAGATTGGAAATCATTAATGGTTTTACGCCACTTTTGTGGCGCTAAAAAGTAATCAATACACAGGTCAGTGGTCACAGTGATCGTTAACGGCACAGCACCGCCTCACCATGCTTCTAAGGTCCATTCAGATGTTGTGGTGCAGTTAAAACCGCATAGAAAAACCGCATGCATTTTTACCACACTTTTGTGGGTTGTTTTTATTCTATGCATTTGCTGTAAAATCTGCAACAAAAAACCAAATCGCGGTAAAAACACCTGTTGTGTTTTTTTAATATATATATATATGTATATGTGGCGCCGCAATGTAAGAATGAACCCTCAGGCTGGGTTCACACAACCTATTTTCAGACGTAATGTAGGCGGTTTACGCCTCGAATTACGTCTGAAAAAACGCCTCCAATATGTCGCCAAACATCTGCCCATTACTTTCAATGGGCTTTACGATGTTCTGTGCCGACGACCTGTCATTTTACGCGTCGCTGTCAAAAGACGGCTCGTAAAATTACAGCCTCGTCAAAAGAAGTGCAGGACACTTCTTGGGACGTAATTGGAGCAGTTTTTCATTGACTTCAAGGAAGAACAGCTCCAAATTACGTCCGTAAAAGACGCGGCGAAAAACGCCAGTACATGCATTTACGTCTGAAATTCAGGAGCTGTTTTCTCCTGAAAACAGCTCCGTAATTTCAGACGTAAATGCAGCTATCGTGTGCAGATACCCTTCGTATCACATTCCAACAACATATAGTCACAAGTTATGCACACGGTATTCCCTTTTTTACGGGTTCACTTTTTTTTTTTTTATGGTATCGCCTTCTTTAGGGCTAACCATATCAGAAACTATACTCATAACGCAATCATACTGTGTGAATTATATTAGATCCTTTATCCTTTTTTCTTTTTATATGATTCTCAATATAATTTGCGAGAACCCGGAGTCATCCTTCCAAACCTGCTCATCCTGCCGCAAAAATTCAAGAGACTCGGCTCCCTTACTCATGCGTGAAAGTAACATTTTGGTGCACATCATATTTGCGATAAAATGTACGACTTTCTTATTCTCTCGGCACACCCCAGCAGTTTCGCTATAATTTTATGCCAGAAGTTGGCTTAAATTATACCGCAAATCTGTGCGTAGATTTCAACACCTGGCGAACGGACATCCAAGAAATGCACCTCAATATATTTGGCGCATTTTACTCCAGTGAAGTTTGGATTAACACTTGTGTATGAAACGCTAGTTTAAGTAAACCTGCCCGATTGTGTCTGGCCAGAGAAATAAGATGTTTGCCGAGAACTGGACCCGGGGCCAAATGAATATGAATTCTACAATATGAAAGAGGTTGTCTCTGATGAGACTAACTTTTAAGCATCAACAAACGCTAATAATTTTATAGTTCACGTTTATAAGGCTTTTTTTTTTAGTTTTTCTTATACGGCATCCTTTACCGGCTCCATAGTAGTGAGACTAAACCGAATTCAATCCGTGCGTTTTACACACCGTTTTTCGTGTGTGTGTGTTTTTTCTTTCTTATGAATTAGAAGATATAGGATGAAGGTATAATGTTGCCATTATTTTGATATTTGAAATGAAATATTCCTAATGTACAATTCTGAGCGTCCATCTTTGCAGTTTATATTGCTTTGTTCTGCGCCGCTGTTTTTCACTGCGGCTCGGTTCACGAGTGACGTCATAATAAGCTAGGTGTTCTATTTTTCCCCTTATGTGTTTGCTAAAGTCATTCAGTGCTTGTAAGATTTCTCCATTTCGATGGGTTTCGTCAGCAACCAAACTGTGGGGTTGTTAATTGGCTTGTTAGTGTATGTGTGAAAACTGGCATGGCTGTGAGTAGAAACCTTGACAATTTCTCAGCGAGGCTTTGGAATTTGACAAGCCGTGATATCAAAGAGAAACAATATAGAATAGGATTTTTATTATCTGCACCGTGTTTTCCATAGTTTTGTTGTAGTCTTCCTTTTGTTTCAGAATTAGACTTTATACACTCATAGTTGCCCATAAAAATGTTTTCATTTTGTAAACCACACAGGAAAAATGCAGAATAAAATTACTAAATGCGTTTTTCATCAATTTAAAAAGCAATAAAGAAATAAGGCAACTGGTTGCCATAGGCAACAATTTTTATTTTTATAAAATACGTATTGTCTCCTTTATCTTCGTAGTCCTACGGACCATGGGGGGGGGGTGCTAAATTGAACACGGGTAACTCTACGTAATCTGCATGTAGTGTAGATTGTACAGCATCAAAAGCAATTTTAGTGCATTTTCTCTTTAAATCTTAAAGGGGCATTACAGTTTCAGCAAAGAAAGGTTATACGATTTCCTAGTATACTTTGTTTCATGCCTCGTAAGAGTATATTCACACTCAACAGATTATTTTCAGACATTTCCGTGATTGTCCTATTCATCTGAATAGGGCTTACAGAAATCCATGTGCGTGCTGCAGCAACAAACCCATTTAGATGTATTGAACGCATTTATAAGTCATTGAAATGTCTGCAACAAATTTGTGTGTGAATATACCCTTACAGTACAGTTAGCAGAGCTGTGTCTTGTAATGACACATTCACCTGTGTCCATCACATGACCAGCAAAGTTCTTTATTTTTCTGTAGTACCCCTTTAAAATGGAAAACTAATGTAAACCGGCAGTGAGCGGATTAGGTGACACCTGTCTGTAAGCATTTCCACGTGGGATTTGGCAGCATATTCTTTCTGGTCTTGGACTTAAATAGTTAAGATGAGCGCTGCAAAGAATAAATTCTCACCAGACACTGTCCACATGTCTCCCGCAGCTTTACATCTGCTTACAGTCTGTGAAACATCACACAGTTTGCATGATAAATAATTCTCGGCAGCACGATGCAAATGAACCCATGAGCTCTGGTACTTTTTCCTTCCTGCCTCAACTTTGGGGCTACCTCAAAGCATCAGCCTTCTATGGGGGGGATGTGAAGTGAGGGGGGCTGGATCCGGGTAGCTCCAGCTGTGAATAGGCCCAGATTTCTAGATCATCTGATATACAGCTTTCAGTACACTGCTGACTGATGACTGTCACACAGATGGTGCTTCTAAAGGAAATATAGGTCACTGTTCTAGGACTTGATGTCTATTTGATTTTTTCTTCTCTGGTCAAATGATGCCAACGAGGCTTATCTTTCTGCACATACACACACTACTTTGAAATAAATCATTATTTACTGTATGTAATTACTTAAAGAGGAGCCGTCGAGGTGTGTTTTTTTTTTTTTTTTTGATGTTGTTGTTGTTAAAATCACATACCTACCCTCATTGCTGGCGTCCTGTCGATTTCCAGTGCTTTTATTTTTTTGGGCCCGCATTGTCCCACTGCAGCCCCTGCTCTGCTTGGCACCCAACGTGCTAATTTTGAGTAAAAGTACAGAGAGGAGGAAAACTCCTCTCTCCTCAGTAGGCGTTTCCGCGTACATCACTGTGACGTTGTCCAATCAGAGCGGGTCTTCTGCATCACTGAGAGGTTGTTCGCTCTTGATTTGACAGCGTCCCAGTGATGCAGGAGGCAACGCCTACTGCGGAGAGATGGTCTCCTCCTCTCTGTACCTTCATTTAAAAATTAGCATATTAGGTGCCAAGCCGAACAAAGGCCGTAGCGGGACAACGGGAGGGCCAAAAATTAATTCTAGTGCTGGAATCGAGAGGACGCCAGGAATAAGGGGAGGTATGTGTTATAAATTATTTATTTTTTTTAAAAAACATTACAGGTCCTCCTTTTAAATGCCATGTTTTTATTTATTACTTTCTTAAATATCACATTTCTTAAGTGCTGTACAATAAATGAAGTTAAAACAGCGGGTGTCTAATATTTATATATATTCTTTTTAAAAATGGTTGCGCTTGTTGTGTTCTTTTTCAGTTCACAAGTAATTGCCTTTTCGTTGCTTACATTTTTACCTGCTGTTTTATTCCCAAGCTATTTTTAGCTTTATTAATATATGTGGGCCTTGATGTGTGTTTGTGTAATGTTGGTGGGCTAACTTTTTTTCACAATTTCTTCTTTTTTCAGCATTAACACTGCAAAAACTTCTTAATAATTTCCATTTTTAAATTGCTCTTCTAGGATTTTGGCTAAGAAATTGAAGCATTGGGCTGCACGAGAAAGCAATTACGGAAAGCTGCTGACCATGCGTTAGAATTCTGGAGACTGCCACCTTTTTGGATTATAACATTTATTGTGGATTGTAAAAGGGAAAGAAAGTGACAATGGGGAGGAAGAAAATACAGATTACGCGGATAATGGATGAACGAAACAGACAGGTACTGAATGCAAAGGAGATGTTGTGTTCTGTGTTTCTGATGGTAAAGGTTTACACACAAATTCTCCCCAAAAAACTTATTTCAATGACCTTTTAAAGAAGCTTTCACTTCATCCATAATGAATTTAATTATGTAATAAGCGGACTGCTATACCATCAGCCTCGTGGGTGTGAAGTGGAAGTGCTGACACCACATGCTAGCCAAGTTCTGTATATGTCTGTGTGTATGGTATGGCTTAAAAGGTTACCTGTAACTTTTACAGTGCTGATCAGGGGCCTGGGAAGTGGCTTGCCATATGTGACACACACTTTTAGGTTTGTACTTCCAGCCAATCAGCAGAACTGAGAATGAGCACATGACATGCTTCCCTGATTGATTCAGTATTATGTTGCCCCTAGTGTTCAGATGATGCATTTTCTGTCTGCTTTGTTGGTGGTTGCATCATCCTGCTGTCAGGATAATCGGTTCTGACATACTGAGGAAAGTTCATTCAACATGTATATGTATTATACCTTAATTTTATATATGTGTGTGTATGTATGTATTATAGATTTTATTTTATTTTTTGTCCTATAGGTCACATTTACCAAGAGGAAATTTGGGTTAATGAAGAAGGCCTACGAGCTCAGTGTGCTATGTGACTGTGAAATTGCACTGATCATTTTTAATGGCTCTAACAAGCTGTTTCAGTATGCGAGCACTGACATGGATAAAGTCCTTCTCAAATACACGGAATACAATGAACCGCATGAGAGCAGGACCAACTCTGATATTGTGGAGGTAAGGGTACTGTGTGTTGGGACCCATAGATTTCTAAGTGTAGGACTCCTCCAGACTGTGGGTTGCTTGAGGGCTGAAGATATTTGGGGTAATATAAACTTAGTTTGCATAATGCATGCATACAAACTACTGCAGAGCTAAGGAAATAACCGCGATATTGCCCATGGCAACCAACCAGGTGTTTCTTTTCATGTTTTCACTCAGCTGGAGTCTGTTTCCTATAATATATGCACTAGTTTTTAGTTGGGAAGCTCTGTGGGTTGCTATAGGGCCATTCATTATTCTCAGCCTGTTCTTTCACGGTGGTATGATTAGTGGAGTTTTTACCGTTTTATCCCCTAAGGCCTCGTTCTCACGTTTAGGATTTGACACAGATTTCAACAAGCAATCTTCCTCCAGTTCTAGTCTATTGGAAATCCACAAATAAAAAGGCAAATACTTATTTTCAATGATTCCTCACGGAATCTCTTTTGGATTAGCCCCATTGAATGGGGCTATTCCCAATGCATGACCACGGCACATCCAACTTCACATCCGTGGCAGTAATCAGAGTGTCAACCTGGGATTTTTGCCATGGATCCATTAGTAAATACATGTCGGATTTGCCATGGGCAAATCTGACATGTGAACATACCCTAAGGGTGGTTTCACACAGGCAGATTTTTTTTGCCCAGTAAGGAGCGCCAATCAAAAATAACAGCCTAGCGATCGGCGCTTGCTTGCTCCATTTACATGGAGAAGTGCTCGAAGTATGGGGACGAACAATCGTTAATATGATCGTTGGTCCCCAAACAGTTTTTATATTGTCGGCAGGACATTCCCTGTTTACGCGGGGAGATGTGCTGCCAACAAACCTCCATTTTTATGGTCGCGTAAAGGATGCGATCAGCCGATGATCCAGCAAGCGGCTGATTGCTGCCATGTTTACACGGTCAATAATCGGGACCCTGTGCCAACGTTCATACGAGCGCTTTTTTTGCCTCATCTTCCCGTGTAAAATTACCTTAAAAGTTACTTTCTGAACAGATACCGAAAAGTTCAGTTGTGTGGAAAAAAACAAAACCTAACCGTGCAAAAAAGCTAAGGAAGTTGCTTTTGAGGATTTTTTTTAACCTTTTAATGCAAATCTGACGTAGACGGGCAGTGATAATAGTTGTTGCCATTATGGTAAGTAACTCTTTACAGTTCAACAGAATAAAGATGGGACCATAACAATTCTATCTGCTGTCTAATAAAAAAAAAAAAATAATATATATATATATATATATATATATATATATATATATAATTGTTTTGGATTGATTTCAGAGGGAAGCAAAACCCCAGGGAGTTATACTGTATGCTATATAGTATAGCTTTATTTTTGAGGTGCAGGGTGTTCTGGTAGACCTACTTACTGTTTTAATGAACTGCTCCCTATCCCTGTAGTCAATCAGCAAAATCATTTTGATCACTGCAGCAAGAAGGATCTCTGGACATTCCTTATTCTATTTCTATTAATCTAATATACTATATAATTTTTATAATGGTTTGCATTTCTCAAAGAACACTTCTTAGGCTGTGTTCACATCAGCGTTGGTTTCCATTGATGGGTTCTGTCTGACTTTTTTCCATCGGGAATCCCTCAACAAAAAGGAAAACGGAAACCGTACATTCGGTTTGAATCCCCAATGATCTCAATGGTGATGGATACGTTGCTAATGGTTTCCGTTTGTCACCGTTGTGAAAGGGTTTCGTTTTTTTGACTGAATCAATAGCGCAGTCATATAGTGTAATAATGTCATATAGCACCTGTGTGTCCTTACCCAAAATTTGGCCCTGTTGTAAAATCAGTTACTTCAGAGTACAGGCTGAGTTTACCTCTTCACCCTCCATTCTGTTTTTTTTGTTCCATCATAGAAGAAGAAAAACAAAATTGACAGTGCAGAATCTGTCGCACAACGAACACCAACGGCGCCTGATTGACGCCATTGATTTATGAGCTCCATCCTGATGTCTGTCATTTTGACTGATAGAATAGCGCTGCATGCTGCTTCATTCTTCCAATCAAATATGACCATCTGCAATGAAGCTTTTTGACAGGGCCTCCGATGCAGATATAAACAGCGCCTTAGAGGACAGGGATTATTAACTCTTTACGATTGAGTATTCCAACAAATTCTCTTTTTAGTTTTGAAGAGACAGATGATGATAAACTATTGCCTTTTGTATTTTACTTGTAATACTCAGGCTACACTACATAGCTCTTTCATTAAGTAACTGCTAACTCTGCCCTGTTGTAACCACTAGTTGCCGGACTCCATTTATATTTTACAGTTGGATGAGTCTGTAAAGAGTATTTGCAGCGTGTTTTTTTTTTTTGTTTTTTTTTGTTTGTTTTTTTAACATTTCTTGGTTATACCTACTATCTTTCTCCTGGGAAAACGTGACTACGAGAGTGGCTACCATTACAGCCAGTACCACTACTAGAGCAGGGAAGATGTCACTATACAACTAGATAACTAAGAAGATCTGCCATTCAGGAGTCTGTTAAAGGTCTTCTGATAGCTCCTGCAATTGCTTTTGTGGGGGCCATATTAGTTGTCGGCAAGCTTTCACAAAAAGAAAAATCTAACAAATAGCTGAAAAAGAACTATAAACATTTTAAGGACTTATGTTAGGGGAATTTTTTTTTTAAAACATGTTCGGAAACTACTGTTAAAAGTATTGGGTATTAGGGTCACGTGATAAAACCACGGTTCTTATTTCATGTTCCCCAAGAATTAGAGACCAGAAAGTAAACTAGGACTGTTCTATGTATAAGCTTTGTTTCTAATATATATTTTTATCATAAATGAGCCATTGAGCGCCACGGGCAAAAAATGCAGCGAAAAATGCTTTCTCTGCCTCCCATTGATTTCAATGGGAGGTCAGAGGTGGAACCGCGGCAATAAAGAGCATGGCGCTTTTTTTTCTTTTCTTCTTTTTTTTTTTTTTTTACCACAAGCGCCGCCGCAGAAAAAACTCCTCCGCCTCCCATTGAAATTAATGGGCCGCCGTTTCAGGCATTTTTTGGCGTTGATTCAGATGTGGTTTCCGCATCAAAATCGGCGTAAAAAAACTGTGTGAACTGGGCCTTTATATAAGCATTTCACATGAATGTACTGCTACTATGAGGCTTACAATTAAATTTTTCTATAAAAACTTGCTAATGCCATTTCTTTGAGAAGCTAGTTATCCTGCTGGCGTGTGTTTGGACTGTGGGAGAAAACTAAAGTGCCTGGGGTTAAAACCCACAAAGTCATGATTAGAATATAAAAGCTTCACTCCGATTATGACTTGGCTAAAAACCACTTCTCTCTTTCTTGTGCCTTATTTAAAATAAAATGTACAAAGCTTTGGTCCAGGATTATTTACAAGGCATTTATTTCAGTGAATTCATTTTTGAAAATATTCTTAGTGGTTTATTATTCATCCAATCTCCTAGAACGCCGTATAGTATTGGAATGTTTTATAAAGGATGATTACATTTCTATAACTAAACGTTTTCAGACGCTACTTGGTCAGATGAACTCCGTTTTGTGGATAAATGTTTGTGATCACGGAGTCTAGACTAGGGGTCTGAAGTATGAAGCTTTTATACAAGTGGTCTAGGTTCAGTATAAAAGGGTCTTCTTATTTTTTCAGAAACATCGCCACCCTTGTACATAGGCTGTGTAAGGTATTGCAACTAAGGCCCCATTTAAGTGAATCACTATGTAAGAGTGTTGTAGCTTAGCTACAATATTAGACACCACACATGGACAAGGGTGGCGCTATCTCTGCAGAGAAAGTCAATTTTAGAATTAGAGGTACAAAGTGGCTGTCAAAGTCTTAATAGCGGTGAGTATTTACCGCATTTATATATCTTCAGTGAGACGTCGATGACATGCTGCAATGGCGGCGTTCTTAGCTGCCCCACATTCATTTAGAACTGAATACAGGAGCCTGTAAAAACGTTGTATTGACACAATAAGCATTTGAAGTCTGCGCCCTCATAAGACTTCCTCGTGTGGCTCTCCCCGAATTCCTGTGCTCGTGAAGTGTTTTCACAGATGTTTTTAAGCTTCTGTAGCAATGCATTAGATTACACCGACAGCCATAAAAACTGGTCATTCTGGTGGCCAAATAAAACATAATGCTGAAGTTTGGTATCTGGCAGCTCTCATTTAATCCTACAACCCAGATCAATATTAGTCAAGCTGTTAGAGCAAATTATAAAGCGCCCGTGTTTCAGGAAGCTTAATTTCTTTTGCACATGTGCTTTATAAATAGGGAGGCAATGCATCTGGAAGGTTTATATGACAATTGAATACTTGACTTAATGAGTTTTGGCAAGACCCTTCCGTGCCAGGAGAAATGAGATCAGCGGTTTTCAGAGCAATGTCCTGAAGACAAATTGCAGTGTGTTACTTGGCTTCATCTTTCGTTAAAGCGTTGCCTGTCTATTTCAAAGACTTTATTGGAATAAAGTCAATGTGTTTTGGAGATGTTTTGCTGGATGGAAATATTAACAGGCTAACGTATAATTAATGGGCATTTCGGGTTAGGATATTTTTTTTTCCTATTTAATATATTGGACTGAGCCTGATATATATGGATATATATGTGTTTTTAAAAAGAAAGGAGCCCTATGATATGCATCAATACCATACATATTTTAACCTTCTAGTATGTACATGGTACTAGATTAGTGAGATCACATGTTTGTCTAGGTCCATTCAGAACTCCCGTGATATCACACCCGCTCTCTAACATCACATCCTCTCTCTATCTGGAACTTCAACTTTCAGAAACTGAGCCCCTTGTGTTTCTACCATCTACTAACCTACCTAAACCTGATGTCTCCATCTCCGTGTGTGGTACGATCATTACTCCCAGGCAGCACGCCCGCTGTCTTGGGCTTATGTTACACTCCGATCTTTCCTTTTTACTTTTATTTAATCACTTGACACCTATAGCCAAAACGCTTATTGTTGCTAGCATTCATTCTGGTCACACTATATAAATAAAAACTATTATTAAAACTTGAAAATTCTGTAGTCTTCAGACATCCCTAATATTCTTCTGCCCCACACACACATGGGTTAAGGAACCTGAGACATGGGAGTTGTTAGACAGGCTCCTCACACTTGAAAGATGATATATGTATGATATATAGCTAGCGCACCTATGTAGTGTATACAAAGGGGGGGGGGGGACACTGTAGAGCCACTATTTTTCTAGTCTGAAAGAAAATCCCCATGTAATCACCATTAAAAGGCTTTTACTACTACTAATATTCATCACCTATCCACAGAATAGATGATAAACATTAGATCGGTGGTGGTCTTAGACGGTAAGGGCTGAGCGCAAGCCGTCACTCCATACAACCCCTTTCCACCGTTCCTGCCTATAGGAGGTGGAACAGGGGATGGGGTTATCCTATTTTAGGATCATGGGGATCCTTCTGACCTGTGGATAGGTAATAAATATTAGTGGTAGGAAAAACTTTTCCCTATTGCAACCCTGGCAACATAGACCAGCATGGAAATCAGAACACCTAGCAGTGCCACAAAAAAGATCGAGATGTCCATCTGCATAGAGCAAAAATGTCTCCACATAAATGCACCATGACGGTAAAAAGCTTCCACAGCACAAACACCCTGTATAACTGTAAAAGTAATCCATGTTTGTGGATCTACTGCCCAAAGATATCAATGAACAACAAACTATAAAAAGAGTGGCACACAGGAGTTCCACAGGGCAATCCCTGCAGACAGACTGATCTCTCCTTTAAGGCATTATCTTTAAACCTGATAAAGTCTGAGTAATCTTGAGGAGCATTTTGAGGGCAAGGACAGAGCTGCAGCTCTAAACATTCAGTAAGCCTGGGCCTGGAAGTAATCGGCTTGCAATTTGGAGACGTGGCTGCATGATCCACAGTATAGAAATGTTCCCCTTTAAAGCAAATAAGCTGGAGGTAATCATGAAAGGTGCAGTATTGACAGATCACTTCTGTGTTGGGTAATAGTGCGTGAAGTATAATTTAATGAACTTCCTGCGATTTTGAAAAATTATGGAGAATTAAAACACAAGGGCCCACATTTATTATGCAGTGTGTGCAAGGTTTTGGTGTAAACCAGGGCCGGACTGGGACTTAAAATCAGATCTGGCATTTTTAAAGGGAACCTGTCACCAGCATTTCACCTATTAAACCAGAACTACCAGGTGGTAGTGGGTGAAAAATCATTTCTATATAACCTATAATTGTCTTCTTAGTTGGCTCTGTAGCTTTAGTATTCAGCTTTTTAGTGTTCCCACACCGTATGCTAATGAGCATAAAAGTCAGGTCTTCATTTGAAAAGAGTCAGATCTTCATTCCTCAAGTCTTTCAGAGTTTACCCCGCCTCCTTACTCTAGATTGACAGCTCCACGTCTTCCCCCAGCACACACAATCCTGCGCTTGTGCATTGATGTCCTCTTCTGGTGTGTGCGCACAAAGGGACACCGGATTATTACGATAAAAGGCGCAAAATGTTTGCAGACCGTTATTTACAGTCGGAGGAGGAGTTTAGGAGAGGGGATAACGGTAATGGACTTTTTATAGCAGCGGCCAGTGAGGGATAAGTAACGTTCAATAGGTGAAATGCTGGTGACAGGTTCTCTTTAAGCACACAGGCCCGCTGCAGGCCATACGCAGCCACCAGTGTTGGGCTGGAGTACATAGGACCACCTTTCAGCTATACAAGACATAGGGAGATTTATTAAAACAGGTGTAAATGAAAAGAGGAATAGTTCTTGATGGCCCCAACTCCAAGGAATCCACTGCTTTTCCACAAGAATAATGTACATACTTGTTGTTCTAGAGGATTTTTTTTTATATAGCCCCCTGTATATAGTGTCCCACATATGGCCCCCCTGTATAAAATGTGCCTCACATATAGCCTCTCCTGTAGCTTGTGGTCCACATATAGCTCCCCTGTACATACTGCCCCACATATAGCTTCCCCCCCGTAGATCATGCCGCTCACACTTTTAAGTGGAAAAATAAAGACCAAAAATCAAACAACTTTACATACTCACCTCGATCCCGTTTCCACATCATCCTATGTAAAAACAGGCCTGCTCTTTTCTGAGCAGGTCTGCTGGGGCTGAACGACGGCGCTGATTGGCAGGGCAGAATGACTTGCCCCGTCAATCAGCGCCTTTCAACAACAGAAGCAGTGTGATGTCATCGCGCCGCTAGTATCGTTGAAAGGCGCAGATTGGCGGAGCAAGTCTTTCTGCCCTGCCAATCAGCGTCATTGTAAGGCAGGTACAAATAGTACATAAGGGGGTGGCGGCAGCTGGCTTCAGTGGCGCCACCGCCCCAGGGCCAATTCTAGCTTTTCTGCTGCCTGAGGTGAAAATTGAAATGGCACACCCCAGATCTTGATTGGCATCCCCCTGACTGTTCTACATTACTACCAACCTTCTCCTTTGCATTGTACTTCCGTGGCATGCGCGGTACAGTGATGAAGCTGGGCAGAGTACAACTCGCTGAACGGTGCGTGTTCATGGATTACAAGGCAATGGTGCATCCAAGAAAGTTGGAGGAGACTGGTAGTGATGTATAACAGCCAAGGGGGATGTCAACCAAGCATGGAAAGGTGGGTTTGCAGTTAGGACTGTGTGACTCTACAGGATAGAGGTACCGACCCATGACCCTTTATATAGTAATTCGCATATAGCGTGCACTATTTTAAAAGTTTATTTTAAAGATTTTGCTGCATCTGAAACAAACATACAGGGGAATGTTTGGAAATATTGTCAGGTCATGTATTACCGCATGGTGGTGGTTCAAGGGGTTAAAACTACCAGGCCGGTTCTGATTAAACATACAATGAATTGCAACAATGCCATCTGCTCTACACCAGAACCAAGCTTATTACATATATACAACACCATAACCAAGCTCATACATATATACAGCACCAGAACCAAGCTCAGTACAAATACATTTCAGTACAGAAATCATTTGCAAAGTCAGGTTAGCAGCTTCCAGTATGACCTGAACAATGGTAATGATATACTGGGAGTTGCTTATACCACAAAAAAAGAGTACCCTCCATCATCTGTACAGATCATACAGTAATAATTAGGCTATATTCACACCTGTGTCGGGGCTCCGTTCATTGGTTCCGGCAGACCTTTCCGTCAGGGGAACCCACGAACAGAAACCAAACAGAAATCATATCTTTCCATTACCATTGATTTCAATGGTAACGCTTCCGTTCCTAATGGTTTCCGTTTCGCAAGGTTTCCGTTTTTTTGGATGAATCAATAGAGTAGTCGACTGTATCCACCTGTAATCTATCACATTTAAGTAACTTAGATGTAATCTATTATAGGTGGAACCTGCGTATCCGAGACACACAGGACACGCTGACACTGAACTCGTCAGTCCCACGCACCTGACATGTTAAGGATTCAGCGTAAGATACAGCTGCTCTGTATACAGGATACAGAGCAGCTGTATCTCAAAAAGTAAAAAAAATTTAGTAAAAAAAGAATTATAAAGTTGCAGAACCGATAAAAACACAGGGACATATACAAAAACACCGAAAAAGGCCATACTTACAAATGGACACAGCCAGGCCAGAAATGCTGATGAAAGGGCGAGCAGGTGCTTTAAATAATAATAGCCACTCCCACTAGTCTTGAGGGGAGTGGTGTGTGGTGCATGGGATGTGTAGTAAGAAATAATAAATGAATAGTGTGTGTGCAAGTGTAATACTATAAGTGAAATATAGGGGGCAGTAATAAATGAAGTGCCTCAATAGAAATAAATGGATAATGGGGTGCAAGTGAGTGAAACATGGAGGGATAGTGTGTACGTCATGAGGCACAACGTGTATAGCCAGGTAGAAGCCTATTTGTGACGCCTTGATAATTCATAGAGCGGGCTACCCTGCTTGCTATGCCAAACAACAACACACCAAGCTCTCCCAGCATCAAAGACCCGGCTGTGTCCAAGAGAAGCGAATATACATAATAATGAAAAATACCTTAACAGGTTCCCGACCGCTGGCCGTAAATATACGGCCAGCGGTCAGGGTCTCTAAAGTCCGGCGTATAGTATATATACGGCCGCACTTCAGAGACTGTGCACGCGCGATCGCGTGCACACAGCTCTATGCCCTGGCTGTTGCTAACAGCCATGGGCACTGGGCAGAATGTCAGGGGTCAATCTTTTGGCCCCTGAACATGTGATCGCTGTGACAACCAATCACAGCGATCACATGCATTCCTGCTTATAAAACAGTGTGCACGCGATCGCGTGCACACAGCCCTGTGCCCACGCTGTTACCAACAGCTCTGGGCACTGGGCAGAGTATCAGGGACCAATCTGATGGTCCCTGAGAAAACCTATCACAGCGACCACATTTGTTTTATTTTGACTTTTCTGGCAGTAAATCTCCTGCCTCTTTTCTTCTCCTCAAACATTGTTTCAGTTTGAGGAGAAGAGGAGACTCGGGAGAATTGCTGCCAGAAGATTACAGTTACAGTTACAAAAAAATACAGTTACACTCTAAAACATTCTCTGTATAGATAGATTTCTATCTATCTATACAATCTATCTATCCATCTATCTACCTTTCTTTCTTTTATTCTATTAGAATAGGCAGGTAGGGAGTATATAATTATATATATATCCACATATATATATAATATATATAGCAATAGCGGTTTATTTTTTTGTTAGCGGTAGTGTAGATATATATAGCAGTTAGTTTGTGTGTTTTATAAAAAAAAAAAAAAAAAAATTTGTTTAGTTAGTGTTAGTGTTAGTTACGTTATGGCGAGGAAGTTGTTTAGCGCCGAGGAGGCATACGCCATGCTGTGGTCTGAGTCGGAGACCGCATCAGAGATGGCGTCCGAGATGGAACCTGTTTTGGGCAGTGACGATGACAGCGTCACTTCAGGTTCATCTTCAGGGGACGTTGTCCCTGATGCAGTCGAAACTGCAGAACATGAAAGCGCAGGGCCAAGTAGCGCTGTAGCACGGGACAGCCTGGTCCCTCCAGTCTAGGCTCTTGTATGGGCACCTGCCCCATCTTTTGGGCCTAGAATCCACGGATTTACGGCCACTCCTGGCATAACCGTGGACAATACAAATTTTGTCCAAATGGATTACTTCCATTTATTTATAACGGACGACATCCTAAATCAGATTGTCCACGAAACAAATTTATATGCCACGCAATATATAAGGCAGAAACCTTCATCCACCCATGCCAGAGATTGGACGCCCACCAATTTGCAGGAATTAAAAATTTTTTGGGGGCTCACCCTAAATATGGGTATTGTCAAAAAGCCCTCCATTAGGTCTTACTGGTCAACAAGACCCGCCCAAGCCACCCCAGTATATTCTGCAGTAATGCCCAGGTCTCGTTATGAGACAATAATGAGGTTCCTCCACTTCAATGACAACGCACAGGCCCCCCCAAGTACCGATGCAAACCGGGATCGGTTGTTCAAAATAAGACCGTTAATAAATTCCCTGAATAATTTTATTTCTGCAACTCTACACCCCTGAGCAGAATGTAAGTGTGGACGAATCCCTCCTCAACTTTCATGGCAGACTTAGCTTTCGCCAATATCTACCTTCCAAAAGGGCAAGATATGGCGTTAAGCTCTACAAATTGTGTGAAAGCGGGTCAGGATATACCACCGCCTTCAGGATTTATGAAGGGCGGGACCGCACAATAAATGTTCCTGGATGCCCCCCTGATCTTTCCACCAGCAGTAAGATTGTGTGGGAGATAATGCAGCCTCTGCTTCACAAGGGGTACCACCTGTACTGTGATAATTTTTATTCGAGTGTGCCCCTGTTTAGGCATTTGCATGCTGCAAGGACTGGGGCATGTGGTACCATGCGCAAAAACCGAATTGGTTTTCCACAGCAATTAGTGGGGAAGCGCATGGTAAAGGGGGACTCCTGTGCTTATGCATCTGAAGAATTGCTGGCGGTCAAGTTCAGGGATCGCAAAGATGTGTATGTGCTAAGCACGATTCATACCGCAGGAACAGTGGCAGTGAGGGAAAGAGGGGCAACATCGGACAAGCACAAACCAGTGAGCGTGTCCGAATATAACAAGTACATGGGGGGGGGGTGGATTTAAGCGACCAGGTTTTACAGCCCTATTTAGTAAAACGCAAAACAAAAACCTGGTACAAAAAAGTGGCCATTTATTTGTTACAGGTGGCCATCCACAACTCATTTGTGCTCTATAAAAAAAACAGAGGCAGAGACACATACCTGGATTTCCAGGAAAAAATTATTGAAGGCCTCATTTTTGATGTTCAGGACACCCGAGAATGCCCCCAGTCTGAGGATGTCACGCGACTGACTGAAAGACACTTCATCAGTCGGATTCCCCCAACACCAACCAGAAGCAACCCTCAGAAAAAGTGCCGCGTCTGCAGAAAAGACGGGCACCGCAAAGATTCCCGATATTTCTGTCCCTCATGTCCCTCACAACCAGGCCTGTGCATTTGAGCCATGTTTTAAAAAATACCACACTGTTCTGAATTATTAGATTTTAGTTAATTTGTTGAAAATATATTTGCCCTACATTACGTTTTTATTTTTCCCCTGATTTTACTCCAAGGGTGAGGGAGGGAATGGGTGGGGGGTGGATGTCATGTTTGATGTTTTCTAAAGTTCATCTGCTGGATAGCTCCATTTGCATTAACCCGCAATTTCTTATTTTAGAAAACCCCAAAAAATAAATTCCCATTATACCCCTAGATGAATATTTTGGGATTTCTGCTTCAAGAGCAGATATTTTGGAAGTGTTATAGAAACTCTGTTGAGTTTTGTAAAACCAGCTTTGAAAAAAAGCGATTTGTGAAATAATCTTCTTCTATCCTCCGCCCTCCTACATCTCTATGTGATAAATAAGGCCACATATTTGGTATCCCCGTGCACGGGAGAAGTGGCAGAATGTGAACGGAGATTAATTTTGACCGTGGTCTATACCGTGTGTGAAAAATGCTGGTATAAACTGACGCATTTGCTAAAAAATTGCTAATTTTATTTTGATCCATCTTATTCAAGAAACTTTCAGAAGAAAACTGGACTGTCTAAAAATATGATAAACCCCTTGAAGGAAACCTTGTGGGGTCTACTTGTGTGAATGAAGTCATTTATGGGGTGTTTCTAATGTTTCAGCAGCATTATACCCCCCAGAAAACAGTATGCGGCTCTAAAATCAAATGCAAAATTCCTGGACCGAAAAGGCCAAAAAGCCTCCTTTTATGCCAAGCCCTGGCACATGCCCGCACAGTGAATAAGGCACACATATTTGGTATCCCCATGCACGGGAGAAGTGGAAGAACGTGAAAGGAGATGAATTTTGGCCGTGGTCTATACCGTGTGTGAAAAATGCTAGCATAAACCGACGCAATTGTTAAATTCTTGCATTTTTTTCCAATTTTGCCCACTTTAGAGAAAAAAATAAAAATGATATATACTGACAAATGCCACTAAAACAAAGCCCTATCTGTCCTTTAAAAAGAGTGTAAAATTCAAAGATGAACTTTATTCACCTGCTGAGTTATAGTCATCTAAAGAAGCGCATAGCAAAATTGTGAAATTTGCTCTGGTCATTTAGCTGTAAAACAGCCTAGTCCTTAACCGGTTAATACCAGCAAGGGAAACCTCACAGAAAAGATTCAGAGGTGTCAGGATTCTGAGTACACATGACGTCCAGGCTGGAGTTAATGTATATTCATTATCAGGACACTTGATTAACGTTAATGTCTGTGTATGTGGCTTCACATCGTGTTCTACTAAGAATGCGATGCTACTGTGTAAATGAATGGGGAGAAGTGTATGATGCTGATTGGTCAGCGTCATACACTCCTCTGTACAACGCCCACTTGGTCGAAAGTAAAAACACGCCCACTTGGGCATTAAGAAACTAATTAGCATAAAGCTAAAAATCGCTAATAAAGTGGTTTAAAATAGATCGTTTTTCTAAATAAAAAGCATCACTGTCACCTACATTATAGCGCCCATCTCCTTATATAGGAGATAGGGCACTTATAATGTGGTGACAGAGCCTCTTTAAAAAAACGGACCCCTGGTGAAATTCTGAGCTTTTTTTTTCCGCTCATAGTGTGGGTGAGATTTGTTCAACTCTCACACACTCTGCTGCTACTGCATTAAGGCTTGTCCACATGTAACGGAATTCCTGCGTATTTATTATCCGGAGTTGCAGATGGAAAATATGCAGAATACAGTAGTGGCAAAGTGGGTGAGATTTATCAAATCCTATCCACACACTGCGTAAAATTTCTGATAAGTTTACTTACGGTGCGTATTTTTCGTACTGCAGCATGTCAATTTCTGCTGCGGAAAGTGGACTGAATTGCTGCGTTTTTCAGAGGAGATGTCACCATCCCCCGACATTGAGAAAAACGCAGCAAAATGCACTCCACTTTCTGCAGCAATTCCAATAGGTCTGGAGAAGCCCTCGTGCTGCGGATTTAGGGCTTGTCCACACACAACGTAATTGCTGCAGAAAATTTCTGCAGCAATTCCGTTGAAAGTCAAAGGCTTTCCGCTGTGGCAAAAACGCACCATTTCCTGCGGTGTTTGCGAAAGAAAATGGTGCGTAAATTGCTGCACATACACTATATACACACGCGCACACACACACACACACACACACACACACACACACACACACACACACACACACACACACACACACACACACACACACACACACACACGTACACTTCACATACACATATATATATATATATATATATATATATATACACACATCACCGATGCACATTACATGCACACATTACTATACACATATAAAGTTCACATTGTAAACACACATGCCCTTATTTTTGTATAGGATAATTGTGATGGGAGTTCAGCAGTTGATGGCGCGGAGGGGTTCTTCACTCCAGCACTTCAGCTGACAGCCCGACACAGAGCACGCCGATAGTCCCCTCCCTCACGTCCCGACTGGTAACAGCAGCAGCAGGAGGAAAGGTTGTGTGAAGAGCAGGGAAGGGGGGCCGGAGGGGGAGATATTAAACAGGGAGATTTAGTAATCGCAGCACAGACCACGGCTGCTATTACAGTGGGATGGCGGTTCTTAGCTGTTGTGCCGGCTTCCCCCTTACAAATGCTGTACCCTGCCGCCTGGGTTGACACTGATCGTTTGGACGGCCAGCAGGTGGCCCACTGCTCAGCGGCCCGTCTGGCAATCGCCAGAACAGCCAGACGGACAGTCCGGCTCTGGTGTAAACTATGCCAAAAAAAAACCAGCAAATTTGCGGTGAAATTTGCAACATTTCTTTTTGCTCATTACATTTTGAAAAGTGACAAAAGTGGGCATGGTCCCCTAAGAGAGGTAGTTTAGGCCACAGTTCTAAAAAAAAAAAAATTGCTGTCAACTTTTTTTTATTTCTGACTGACAATTGAGCTGAGCAAAATTTAAGAGGCATAAATTTGGCACACATCACTATAATTTCCTGCTTTACTTAGACTGGTGTAAGATACGCGAGTCTTCATAAATGTGGACAAAAGTATACTAGAAAATGTAATTTTTTTGATAGGGAGTCTGTTATCAGATTTTAGCCTCCCAAACAGCGAACACCACTGCTTAGCGATAGAGTAAAGCAGTAGGAACATGCCAGTGTTTAGTATCTGAATCCCTGCATCACGCTAAAAAGAATAAGAAACATATTTCTGCTAAGCGCCGTATGCAAATTAGCTTTCCAGTGTTCGCCGAACCAGAAAGTGCCCAGCATATTAAACTCCAACCCCCTATAGTTAGAACGATATGTCGATGTGGTTGCTTTAAAAAGCGCAGTAAAAGCACATTTTTTTCAAGTGTGGTTGTAACCGCGTCTCAACCGTAAAGTTTTTTTTCATCTGCGGCAAATATGCCGTGTAATACGGTACCATCAAAGTAAATTTGTTTTTACATAATCTCATCTACACGTTGCATAATTTTTTTGCACTTAAACTGACTTGCGGTGCGTATTAAATCTGTTTCATGTCAATTTATCTTGCGTTTCCATCTCAGAATTGTATCTAAGTTTTTATTCTAAAAATGCAGCAAATTATGCAGCAAAAAAATGGCACCTGTTTCTGTATCAAAATGTAAAACATGCACTAGTGCGAATTTTACCTGCGGTTTTCATGTGGATTTTCTGCATCAAATTACAGAATGTGTGCATGTAGTCTTAAAGAGGCTCTGTCACCAGATTTTCAAACCCCTATCTGCTATTGCAGCAGATTTATTACATCAAATTGTAAACATAATTACTTATTTTTTATTTCATGACTCAATAGTTTTTATTAAAATGTTTGGAGCCGCTCTTCAATATAATTGGGATCATGGATTGAAGGCACACAAAGCTTCTTACTAGAGGAAACTGGAGATCAGATAGACGCGTTGACTGTTTGAGAGATGTCCTAATAATGCCGAATAAGAGAAGGTTCTTGCTCTAACTAAACAGCCTCCTAAGAAGCCAGAAAATAAGGGGCTCAGTTGTCACTCTGGTAAATGCCATGGAGTCCACTAGTTCAGCTGAGCAGATGTTCTAATCTAGTAAGGTTACATAATATAGCAGGCTATATCAGATTTTTTGCAATGGTCGGAAGGCCACTTGCAATTTATTACCAACCCAATCCCCGTAAGGAAATTGCGTTTTTGGGGAAACGTGGACCACCTTGTGTGAAGCCCTAGTAAATGAGAACCAAAATAAAAACCATGTTCTGAACTAGCATTGTAAATTAACCCCTTTAGGAAACAGCCTGTTTTGGCCTTGTGGCACAGCCGATTTGTTCAAATCTGACGTGTCACTTTATGTGGTAATAACTCCGGAATGCTTTTACCTATCCAAGCGATTCTGAGATTGTTTTCTCGTGACATATTGTACTTAATGATTAGTGGAAAAATTTGGTCGATAAATTCAATATTTATTCGCGAAAAACACCAAAATTTAGAGAATTTTCAAAAATGTGCATTTTTCTAAATTTAAATGTATCTGCTTGTAAAACAGATAATAATACCACCCAAAATAGTCACTAGTTACCATCTCCCATATGTCTACTTTATATTTGCATCGTTTTTTGAACGTCCTTTTATTTTTCTAGGACGTTACAAGGCTTAGAACTTTAGCAGCAATTTCTCACATTTTCCAGAAAATGTCAAAAGGCTATTTTTACAGGGGCCAGTTCAGTTCTGAAGTGGTTTTTAGGGCCTTATATATTAAAATCCCCCAATAAATCACTGAGTTCGGTCCGGGACTTCCGGCCGAAATACGTCCGTCCATTACGGACGTTAATGTGCTCGTGTGAACCCAGCCTTAGTCTACGAGGACCAGCCAGAGGCTGATCCTCATAGGCTTGCATACATGGCAGACCCGGGGGCCGTTGTCTGGCCCCCGGGTGCCATCACAAGCCTCAGCAGCCCCCACAATTGCATGGCGGCTGCTGATGTGCTACAAACCCCCTACATGCGGAGATCGCAATCGAGTGCATGTAACGGGTTAATTGCCTAAATCAGCGGCAATGAGCCGCTGATTGGAATACAGTGGAGTGTCAGCTGTCCGGGACAGCTGGCCCTCCGGTGCACACTGTCGCCGACAGTGTGCACCGGGAACCACGCAGTAACTGTGTACGTCCCTGTGCGCTAAGACACTGGCCACATGGACGTACAGTTGCGTCCTGGTTCGCCTAGGGATTAATAGCCTGTGACTTTTCAACGTGGAATCCACGGCATTAATGACCGATTTTAAAAATCCACCACGTGTTGATTACTTCACACGAACCGTGAACGTGGCCTAAATGTTCTAAATTAGAGCATTGCTGTTTATTGTAGTTATCGAGGTCAAGGTTTTCCACTGAGGTAGTTCTAGGCGCAATACCAAATGTTTTATTCTATATTTTTTTTCTATGCTGTCGTTTTTCTCTTTGCTGTTGGGGCATGGTTCAAAAACCCTACTTAGGGGAGTTTGTCCTTTTGGAAAATCCCATGCTTTACAAACAGACCTTGGTTGAAGAATAATCCAAAGGAGTTTATTTTCAGCATTTCTTTGTTCCAACAAAACATAATTACGTGAGGAAAAAGTCCATAGTTTGTGTAACCGAATCCTTACATATCAGACTTTGCAAATACAGAGACTCTCCTCAGGTTAGCATCAACAATCCACAATCTCCACAATCATCTACTACCACGGATTGCTGTTTAATGATGTCCTTTTATACACTTGAAAACTCCCATAATCCTATGCAAGTTTCCCAATAAAATACTGGAGTTGCTGCTGGCCTGTCTCTCATAAGGTCAGAGCCCGGCTGCAGGTAAGGGAAACAAACAAACAGATTTTAAAAACATTTACCCATGCTGCTGTTATAGGCATTTTCCTAGGTTTTGGTACATTGTTCCAGGTGGCAAGACCATGAAAGGGGGGAATAAATAGAACATTAGGTGGCCAGCCTAATGAGAGAGAAAGGAATAAGAAGTATACACACATTTACACAGAAGACTTGCCAGTCCAGGGAAACTCATGCACCATAACAGAGGTTGCAAACATAATATCAGTTGCAAACACAAAACATTTCACTTCTCCACAGAGTTCACACAGAGTTTTTTTGACGTGGAAACCGCGCCGCAAAACGGCCGAAAATGCCTCCCATTGATTTCAATGGGAGGCGGAGGCGTGTTTTTTCCCACGAGCGTGAAAGAGACATGCCCTATCTTCGGGCATTTACGCCTCTGACCTCCCATTGACATCAATGGGAGGCAGAGTAATCTTATTTCACAGCGTTTTATGCCTGCGGTGCTCAATGGCCGCAGGCGGAAAAACGCAGCGAAAATTTGCTTGCATGCAGAGGAAAATCTGCCTCAAAATTCCAAACGGAATTTTGAGGCAGATTTTCTTCCTGCAAAAAACTCTGTGTGAACCCAGCCTAAGACACCAAGCATGAACTTGAAATTAGAATTACGCTTTGCAGGCTATGTAAACCTTTTAAAAGGCAATTTTTATTTGTATTTATTTTTAAATACAAGGATTAGTCCGTGTGATTAGTGCAACTTTCTAAATAGTTTTTTTTATTAAAAATGTGTTTTTTACTTTTTTCAGATACAGCTTCTCTGTATTCTCTGTACATAGCAGCTATATCTAGCGCTAAATCCGGTGGCTTTCACGTCCGCGGTTCTTACGGGTTCAGTGACAGCGCGTCCTGCGTCATAACTTAGAGGTGATCGATTAAAGGTGGATCCTTTGTGTCCCGCTTTCATTGAACCCTTTAGGTCCGTGGGACTGACGGATTCAGGTAATAGTGAACGATACAGCTGCTCTGTATAGAGAATACAGGACAGCTGTATCTCAAAGTAAAATCAATTTTTAATAAAAACAATTTAGAAAATTGCACTAATCACACTGACCTTAATGTTGTTGCCATTAAAATGATGGATAACATGACGGACCCCATTGCAAGTCAATGAAATCAGTTGGGTGACGTTTTCTGCAATTGGTCCATCAAGAAGTCGTGGCTTCTGATATAAACACTGTTCACAATACTTTCTATTTTTTTTATCTTTAAGGGCCTGTTCAGCGATGAACGGAAAGCCAAACCGAAACCATAGCTTCCGTTTGCAATACCATTGCTTTTAATGGTAATTCTTCCGTTGCAATTGGTTTCTGTTTGTTTTCATTCCAGAAGTTTTCCGTTTTTTTGTTTTTTTTTGCGGAAACAATAGTGCTGTCGACTGTGCTATTTATTCCCTTACAAACAACGGAACTCTGTCAACGGTGACAAACTGAAACCTTTAGCAACGTTTCCGTCACCATTGAGATTAATGGTGATGCCTTTAAAGGTTTCTGATTGCCTTTCCGTTGAGGGGTTAACCCGACGGAACCCCTCAACGGAAGGGCAACGCTGATGTGAACACAGCCTTAATGACGTTTTATGGAGATAAAAACTTATTCTCGAGCCATATAAAAATGGGGGTAGTTGTCTAAATGGACTGTAAGGGCAAGTTATGTATGGATACTACCTTATGCAGATTATATGTGTGCACAGAATATACACAGTGTATACATTTTCTGGTATTTCGGCATTAGAACTTTTTCCCTACGGGCCTGGAGGGAGAATGCCAGTGTGGATCTGCACCATCCATTCCCTTGTGAATCACGTTCACCTGGCGTTCTGATGACTGAGCAATGTTAGTATGTATTTACACATGACACAGATTATTAGTGATCCCCAGAAAGCTGACTCTGTAGCCAGTTAATGTCATTATAAATGACCTGATATGTTCTACTTGATCAAGTAGATTACCGGCTGCGGGGTAAAAGTAACATACAGGTCCCTTTTTGGTAGATTCACATTCCTGAAGCTTACCAATGCAAGTACAGTAGTGAGTAATGCAATAACTAATGTGCATGTCTCTCTTATAACAAGCCTACTGCATTAAGCGGTGGCTTGTAATTGAACTGTACAGGCTGCGGCGGTCTCATGGGATGAAACGTCATCCCAGGAGGCCGCATTGGAGGGTGGAACACAGACTTCTGAGTAAGTATGATAGTTTATTTTTCAGAATTGTGTTTTTTGCAGTGGAATCGCTGCGAACCCGTCGCAAAAAACGCAGCAACTGCTATTTGAATTCAGTAGGGAGGTAAATCCCGCAACAAAGGGGAAAACCCGCAACAAGCAGGCAGTGTTTACGCAAATACAATTGACATGCTGCGGAATAAAATTCTGCACCAATTTCTGAGCGTTTTTTGCATTTAGTATTTACTCAGCATGTGGATGAGATTTGTTTTATCTCATACACTTTGCAGCTACTGTATTTGCTGCGGATTTTCCGCAGCGACTTCCGTTGCGGAAAAATCGCAGTATTTACGCAACGTGTAAACTGACCCCTAAAGTGAATCTGTCATGTTGAACATACTGTCCTATCGGCTGGCAGCGTGTTATAGGGCAGATTGATACATAGTTATGAAAAGATTCCGTCATCTATTGATTCATAATCCTTCTCACTCCGAAGGGCCGTTCCACCATGTGACTGACCGTCTGATAGCATGCTGCCTGCAGACCGCACATATTTTTTTTTTGCTGCCAGCGATAATTGAAGGTAATCTAAGGGTGTGGTTGTGTTGTGGTTGGAAACCGCATCAGAAAACAACATCCATGTTTGACCAATGCATATGCGGTTTTTGTATGTTTTGTAGGTTGTTTTTCTTATGTTAATACCATGCGGTTTTGTTTTTAATTTGTGATTGTATCCTTTCTAGTCTGATATATTTCCTGTAATTAGTTTTTTGATTACTAGTGGGTTGATGGTTTCTAACATGGTATCTAGCCAAATTTATGCTGTACAATTATAAAGCTGCAGTTTTCACCCTGCTGCGGGATATCCAATGGAAAGCATAAGGTTGGATTCACACGAGCACATTACGTCCGTAATGGACGGAACGTATTTCGGCCACAAGTCCCAGACCGAACACCGTGCAGGGAGCCGGGCTCCTAGCATCATAGTTATGTATGACGCTAGGAGTCCCTGCCTCTCCGTGGAACTACTGTCCCATACTGAAAACATGATTACAGTACGGGACAGTTGTCCGGCAGGGACTCCTAGCGTCGTACATAACTATCATGCTAGGAGCCCGGCTCCCTGCAGTGTGTTCGGTCCGGGACTTGCGGCCAAAATATGTTCCGTCCTTTACGGACGTTACATGCTCGTGTGAATCCAGCCTAAGAGGGAAACTGCAGGAACCATTGTTCCGTCTATCGCCATAATTTGCGGATTTACTTACACGCTGTTAGGACGAAACATTATTCAAACTCGTACATCTGCATTCTAATCCATTTTCAAGCGATTCTACAGTTTTTTTTTTTTTTTTTTCTTTATCAACAGTTTTTATTAGAATAAGAAAAATATACAAAATATTGCACGCAGTGCAATGAAAAATCAGGACTCTACAAAACATTTTTGTAAAGAACATGATGAAACAATGTAAGAGGTAACCCCCCGGACATCAAGAATAATAAACACAAATGAAAAGGATCATCGGCGATTCTACAGTTTGAAAGTTTTTACTATAAAAATGCGCACCTCAACTGCACAGTGTTATTCTACCCCAACATGCTAAGATGATGTGGGCCCATCGGGCATCGGTGGAATTCGTCATATGACGGATCATGCACTGCGTTGTGTTTTCTATTAGGCTCAGCTCACATCTCCTTTTTATTTTAGACATGTCAAAGATTTGTGCTGGGAATATTCCCTGACGTATGCCACTATATGGCATAGATTGGCCATGGTAAAAAAAAAACGTATACCGCACAGTGTATTTATTTTTTTTTTTCCTAAACTGTGACCCACTGCATACAAAAGCATGGTAGACCACGCTATTATTATACAGTAAAAAAAATGGCATGACGACGCATACTGGCCCAGGGTATGCCAAAACGGACACTCTTTTGGCATACGCTGGGCACGTGGAGGGATTTGGGCATATTGGATTATGCGTCAGCGTATACCTATGACGTGCCTGAAAAATTAGATGTGAACTGAGCCTTACATAACAGAAACCATAATGCAGATGTGAACAGAGCCTATGTTTATTCTGCGATTTATAAATACTTTCTTAGATAATATAGAAAAGATCCTGTTCCAACCCTAGGCTGGGTTCACACGGAAGTTTGAGGCAGATTTTCCGCCTGCAAAAAACTCACTTTTGGAAGTTTGAAGCAGATTTTCACGCCGATTTTTGCTGCGTTTTTCATGGCGTTTTTTGCCCGCGGTGTACCTGATGAAGAGGTCGGTATGATCTTGAAACGTGTAGTACATTCATTAAATCGGTCTTTTAATGATTGATTCAATCTCTCTCATATTGGTGGTATCTGGTGGAACCTGCATTTTTCTTCTAGTTTGTTGGTATATCATTATTTGTATTATTGTCAGTCATTTCTTGAAGGTCTTCTTTGGATTTGTGGGGGCAGGAGGATCTAGCGTCTAGGAGCATGAAGACATTTGCAAGTATGATGAAATACTAGATATGGATCGATGAAGGTCCAGAATCAGGAGATGTGGAACGAGTTTAGATGATGTGAAGATGGTAGTCAGTCCAGCCTTACATATCGCAACCCATGCCAGACTGAGAGCCAAGTAATAAATATATAGTGGTGGAGAACAGCAGAGCTCACTTATCCTAGGGCTGATAAAATCCCTACAGGTTGCAACAACGATTCCTTACAACATACTGTCCCATGTGCAAAACATCACTCCCCTCCCTTCAGCCAACCCCAACATATAGTCTCATGTGTAAAACATCACTCCCCTCCCTTCAGCCCCCTCCAACATACAGTCTTATGTGTAAAACATCACTCCCCTCCCTTCAGTCCCCTCCAATATACAGTCTCATGTGTAAAACATCACTCCCCTCCCTTCAGTCCCCTCCAATATACAGTCTCATGTGTAAAACATCACTCCCCTCCCTTCAGTCCCCTCCTACATAGTCTTCTGTGTAAAACATCACTCCTCTCCCTTCAGCCCGCTCCAACATAGTCCAATGTGTAAAACATCACTCCCCTCCCTTCAGCCCGCTCCAACATAGTCTTCTGTGTAAAACATCACTCCCCTCCCTTCAGCCCGCTCCAACATAGTCTTCTGTGTAAAACATCACTCCTCTCCCTTCAGCCCCCTCCAGCATACAGTCTCATGTGTAAAACATCACTCCCCTCCCTTCAGTCCCCTCCAACATAGTCTTCTGTGTAAAACATCACTCCTCTCCCTTCAGCCCCCTCCAACATAGTCTTCTGTGTAAAACATCACTCCCCTCACTTCAGCCCCCTCCAACATACAGTATTATGTGTAAAACATCACTCCCCTCACTTCAGCCCCCTCCAACATACAGTATTATGTGTAAAACATCACTCCCCTCACTTCAGCCCCCTCCAGCATACAGTATTATGTGTAAAACATCACTCCCCTCACTTCAGCCCCCTCCAACATAGTCTTCTGTGTAAAACATCACTCCCCTCCCTTCAGCCCGCTCCAACATAGTCTTCTGTGTAAAACATCACTCCCCTCCCTTCAGCCCGCTCCAACATAGTCTTCTGTGTAAAACATCACTCCTCTCCCTTCAGCCCCCTCCAGCATACAGTCTCATGTGTAAAACATCACTCCCCTCACTTCAGCCCCCTCCAACATACAGTATTATGTGTAAAACATCACTCCCCTCACTTCAGCCCCCTCCAACATACAGTATTATGTGTAAAACATCACTCCCCTCACTTCAGCCCCCTCCAACATACAGTATTATGTGTAAAACATCACTCCCCTCACTTCAGCCCCCTCCAACATACAGTATTATGTGTAAAACATCACTCCCCTCACTTCAGCCCCCTCCAACATAGTCTTCTGTGTAAAACATCACTCCGCTCCCTTCAGCCCCCTCCAACATACAGTATTATGTGTAAAACATCACTCCCCTCCCTTCAGCCAACCCCAACATATAGTCCCATGTAAAAAAAACATCACTCCCCTCACTTCTGCCTCCTCCAACATACACTTCCATGTGGAAAACATCACTGCCATCCATTCAGTCGCCTCCAGCATACAGTCCCATGTGGAAAACATCACTGTCATCCATTCAGTCCCTACCAACATACAGACCCAAGTAAAAAAAAAATCAAACACCCCCCCCAACATAGCCCTATATAAGAAAACATAATTTCCATGCCTTCAGCCCCCCATCCTCCACATACAGTCTCATCCTTCAATCCCTCTTTTCCCTTCACCTTTATACACGTGTAGACAAGCCCACTGCTGCTGCTTCCTGTTATAAACGGTTCTGTACTCTGTGAGGCCACATCTTTTCTCCCAAGAGGCACCAACCCTTGCTGTGATTTCATACCTAGCAGGAGCACAACTGAGACGGCAGGACTGGGTGACTGACTGACCCATGCAGAGAGAGGTCAGAGAGGAGGTGGAGGAGATACAGCAGCCGTGGATGAGGAGGAGAGCGGCCCACTACAGACAATGGCCCACCTGGCGTTTGCCCGAAATGCCAGATGGGCAGTCTGGCCCTGACTACAACCTTGAATGAGATGGGCTAAAATTTCTTCTAATTTTTAAATTGTCAAGTCTTCATGCACTAGAATAGAATAAAACATTTTAAATGAGCAAACCACCCAAAACAAAATGGAAATGATAAAGGCCATTTAAAAAAGACAACACAAAGAAAAGTCAAATACATAAATACCCAATAGAGACCTAACTGTGACTATTGCGCATGAAAGAGTCTTACCCCAACCAAAATGTTACATTAACATAGAATCTTTCTAAACAGGATTTATCTATAGAGGAGTCTTCATAAGAATTTAAGATGCTATTGAAATTCTATTATAGGTGTTATAGATGGTATAAATGTAGTTAAAGAGAACCTTTCACCTCCCCATACATGTGCAGCATGTAATGGGGAGGGCTGCACAAACCATGGGGCACTTTAAATAACGGTGGGAGGTAGAAAAAAAATGTAGATATCGGTGCCGTTATATTTGGCGCCCAATATTGAAACAACCCCCTGAATAGTCAGCGGGGTGTGTACTGACAAGGGGGCGTGTTACTATGGCTGGCTGTGACGCTGTCCAATCAGATATGGACAGTGCCTCAGCATGAGTGTGCGATTGCAGTCTTTTCATCCGAACAGGCAAGGGGGCGTGTCAGTGCTATGGACAGAGCTATGGAGAGCAGAGCGCGCATGCGCGCTCATCTTTTCAGCTCTTGAGAGATCAGTCTTGTACTTTGCCTGACGAACTGGCAAGGAGCGTGTCACTGCTACGGACAGTGTAAGAGCTGGCGAGCGATTACGCTGTCTGTAGCAGAGACACGCCCCCTTGCAAGTTCGGCAGACAATACAAGACTGATCTCTCGAAAGAGCTGAAGAGTTCAGAGCGCGAATGCGCGCTCTCCTCTCCATAGGTCTGTCCCTAGCTAGCACTAACACGCCCCCTTGCCTGTTCGGATGAAGAGACTGCAATCGCGCACACATGCTGTGGCACTGTCCATATCTGATTGGACAGTGTCACAGCCATAGTAAGATGCCCCCTTGACAGTACACGCCCTGTTGACTGTTCAGAGGGGTTATTTAAATATCGGGTGCCAAATATAACGGCACCGATATCTAAATAACGGAGGGAGGTAGAAAAAAAATGTGAAGTGCCCCAGGGTTTGTGCAGCCCTCCCCATTACATGCTGGTTTGTGCAGCCCTTCCCATTACATGCTGCACTCAGGTGCACATGCATGGGGAGGTGAAAGGTTCTCTTTAATCTTAATATTTTTTACTTGACAATGGTAACATTAAGTTTAGTATTCACATAATTCCTGAACAGTTCTGTAATGAAAATATAATTACTGCAAAGCTCGTACCTCTATTGATGGTAACAAGCCCGGGTAGCAAATGTTATAAATGATCTAGGAATAGAAAGCAATTGTACAGTGAAGAGATAAGACTGACGCACTTGTCAAGGTGTGAGACATACTTATAGACCTGATGATGTCATAATATGTTAGAACTATATCATGACATCAGAGGAAGAATATGTAAATGACCCACACCCAAATCCTAGATGATGTAAACACAGGAAGTGGATGCAGATGCTCCATGCCTAGATTGTAGATTATGACATCACAAGAAATATGTTCTGATTCCATTGCAGACAGTGATAGAGAGATGGATCCACCATATTCATAGCAGCTTTTGATACTTTCTTGTTTCTGCCAACACTATAATATAATACATATATCCAGCATGTGAAATATGATATTAATTTCACTCAGTACTAAATGTGTTCTACAGCTGCAATATTACATTTATAGTATTTATTTATAAACCGAATATTTTTTTGTGGTTTCTCAAAGAAGAGCCAAAATAGGTTTTCCACCCCGATCCTTGGGAGAATACATCAATATTTGATTGGCAGTAATCTAAATCCGGATCCCCGCAAATAAGCAGAATGAAGGTGCCACGTACTATTTGTTGTGTACATAGACACAGTGGCTCGTCTGTATGGAGATCTGTGCCCGGTGCTGCAGCTCGGACCCCCATTTATCAAATATTGATGATCTATCCTGAGGACAAGCAATTAAATATGAATCCTGGGAAATCCCTTTAATTCAAACGTGATAATTTTTCTTATGAGATTTCACAACAACTTTTTAACTTTGAGGGTATGTTCACACTGCTTATTTTCGGCCGTTTATCGGGCCGTAAGCGTTCGAAAAATCGGAGGCAGAACGCCTACAAACATCTGAAAATTGATTTCAATGAGAAATATGGCATTCTCTTCCGACAGGCCGTTTTTTACGCTGCTGTTTTTAAAAACTGACGCGTAAAAAAACGCCTGCGAAAAAGAAGTGCATGTCATTTCTTGAACCAATTTTGGAGCCGTTTTTCATTGACTCTCTAGAAAAACGGCTGCAAAAAACGGCCGTAAAAAATGCAACGAAAAGCATAGTTGCTAAAATAACAGCTGAAAATCAGGGGCTGTTTTCTCTTAAACTCCGAATTTTCAGATGTTTTTTTAGTATACATGTGAACATACCCGGAGTGTGAAGCCATTCTTACAGGTTTTTTTATGAAATATAAAACGCACTATAAACAGCACGCTCTAGAAAAAGACAAATGTATGTTCACATGGAGTAATTTGTAGGCAGAGACAAAAACTGTTTTTTTTACGCTGTTTTTTATTGTACACGCATTTTTTTTAACTTCTTTAGATTTATTTTTGTATAAATTTTTTTTAAAATGCTGTTTTTTTTTTTTTTTAAATACAGTACCTACCTTGTACTTGTGAGGTTTGTTTAAAAATGGACTTGCCAAAACATATGTGACGCGTATTTTGCGTGCATTTACATATGCAAAAACATTTAAAAGACCAAGCAAGGGTTTTATGGCAGCGTTTTAAAAACTTACGTTGACTTCAGTGGGAAATTTTGTCGCATTTTTGGAGCAAAAACGCACCAAGAATTGACATGACTTTTATTTTTTAATGATGTGTAATTTAATTGTGTCCACGCACCTTAAAAAAAAAAGTTGTATGCACTAAAAGGGCTTATTTCAATTGAAGACCATTGGAAACTTTAAAGAGTAACTGTACTTTTAGAAAACTTTTGATATGTCCTAGAGACATGTCTGGGTACTGAAACCCCCACCAATCGGTAAAACGATGGGACAGAAACACTCCAGTGGTGTATCTTGAAACTCCATTGCCCCAATGCAAAATCTATAACGGGGTCCCCCATTTAGCATGTGCCATTTATAAAACCTTTGGGGCAGATGGGCCTTTAGGCCCCCACAGACATCAGTGTTCGGGTGCAACTGCTACCTCTGCACCCCCTATAACTACGCCCCTGTCCCTGCCCCGTCAGCTGGACAACAACTGTTTGTGCAGCGGTTTTTGCAGGATTTTTACAAAAGACATTGCAGCTTTACTTGCAGGCTGACGAGCATATAATCCATAGACCGTCCACAAGTAGTTAATTCGGGCACAAAAATATTCTATAAAGCTACTTCTAGTACAGAATCCTAGAATTTGATCAAGACCAGAACAGATAAACTGCATGTGACGCAGCCATGGAGAAAGATCCGTCTCTTAATATTTCATTTATCAAAGCGAGTCTTAAAGACATCTGTATAAATGATCTGTTACCTAGTAAGGATCGAAGATTCATCCCCCTGGAACGCAGAGAATATTTCTCCTCTGTTTTGGCTGCTAAGGTGAATCTTCTTCCAAATCCACTGTTTTCAGACAGACTTTGGCATTTAAAAGAAAATCTTGCTTTCTGGTTCACGTGCGCTGTATGGCAAGGGAAGGGTTAGGTATTAGTTGCAGTGCCTGTTGGTACAAGGTAACGTGGTTTTGTAGAGAGAAATACCCATCCAGTTCTGCTGGTTTCCTGGTAACGCTTATAAGAGGGGCACTTACCTTCAGTAAATGGCCTTCTGACGTCAGTTCTGTCTTCCTGTCAGAATTACAAGTGGATGTTTTCTCATTCTCCTCTCTTGCGGCTCTGATTATTTCTAGTAAATATCACATATAGAGTTTTGTAAGAACTCCTTGTACTGCTTTTTATACAAGGATAGGACCGATGTCTTGGGAATGGTTGATCGCTTTATTTTCTCCCCCTCACATTCAGAACCGTAAAGGACTTTGCTGTAGAAGTACAAAAACCGTCAGATGTTTTCCAGGGACTCTTCATACAATACAGGATTCTAAATAGATGTATAGATATGAGGATGTACTTTATGGCTAGTAAACCTCTGGTTTTACACCGAACTATGTGTCCATAAATGTCTGATCTTAGTTATAAAGGCTATAAATGGTCATCGCAATCGGACGTGAAAACCTGCATGAAATATGTTCTTTTTCCAACCAGGCCTCATGACTTTTAATGGGGGTGGTACTGTGTATTTGTATATTACTTCTAGTTGTATACAGAGTCATACAGAGGTTTTTTCTAAAACTTCACAAATCCAACAGGAAAAAAAATTGGCATGCTTTATCTGATGTTCTATTACAGAGGTATTCTCTTCTAGTAGTGCTGCTTCTTGGGGAAAATCACCTTTAATATGGTGTGGCTCATGGAGTCCCTGCGGCTCCCCATTAAGGAGATGAAGGGGACTCCGTGCTGCTGTACAGCACACACAAAAGGCCGCAGATGCCCAGCTGAAAATCCTCATATCTCCCTATAAAACCAAGTGTATTTAAACAAAACTTTGAACACAAATCATATCCATTAAGGGATAGATCATTTTATTTTTTTAAATTGTCTGACATCTGAGGAAAAACACTTGCTCCATTGAGGAATGAGGAGTCATTAAAGGAACGTCTTAAAATTGCTACTTACCGACTAATGGCTACAATCTGAATCTATGTTCCGTTCCCTTTTATTGCTTAGAAGTATTTTGTTTATGCAAACATTACTGTAAATTGCATCGGAGACTTTATTGATATACAAGGCAGATTTCAAGAGCTCAATTGTGAATGCAAATTAAAGGTTTACATAAGGAAATACAGATCTACATACCGCTTTAATTGTGTACCATCCTCTTACAGCCTAGCTATTTGCTACACAGTGCCTCACTGAAGACTTACCCTCCGCAAAAAACAGAGTACAAAACTTTTGTTTTGTGACTTTACCGCCCATGTCTTGTTTTCCCTCTTAAAACGTTTTGATCCTCTAATGCTTTTTTATTTGTAAATGGGGTTAACGTTAAGACAGACTTTTTGTATCCGGCAGAAAATGTAACTTTCAGTGACCACTTCAGTATGTGTAAGTACATCTACTCAATTAGTGGTCACCCAGGCAGCAAGACCAGTGATTGCTAGGCAACCGCAATTCATACACTCAGCAGAACGCACTAAAGAGGAAGAGGGCAACAAGAAGAAAAATACATTTCTTAATATGGCTGTAACCTACAGATCAACTTCATTCCAACTAGAAATGCAACACACCCTTGCCGGGTAATGAAAAGATCATTCAGCTTCTTAAATTGGTTCAAGTTGGACTGCATTGTAGTCCACCACTCACATATTTTCTATTCATGAGAATGCTCATCGGACCTATATGCCTAAAGGTGCCCATATACATTATAGTAAAGTCATCCAAACCTGCCATAAATCGAATGTGTATGGAGGTCATGCTTGGTTGAGCACGCATGTTAATGGTGGTGTTGGGAGAAATATCTAACGTGTATGGGCACGTTAAGGCTGGTTTAAGATGGCCGTATTACATATAGACCATCTAGAGTTCTCCTGAACCAAACAGATGAACATGGCATCCTATGTTGATCGAAGTTTAGTTGATTAGAACAATGGTGGGTCCGGGTCTGGAAGGCTAGAACGCGGGAATTAAAATGGGATCTAAGGCCTAAAGTAAATACCAGTAAGGCTGATCATATACGTTTAGATTGTTTTCTGCCAACAGATATTCTTCTCAATCCCCCACATACACGTGCATGCTCGGGGAGAGGGGCAGTTTATCTCCTCTGCGAACATAATGATTAGGCATATTGAAATCCAGCTGCCTGATACCTCTCTCCTGCTCCCAAACAAATTAGATATTAAGCTAATCCTACCGGAATCGGCAGGTTTGGCCTGCATTAATTGAATGTGTATGGCACATTGTGTCGATACGTCAGAGGTATACGTTGAAAGCATTCCCCGACGTATAGCTCCGATGTATGGCACTGTAAAGCTATTTAGTGGCATATGTTAACCATTGGCGACAATGTAAAAAAACAAAAACATATACATTTTATGCAGTGACTCTCTGTATAGAAAAGCGCAGTCTGCTGCTTTTTTTATATATAATTACACTGTGAAGAAAAAGGTACACCGTCTCCTACTACTTCGAAGGAGGCCGAAAGGACACTTTTGGCCTCAGTTGGGTGAAGGGGGTCTATGGCTACGTTCGGCACATATGCGAAGTGTGTTCATTAAACATGATGTGAACATAGCCTAAAATAAACCTCTGTGTTGGGCCTCATTTACACGAGCGTGTGCGTTTTGCGCGCGCAAAAAACGCAGCGTTTTGCGTGCACAAAAGGCACTTGACAGCTCCGTGTGTCATCCGTGTATGATGCGCGGCTGCGTGATTTTCGCGCAGCCGCCATCATAGAGATGAGGCTTGCAGACGTCAGTCACTGTCCATGGTGCTGAAAGAGTTAACTGATCGGCAGTAACTCTTTCAGCACCCTCGACAGTGCATTCCGATCACCATATCGAGTAACCTGTTTAAAAAAAAAAAAGAGGTTCGTACTTACCGAGAACTTCCCGGCCGTTGCCTTGGTGACGCGCCTCTCGACATCTGGCCCCACCTCCCTGGATGATGCGGCAGTCCATGTGACCGCTGCAGCCTGTGCTTGGCCTGTGATTGGCTGCAGCTGTCACTTGGACTGAATTGTCATCCCGGGAGGTCAGACTGGAGGAAGAAGCCGGGAGTTATCGGTAAGTCAGAACTTTTTTTTTTTTTTTACACGTTCTCGTATATTGGAATCGGAAGTCACTGTCCAGGGTGCTGAACCAGTTTAACTCTTTCAGCACCCTGCACAGTGACTGTCTCCTGCCGGGTTCGGTCAAAACGAGTTCGGCTGAACCCGGTAAAGTTCGGTTCGCTCATGTCTAAGACACTCCGTTCGGATGTTTGTAAACAGAAAAGCACGTGGTGCTTTTCTGTTTACATTCAGTTTGACAGCTCTTGCGCGAATCACGCCATTCGCACGGAAGTGCTTCCGTTCGGCATGCGTGGTTTTCACGCACCCATTGACTTCAATGGGTGCGTGATCCGCGAAAAACGCACGATTATAGAACATGTCGTGAGTTTTACGCCACACACTCGCGCAGCGCAAAATTCACGCATCGTCTGCACTGCCCCATAGAGTAATATAGGTGCGTACGACACGCGTGAAAAGCACGCACGTCGCACGCGCGTATATTCCGCTTGTGTAAATGAGGCCTTAGCATGTAGATCACATAACGACCGCTGATGTGTAACCATTATGTAGCACGCTTGATTGTTTTATGTTAAATGGCTCTTTTATCATTTTTACTTGTTTGATGGATTTAATAACTTGGCATTTTGAATGGCTCAGCAAGTGCAGTTAGAATCCTGCGGAGCTAGTTTTACAGTTTTTGTAAATTGTTTTCTATTTATCTTGCTTTTGCCAGAAAACCTAGTTTTACACTGGTAACTCTACAGTATACTGGTACACTGTCTCTCCTACATTTGTGGGATCCATAACATTGGTACTTTTTTTTTTTTTTGTGACCTCTGCTTCTTAAACTGGCCATAAATGGGAGGATTTTCCTCTACTCTTACCTATAATCCATTAATATGAACTATTTACACACTTGTGACTAAAAATACAATGCTACAATAGTGTTTTAAAGGCGCTCCTGCTATTCCAGATACCATTCATATGCAGTCTTTTCTTATCTGGTATGGGAATAAACCATGAGTGGACACTTTTCTGTAGACATTAAGAGCCAGGGACACAACTTTGAAGCAAAGTTCATGTTAAAGAGGTCCTCCGCTTTGAAAAATTCCTACTTGTTAGAAGGGTTTCTTGACAATTAGTTGATCACAAAGTGAACCCCAATGAGTTGTCTGTATAATGCAGGACAGGACAAGTACTGCAAAGCGAGATACTCTTTGTAACCTCTCTCCATTCTGGCCAAGAGATGAGGATCCTGAACGGAGGACCTCCTCTATTTATTTCGCATTCCTTAGTAGCTTAGTAGGGTATATGAAAAACTATATAACCCCTTTTAAAGGAATAAGAACATCCATAGACTTTAGTAGAAAACAAGCCACAAAGCTATGTGAAGGTGCATTGGCTACCACCCGGTTCCTAAGATGTCCAGCCAGCATTGAACGCTACATTGTAGCATTTAGCTACAATAATGACCGAGAAAAATGTGTACACCCCATCATAATTTGAAACATAATATATATTTTTAGGTACGAGACATTAACTGTTATTAACAAATGGCCTGTATGGTGGGGTTGCTAATAATTATTGCTATGGCAGCTTGTACCATCCTATGTATGAAGCTGTCCTGGTGCACTCCACCACAAGCACCAGATCTCGAAACCATCTGATAACCGCTGCAACTCTGTGAAAGACCATAAAGATAAATCTGAGTCAATTAACTTTTTTTCTTTGATCGATTGGTTAGTTTTCTTTAAAAACAACCACATGCCACAGCATCTCGCCAACAACCAATTCAGCAATCTGGTAGAAATTGAAATAATGGTGATGAACCAACTAAATCCCATCTCTGTCTCCATCCTCAATGCAGCATAAAAATGCAGTAGGCAACATGCAGTCCTATGTAGAAACAAAGATAGCTAATGAGTCGGGCCAAATGGTAAACCCTGATATGTCCATAGTCCTTTGTTTGATTATTGCATCTGCAGAAAACACGCATAGGACACCTTTTCATTTGGCAAGGTGCAAATTTGGTAAGATTTCTTATATTTGGCATCTGGATTATCGGGGCGAGAGAACAACTAAATTATTGCTGTATGGACATGTTCTCTTAAGATTTAATAAAATTGAAGGTGTTTTAATACACTTTTTTTTCATAACCTATCCACAAGAAGGCTGGGACCCCCAACCTTGATATTTTTAGTATCCGGTAATAAGACCCTTTTATACATGTCACTAGAAAACATCCCAAAAAGTTAAGCTGCAGTTATAAATTTCCATCCTTTTTTGAAAACTAAGTTCCTGTTTTTTGTGTAACTTTCTTTTTTAATTTTATTTTTGTTATTGCTTTGTGGTTTGCAACTTCTGTGATGAGCCATCGCTATGACAACCTCAGATGCGGCCAATCTGTTTTCTGTTCTAGAAATGGTTCCAATATTGTGACAAGGCTAGAGTCTTATATGTGAAATCTGGCGGCAGGCGGTCAAGCACATACAAATGTCCTTACAGAATGGTAGAATACGAGAATGACCGCCTTGTGGAGATATTGTTTCTAATCCAAGACTAAAGTTGCAAAATAAAACTGCCTGGCTCAACCTGCCCACCGTTCAATAAGACTATTTGGATTTATACGTACAATTTCGAGTGCATGAATTTACAATTTGAGAGGTTTCTGTGATTTTCTTTTTATTGCATTTCAGATTCATAGTGCCACAAACTACCATCGTTGTCACGAGTATGTCATAAGTTGTTTTTTTTTTCTCCCTATCGATTGATTTTTAATAGCTATAGTATGAGCCTCGAAAGATGTATGTACCCCGACATTAATACTACATTCTTAGGCCACATGCACACGACCGCAGATTTCGTCCGTAATTCCGTACCAAAATTACGGACCCATTCATTTCTATGGCCGACTGACACCTTTCCGTATATTTACGGGATGATGTTCGTGCCGTTGAAACCTTCCGTAAAAAATAGGACATGTCCTATTTTGTTATTTTACGGACCGTACTCCCAAACTTTATAATGGGAGCACGGCAAATGTGGATGACTCTTCGCAGCCGACCGTGCCCGTAATCACATGATTACCGGCACGGTCGTGTGCATGGGGCCTTAGGATTTGTGTAGGTAAATACTAAAATATAATGTGGAGGCTTTTATAATCATATCTTGGAGCCAACAGGATATTACAAGGAGGCAATGCACCAAACACAATCAACCTTAATTTATAAATTTGGCTGAATTTACACATTGTTTTCCCTAAATTAGAAATTATTCAACCCTTTAGTGACCAGTCTATTCTGGGCCTTTATGACAAAGTTATTTTTTTATTGTTCCATTTCAAGAGCCATAATTTATTTTTTATTTTTTTACATAGACGTAGGCGTGTGTCGGCTTTGTTTTTTGCGGGGGGTGTTTTTTTTTTTTTTAATGACACCATTTTGGGTAACATAACTTTTGATTCACTTTTATTCACTTTGTTTTTTTGGAGGGGAATGTAAAAAAAGCAGAAATTCCACCGTTCTTTTTTTTTTTGCCATAAATTTACACCGTTTAATGTGTGGTACAACTAACATAATAACTTTATTCTGCCGTTTGTCACAATTACGGCGATACCAAATATATATATATATATATATATATATATATATATTTATTTATGTACACTACCGTTCAAAAGTTTGGGGTCACCCAGACAATTTTGTGTGTTCCATGAAAACTCACACGTATATTTATCAATTGAGTTGCAAAATGACTAGAAAATATAGTCAAGACATTGACAAGGTTAGAAATAATGATTTTTATTTGAAATAATAATTTTCTCCTTCAAACTTTTCTTTCGTCAAAGAAATCTCCATTTGCAGCAATTACAGCATTGCAGACCTTTGGCATTCTAGCTGTTAATTTGCTGAGGTAATCGGGAGAAACTTCACCCCCATGCTTCCAGCGGGGCCTCTCACTTCTCTTTCTACTCTGGTTAGAGCCTGTTTGTGCCGTCCTCTGAAGGGAGTAGTACACACCGTCGTAGGAAATCTTCAGTTTCTTGGCAATTTCTTGCATGGAATAGCCTTCATTTCTAAGAACAAGAATTTCACATGAAAGCTCTCTTTCGAGCCATTTGGAGAGTTTAATCGAACCCACAAATGTAATGCTCCAGATTCTCAACTAGCTCAAAGGAAGGTCATTTTTATAGCTCCTCTAAACAGCAAAACTGTTTATAGCGGTGCTAACATTATTGCACAAGGGTTTTCAAGTGTTTTCTAATCATCCATTAGCCTTCTAACACAGTTAGCAAACACAATGTACCATTAGAACACTGGAGTGATGATTGCTGGAAATGGGCCTCTATACACCTATGTAGATATTGCATTAAAAACCAGACGTTTGCAGCTAGAATAGTCATTTAGCACATTAACAATGTATAGAGTGTATTTCTAATTAATGTTATCTTCATTGAAAAAAAACAAACATGCTTTTCTTTCAAAAATAAGGAAATTTCTAAGTGACCCTAAACTTTTGAACGGGTGTATGTAGATATATATATATATATATATATATATATATATATATATATATATATATATATATATTTATTTTTTTATGTTTTATTTCTTTCTTTTATTATTTTTTTTTAAATTGTTTTTATGTTGCCATATTATAAGAGCCATAATATTTTCTTATTTTTCCATCGGCGTAGCTGTATAAGGGCTTATTTTTTTATGAGACGACTTGTCATTTTTATTGGTACAATTTTGGGGTACGTACAAATTTTTAATCCCCTTTTTATTCCGTTTTTTTGGAAGGCAGAATGAACAGCAAATTGCAGTTTTGGCACGGTTTTTATTTCTTATGCCATTCAACGTGCGGGTTAAATAATGGGATAGTTTTATATTTCAGTGGGGATAGACGCGGTAGTACCAATTATGAGTAGCTTTCATTTTTAACGTTTTTCATAATGAAGCATTTTGGAAGCGAAAAAGTTTTTTTGCTTGTAACTTTTCATTTCATTATTATAAACTTTATTGATATATTTTATACTTCTTTTTTTTTTTTTTGGTTCCCACTATGGGACTTCACTTTGTGATCTGGCGGGGCCTAATAGGCACACACTGTTTGAAGACCTGGGGGTCTTTATTTGGCCCCGGCTGCCATGACAACTGTCCGCAACGCGTTTTTGGGGTGCTGAGGTGCCGATGGGATGATAAAGGGAGCCCTCTCACTCTGAAACCACTGAGATGCCGTGGTTGCCATCTAAGGTGTTAAACAACTAGGTTCAGAGGTAACTTTGATCCTGGCTGCTAGAGCAGGAGCCTGGCTGCCCTTAGAAAAGGCGACGCTGTGGTGTCCTTATTGACGAAAAAAGACGTGATGGCAGTCATTAAGGGGTCAAGCTGTCCATTTATAAGAAAACGTATGTGATCTTGTATGGATTTTGACGCCAGGTTCATCAACAGAGCGCATGTCCTGAAAATTAATCTGATGTAGTCTATAAACAACATCAGATTGGACCTGATTTTTTTTAAACACTTTTCAATTTACAAAATGTTTTGAAATGAGTTGCACTTGCTGCAAATCTAAAGCCCCTTCTGCTTTTTCAGATACAATCGTATGTGTTGCAAAAAATGGCACAGGGGCTTTATAAATATGGCATAAATACTTTAATAAATCTGCCCCATTTTGTATATTTGAGGGGTATTCCCAGAATCGACAATTACCTATCCACAGTATAGGTGAAAATTGTCTGATCTCTGAGGTCCCCACCACTGAGATCCACATCAGTCGAGAGAATGGGGGTCCCAAACCCCATGTTCTTCACTTCTCAACCATAGTGAGGATATTGAATGGAGCACTGGTCTCCATTCCAAGTCTTTGGAAGTGACGGAAACAGGAAAGTACAGCGCTCAGACGTTTCCGTCAGTCCCATTAACATTGAATGGAGTGGCAGGCGCATGCTCTCGTCTGTCAATCCATTCAAGCTTTTCCTTACTGTGTGGGTGCAGTGAGGAGAAACGGGGATTCAGATCCCTGTTCTAAGTGGGGCTCCCAGTGGTGGAGCCCCGGCAATTAGACAATTTTCACTTATTCTGTGGTTTGGTGATAATTGTCGATTCTGGGAATGCCCTTTTAACCTCTTGGTGCACGGCTATTTTTCAGTTTTTGATTTTTGTTTTTTTCATACTCTTATTTCAAAAGCCATACTTTATTTTTATTTTCCTATGATCGAGCCTATGAGGGCATGTTTTTTGCAGGAGGAGTTGTAGTTTTTAATGGAACTATTTAATGTCCCATATAATGTACTTGGAAACTGAAAAAAGTGACCTAATTATTAGTTTTTGTTTTTTTCTGGTTTACTACTTTTGCAAAGAAAAAACTTAGTTTTGTGTTGTAACTGTCAGAACTTAATTTTTCCGTAGATTGAGTAGTGTGAGGGCGTTTCTTTTGCAGAGCTGTGGTTTTTATTGCTTCCATTTTGGGGTAAATGCCACTTTTTTTTTTATTTTATTCCATTTTTTTTGTTCGGAAGCTAAGGGGATTAGCAATTCTGCCGCGTATTTATTTTTTCAGCGTTAACCGTGCGGCTTAAATAATGTTTTATATTAGAAAAGCTTAAACTTTTACAAACTCCATTTATGTAAACAAAAAAATTACTTTCCTTTAGGGCAAAAATAGGAAATGGGTATTTTTTCCATTTTGTTTTTGTATATATTAAAAAAATTGTTTGTTTTTTTTTTTACTCTAAGTCCTATGGGCACTTGAACAAGTGATCTTTTCATCGATGATATCATATACTGCAATATATGTATGCTATGGTAGGGATTAATAGGAGCAGAAAGATGGCAGATATGGGGTCTTCTTTAGGTTCCCAGACTGCTATAACAATCGGCACCCTGCGGTTGCATTGAAGGGGGAGTCGATGGGCTGTTGGAGGGGGACCCCCCTCTTTCTGATAGCTTAGAAGTTTCTATTGACCGTGGCATCGTAGTAGTTAAACGGCTGGTATCCGTGATCTCCAATCTCAGCCACTGCATTAAGATGCCGGCTGTGACATACAGCTGACACCCGTTTAGCATGGAGTGGGCTCAGCCTCTGAGCCTTCTCCATACTCCCCCATGGCAGCTGTTATGTCACATGTAGCCAAAGGGCTAAGTTATACTTGTGTACATTTATCTTATAACACAGGACTGTAGTAGAAGAGGACCTGAGAGAGGAGCTGTCAATCTCGCTGCAGTCCATCCCACATTCAGCTTCTCACACCGCACTGGCCACAACGAAATAAGTATTTTTTATTTATTTTTTTACAGTTGTCATTTTGTTATATTACACCATAACACAACAATATATTTTATACTCCGAGACATCCCCTTTTAATCGTAGTATAGTATTATAAAATTGCACCCATCTTTTGCGTCCTCAGGCGGCCATGAACTTATCTGTGTGAATGTTTACTCTGCATGTACACCAAATACTCCAGAGGAGCCGTGACCTTTCTATGATGTCCCCTTACTCTTATCTGTTGTCTTACTGAGTGCCTGTGAGAAAGCAAGGGCCGACTTGTCTCACACACGGCTGCCTGTCCTTGTGGCAGATTAAAACATTCCAATAGAATATGGGCTGTTTCATTGTCTTATTTCTTTTGCTGTGTTGATACCTGTGCAGCGGCAGTAAAGATAAACCGGTAGTCATCGGAGAGGATTCCTGTTGTAGAATAATCCTATCACGAAGTACAATAATACTTGTATTGATACAGCCGTGTATTTCCTTTTTAGGTCCCTACTGAGCCTGTAGGTAAATTTTGCCCTTACCCCTAATATTCTGCATAGAGATTAGGGCCTTTTACGAACTACCAGCAAGTCACTCCTGCCTCTTGACTACATATGAAGAAACAATTGCCCACATTTATTAATCTGTTTACGTCAGTTTTTGGTGTAAACTGTGCTTTTAAAAATTTGCAAATCATATTTTCTCCAAAATTTGAGACTATTTTGCAACACTCGCCAGATTTAAAAAGTGACAAGAAAAGTCTCAACGTTTTAGACAGAATTAAGAAAGCGAGAAATAGGCAAAAATGTTGTTCTTAGCAGCTGTAGATTTTCATTTTCTGTCTTTGACCGTCCAAAATGCACCAAATTGATGAAGACGTGTGCACCTTTTAATAAATTTGGCACAAATCACTCCAACAATATTTTTTTCTTAGGCCCCATGCACGGTCCGTGATTATGGGCATGGCCGGCCGCAAACAGTCACTTGCATTTGAGGGCCATACTCCCATTATAAGATATGGGCGCACGGTCCGTAAAATAAAAAAAAAATAGGACATGTCCTATTTTTTACGGAAGCTTTCTACGACCCGGTCACATGGAATGGAACTGTGTTTTGATACGGTCGTGTGCATGGGGCCTCAGACTGGTGTTAGAAACGTCACTCTTAGTAAATGTGGGCCTATACCTATTAAAAACCCCAGTTATACTACTTGGTCAATAGCAAGCTGTTGGAGCACTCCGCAGACTACAGAGACAGCCAGATAGGATAGTCACCAGTGTCTTTCAGAATGCCTGATGGGGATTCCCTGAACTTCATTAGAGATCACTACAAACTTTGCAGGTTTTCCATAAAAAAAATGATGGTTTAATTTGCTTCACTTGAAGCCACATTTTTCTTCATTTAGTATTTGATTCTTTTAAGACCCCACATTGTATTTTGCTTATATAACATAGACTGATAAAATGCTGATCTGTACTAGTTCTATTTTAAGGGCCAAAGATGGTTCCAGTAGGTGAATCATCACCAAGGCAAATTTTTCATCTTTAAATAGTCCATAATGGTGAAGAGAGTGGTTACCATATAAAAATGTGTTTTCTATGTTGGTGGTTTGTAGTTGTCAATGTTCCTTTTTTTCCCTTTGCAGTCAATGCAGAAAAACCGCTGTAAAACCATGACTAACAGGGTATGCTCTGGTTTATAAAAGAACGCAAAATGTAAGGGCCTGTTCACATCAGTGTTGGCCTTCCTTTCGGGTTTCCGTCAATATGTTCCATAAGATGAACAAAGTATAGTTTCCGTTTGCAATACTATTTATTTCAATGGTATTTTTTTTAGTTTCAGCTTGATTGTTTGCCTCCGTCCCGCTAGGTTTCGGGTTTTTTTTAACGGATACAATAGCACAGCACCGTACACTATTGTTTCTGTGAAAAACCCGGAAACCTTGCGGAACAGAGGCAAACTGAAATCGTGGGTATTGCAAGTGGAATCGATACTTTCCGTTCGTCTGTTCCCCTGACTGAACAGATGAATGGAAAGCTGAACGGATGACCAACGCTGATGTGAACAGGCCCTAAATGAGATTCTTACTGATCTCATTTCCGTTTATATAACATCTGCACTACAAATTGTGAACTTCTTCTGTAAAGCTGTCCATACACAGGATAGCTGCCGGATGACAATATTTCTCCTGACTTCCCCATAAACATGCACGAGCTGCTTTGCTGAGCTTACATGTTTAGTATAATGGGGAGAGCAGAATAATCCGCTGCCAGATCCCTCGCAGTAGCTGATCTCCTGCAGGAACAAAATATCAGACGTGTTGATCCAACATGCTCAATCCTTCTTTCCACCAGGGGCTGCTTGAAGTGCCCCATACACATTAGCTTGTCGGCAGATCACACCAACCTCTGGTTCAGCTAACTTTGATTTATGTATATGGCCGGCCTAAGACTCCACGTGAACAAGTCCCTGAGACCATTGCTTGTCAGTGGTGCAGAATCCAAACTCCAGCTGTCAACAGTCTGGGAGCCATATGCATTGGTTAAGGAGCACTATGCAGTTTTCCTTGGTGTCTTGTATACTTTATAGTGAGGATTTTTTCTAGTTTAATACATGTTAAATATATATTTGAAAGTAAAAGGAAGGATGAATAAAAAAAGTGATGTCTGATTATGAACAGGTTTGTCAGTCTGAGGCATGGGGCATGTTCTCTTTCAGCATGGACCCGAGCTAGACATCTAACCTCTCCACTGAGCTGCTAAGACGGTCACAATGTGCTTGGCATTAGGCAAGCCTCCAGCACAGTTGGGGTTAACAATAACAAGCAGATAAAGTGACCACAGATTACTGACAGCTTGGGAAGGTTTTGGATGAGAGCAACATCCGACCTTCAAAGACTGAAACAACAGCTCCATGTATGGCCGCCTCTGTGATCTTACCCACCTGATTGGCCAAGCCACGCTCGGAGCAGTGACAGGTGCTAGAGAAAGCTACACCTGTTCCTTCATGTGCTGATGTAGCGAGGTTGGCGACACACCGAACACATGCCAAAGTAATGCGAGATGGACTTGCAGGACATTTTGGCTAATGATCACCTCCAGCCTGCCACAAATTAACCAATTACACAGTATTGTTGTTAAAATGCTTAACCCCTTTGTAAAGTCAGGGCAGCGATGTGCTATGAACCACATCCTGCACTAGTAAGACCAAGGTTTAGACTCAGACAGTACAAAGAAGAATAGGGTCCTGGGTGACAGCGCATTAAACAACGTAATTATTATATAGACAAGGGCATTAAGTATCGTTCATTTATATATCGTGCTTCTGCTGTTGAGCAATCATTTTGTGTGTTGGTTTATATTCTGCTTGAATTGAAAGATTAGGCTGCATAGCTGGCGGCATGTGGTCTGGGTGAGGCCACCAATTGGTTATTATCTGGCCCATGACTTGGTACATGAGTCAGTGCAGGCATGGAAATCCCCTGGTCTAGCCCAGTATGCTGGCTGTTCATGACTGCGGTACATGCCCAACAGTACAAACCTCTTACACCTCCCTTTTTAACTCCGCATTCTCTAGTTAAAATGAGTATTTCTAAACACTTTGTCCAACTATAATAGAATCCTTAACTTACTTTATAGTTGTCACTACTTTTACAGATGCAGCAGAGCTGAATTGTTCAATTAACTTGATGGAGCTGCATGGTTGGCACATTTTAAAAACCTGCTGCGTAACTTCCATGCCATAATATCACCAACATTTGTGTGAATTAAAGCAGTCCGCTCTTCTACGTCTGTAAATTGAAATGCACAAGTATTTTTTTGCCACATTGCTATTTGTGTTGAGGAGAAATTTTACTTTCAATTCGAGATGTTAAAAGTTTCTAATAGAAAGACGTACTAATTTGATCTCGGAGCGTAGATCTGGCAGACTGCTACTAGTGTTTGACTTATACTGTATATTGGTGTACTCGGCTCTAAGGACAAATGGTGAACATTGATCTCTGTGTACGCCGCTCATCGATACAGGTATAGTCACACGGGGAGGTTGAGGTGCGTTTGTTTTTTTTGTTTGTCAATGTGCGTTGGTAACACTGGTTTCTTTTTTTAATTTTATTTTCATGGGCTTGGCGCACCACCGCCTTATCTGCATGTTGGCATTTCTCATGCAGAATTGCTTTGAACAACTGATCAGTTCACTGTCACCCTGTAAAGCTGCATTTACTTTAGACAAACTTACATGCAGTGTTCAGAAGCGTTTGTTTTTTTTTGATGCGCCCAACAGGTGTTTTCCAACCACTCATCGTGTGAGTAAACTCCTCCGCTGCCCTGGTGCTTTTATTTCATGAATTTAGGCTTCATTCACACCTGAGTTAGGGACGCCGTTCATGGGTTCTGTCGGACTTTTCCGTTATTGAAGCCCATGGACGGAATCTCAACCCTGTTTCACCATTGATTTCAATGGTGATGGATTCTGGGCAAGTGGTTTCCGTTTGCCACCGTTGTGTAAGGGTTCCGTCCTTTTGACGGAATCAATACCGTAGTCGACTGCGCTATTCATTCTGTAAATGCATGTTAGATATTTTGTGTATGTCCAGTAAATAAGTTCTCCTGTCTCTCACATAGTATATTATATGATTTATAGCTCCAGACCGCATATGTAGTAGAAATGACCGCTCACTTGTCACTGTGGCACCTGGGAGGGGAATTAATTGGTGAATCCTCCTTCAACCAACTAAATCTATACTAAGGTGTAAAAGGCATATTTTGATCTTGAAGGGAAGAACTCCATTAGATCCAAAGTCTGAATATTCAGCTAGTGCAGTTTGTTTGTGAATTTTCCAATTGTGTTTCAGACTCTCAAAAAGAAAGGCTTAGATGGTTGTGAGAGCCCAGATGCTGAGAGATACTTTGAGGAGGAGACATTCAGCAAACTAAATGAAGATAGTGATTTTATTTTCAAGCGAGACCCTGTAAGTATTGTTTTACCCTTCTTCCCTTCCTTGTATGTGTTGATCCTTTTTATTAACTTTACTGTCTAGGCCCTGAACAAGAAGGAGCACCGGGGGTGCGACAGCCCGGACCCAGACAGCTCTTATGTCCTTACACCCCACACGGAGGAAAAGTACAAAAAAATTAACGAGGAATTTGATAATATGATGCGCAATCATAAAATCCCTGTGAGTACAAGAGTTCTATTTTTTTCCTGTCAGACAATGGCAGACCACTACATTGTAAACACAATGTAGATGAGACCTTACAGGGCATACGATCGGAGCATGTTGATGTCATGTATTACACACCCATTGTTTTCAGGCTCCATTCACTTCTATGGGGAGATTATGATCATAATACGCCATCTGACAGGGCATGCTGCATATTGAATAGTGATTGTATAGAACTATGGATGTGTGAATAGCTCCGTAGAACAGTAAATGTTTATACCTATTCCATATGAACATCATACAGAGCCAAAATACACCGTAGGGAATGAGGCCTAACTCAGTATCTACAATTTGACATCCAGACAACACAAATTTAAAACCGTTGTCAAAAACTGTCATGAGCCAGATAGCCAATTTACCAAGATTTTTTTTTTTGCCCATATTTTTTTTTTCCTGTTGATCTGTTAGTGGCCTTGCAAAAAGACAAGTAGTCTCCTAGGGTGGCCGAACCAGCACATGTAGTCCAGTGTTTTGACCATCCTTGGGTGTGGGTCATCAATAAATTTATGTAGACTCTTCCCCCATCTTAATAAGCTTTGTTTACATAAAACCCATGTAAAGATTTACCCCTCAATATTTAAACACTACCATATATTAGTAAATCAGGAGTTAGGCTTCGTTCGCATCTACGTCGAGGCTCCGTTCATGGGTTCCGTAGGAGCTTTCCGTCGGGAACCCATGAACGGAATCCATACTGAAACGGAAACCATAGTTTTGCGTTTGCATCACCATTGATTTCAATCGTGACGGATCCGGTGCAAATGGTTTCAGTTTGTCACTGTTGTGTAAGGGTTCTGTCATTTTGACAGAATGAATAGTGCAGTCGACTACACTATTCATTCCATCAAAACAGCGGTGACAAACAGAAACCATTTGCACCGGATCTGTCACCATTGAAACCAATAGTGATGCAAACGGAAACCTATGGTTTCGGTTTGTTTCAGTTTGGCTTCCGTTAATGGGTTCCCCTGAGTGAAAACTCAGATGGAACCCATGAACGGAGTCCCGACGCAGATGTGAACGAAGCCTTAGAGCAAAGTTTGCCAATTCTGTCTTTTTTTTTTTTTTTCAGTTTTGCAAAAATGCAGCCATATTGGTTGTCTCTCTTTTTAATTCTCTTCCTTTAAACTAATCTGCTCTTGTCAGCATGTTCAATCCGCAACAATAGTGGCATCTCACAGACAGGTGCTGAAAATCTTATTCAAATGTGACAACCAATAAGTCTGCACTTATGCAAAAATGACCGCTTTATAAACTGTGCTTCAACTCTTTATTGAATGATGATGAGTTGCAGTACAAGATACAGCCCATGCACAAGAATGGAGCTGTTTCTGGAGAAAAATCCCGGACAATTTCACAAAATCCTTCTCCAATATAGGCTTGCCCAATGGCAATCTGTCAAACACCGTGATCTGCAGCCTTCGGCTCTCCGGCAGTGAGCTAAGAGTCAACGGATTCTAATGTGAAATATAAACCTAAATTATTTTTTTTACCTGAAGTACAAGGAATTTACATAGTGGGTTTACAGATCTAAATATGGAACATTGTGTTTGCAGCCCGTAGACGTGGCCATGATGTTAGAAGACTGGTGTTTCTGACAACAGAAATTAGAGACACGAGGTCTTCAATAATAATGATTATACACATTGTTTCAACACACACAACCCCTTTAATATCGGAGCAGCTGTGGCCCTTAGGTGAATGCTGCGTGTCCTGCTCTTGAGAATCGAGTGCTTTTTAGCTGTTCTAGGTTTTAGAGGGGAGTACTGAGCTGGGGTTACCCTTCTATGATGTACAAATGCCCTAATAGCAATTTGTATTTGATTTATTTTAACCCTTTTCTATCATTTGACATAACTGTACATCATAGCTGGGAAGGGGGACTCTGATCTGGGCCATTTAACCACTTAGAAAGATGCACGGGCCCCTCCATCATCCCATTGGCTTCCCCGCGTCCTGATCATGGTGTACCAATGTTTTATCATGGCAGCCTGGGGGCCTAATGAAGGCAATAAGTATTACAGTGTATTGTACCAGCGATCTAACAATCGGTTGTTCAAGTCCCCCAGTAGGACTAAAAAAAAAATTATGTCAAATTGAGTTAAAGTTTTTACTAATCTTTAGGCGAAAAAACATTAAAAGAAAGCAAAAAACATTTTTCCCCTAAAGTAATGTCAAAATAAACATAATTGGTATCGCCACGTATGTGAAAAAGCAGAACTATTTAAGTATAACATTATTTATACTGCAGGATGAATGGTAGAGGGACCCTTCCCCTTTACACAAAAAAAACAAACAGCCCGAATTGCTGTTCTTTTATTATTTTACTGCCATAAAAAATGAAAAAAAAAAAGTGATCAAAAAGTCATTTACACCCCGAAATTACCACTGAAAACAACCGCTCGCCCCGCAGAAAAATAAGCCATCACGCAACTCCATTGATGGAAAAATAAAATCATTTTTGGATCTCTGAATATGGCGACACGAAAATCATTATTTTTTTTTAACAAGAGGATTTTATTTTGTTAAAGAGGCAAAACATGAAACTATATAAATGTGGTTTCGCTGTAATCGGATCATCCCGCAGAATAAAGTTAACTAGACATTTTTGCTGCATGGTTAACGCCATAGAAGCAAAGACCTTAAAACAATGGAGGAATTGCTGTTTTTTTCCCATTCCATCCCGCAAAGATCTTTTTCCCGTTTTTTTCAGTACGTTATACGGTACAATAAATGCCAATAAAAAACTACAACTCATCCTGCAAAGTCGACAGAACATTAAAAAAGTTATATCTTTTGGAATGCAGGAGGAAGAAACGAAAAATGGCTGCGGCAGGAAGGGGTTAACAATTGTGTACAACAGTAATAACTAATGTAATATATGCTGTCCTAAATCTGAAAGCAAGTCTCCAAGCCATGTATAAGGCTAATGTTTGCACAATGTATTAGGAATATATTCTGTGCCTTGGTGTGTACTTGTCAGCGCTTTCCAGGAATGCTATGCAATTATTTTCATGAACAGATGGACGCACTTTATTGCAATCTGTCAACCTGTTGCTCAAAATGTGAAGCTGTTTCCCCCCCCCCTATTTTGTTGTTCACACTCTCTTCTTTATTAATATGTTAAATCTCACTACTCCGTAAGGGCCAAAACTGGGATCTCAAAAGTAGGCAATGTAATTTTGCCAGGTGGAGTATCTGCAGAATACTGTATATGCGCATGCTGACTTTACTGGAGTTCAAATAGAAGGATAACCTACAACAGTCATGAGTCAGGAGCTTGCACATCTACAAGTTCTCAGGTTTTGCTTGAATAAGGCTTCGTTCACATCTGCGTCGGGGTTCCCCTTCGTGGATCACAGTTTTCCCTCAGCGGAACCCACAAACGGAAACCATAGCTTTCCGTTTGCATTACCATTGATTTCAATGGTGATGCTTCCATTGCTAATGGTTTCCGTTTGTTTCCGTTCCGTAAGGTTTCAGTTTTTTTGGCAGAATCAATTGCGTAGTTGACTAATCACATAGGTTAACCCGTTAGTGACCTCCCATAGTGTTTTTACGGCAGCCACTAAAGGGCTTTATTCCCTTGCGGTAGCCTTTTTACTGCGCTGCATCGGAATAAATAAACAGAGCAGGAAGCCGTTAAATCTCCCTGCTTTCAACTACCTGAGGACTGCGGGCATCCCTGCTCTTAACTGGTGAGATCGATATCAGTATCGATCTCACCCGTTTAACCCCTCAGACGCGGCGCTCAATAGCGAGCACCTCACCCGGTGGTTTTGGAGAGATGGTGGGAGCTCCCCCTCACCCCACCGGCACCCGGTGGTAAGATCGCCGGGTGCCGGCGTCTTCTGTGGCAGCCGGGGGGGGGCCTAACAAAGGCTCCCAGTTCTGCCTGTAGTGTATTCCTGCTAAGTCATGCCAGAGGCATGGCCTAGCAGATGCCTGTCCGTTTTACACGGACAGGCAGTTATACACTGCAATACAAAATTGCAGTGTATTGTAAATGCGATTGAAGGATCGCATAGTGAAGTCCCCTAGTGGGACTAGTAAAAAAGTTTTAAAAAAAATGAAAAACATACTTTTTCCCCTTACAAACACACTTTTTCCCCTTACAAACTGCTTTATTATTAAAACAAAACAAAAGGAAGTAAAAAAGTTACACATATTTGGTATCGCCGTGTCCGTAACGACCCTAACTATAAACGTATTACATCATTTAACCCGCACGGTGAACGTCGTAAAAAATTACGTATATTGGAAATTGTGTGACTTTTAATTATACAAAAAAAAATAACATTAATTTGTTGAAGCTGGACAACCCCTTTAAATGTGACCCGGGAGGCATCATTTTGTCTGTCTATCCATCTTCCTCATCCAGTGATCGTGCTGGTGAATTATGAAGCGTGGAGGGGAAAGGGAAGGTTTACCCCCACTCCTCTGCCAACAATTGAGCGCAAGCAATTTAATTCTGGCCATATACATAAATGCTTGTTTGGCTGTCGGCTATTTCTCCTGGCTGCACCATAAATATGCCAACTCAACTTGGCATACATGTTTATTTCAATGGGGAGAGGGGGGATAAGCTACTGCCAGAATTATGGCTTCTCTCCCATGGCAGCATCTGCAGTCGCGAGGTTGAGGTCATTGAGTTTAGAAATCTTTCTCTCATGTGTCTGGTCTGCTTAAACCGTGTTCGTTTGTACTGTAGGGTTGTCAATTTAACAATTAGTATATAATACCTATGGCTCAACATTCTGGTCAGTTCTCTGCTTGCTCCTGCACGTTCTCGCTGTCATTACATCGTTATGTAGAAGTTATGTACCTCTCTTTGTATGCCCCTACTAAACACAACCTGGTAACCATGAACTACATTAAAGTGGGTTCCTGTGATCGCTTTTTTTTTAACATTGCCTTGCACGGCTTACCTTCAAATTCTACAAATACTGTTTGAAGTCTAGTTTCCTCTTTTGAGTCATTTCTATTGTAGTCGTGCAAAAATGTATGTTGTTTTTTTGTATTCTGGTTATCACACAACAGCCTTGTGGGCACAGTTATGGGCACCAATGATTAAAACTTCTTCTTTAATGGACCTAGCCATACCTGACTGATGAGCCAAATACTTTATTGTGGGTTTTCCGTCCGTGTTGCCCATTGTAGCCAGCTATAAGATTGTAGTTTTTACTTTGATTAGAACCAAACACGCTCTAATCCGTTGTGTACAGTGATGGGACATCTGGGTCTCTCTGAACTGCTGCAGTTAAAAGGAATGTCAGCGAAGTGATATAAGTGAAATTCTGTGAAGTGAAGAACGATTTCTTTTTCTTATCGCCTTCTACACAGATTACTCTAATCAATGTATATACATAACAGTTCCCACTTGTCACTTCTTACCATGATACATACCAGTCGATGCAGACTATGCCTCCTCTGCTGCAGGACACTGCCTCTTTAAGATAAAGATCAAGAAGCCATTATTATAGCTGTAAAATCCATGAAATTGTTGCACATAAATTGTCATAAGCGATAACCATTCTGTTTTGAATGCATTTAATGTAACATTGTGAATAGATGATAATTGTAAATGTTTACCTTTTTGTCTTCCTTGTGCAGTGCTTACAATCCATTTTTCTATTCCAGTACACACAGATCTGTTTATATATGCGTAATGTGATTTCTCTGTATAGTGGGCTTACTCTATAGTATACAGTAATCGGGATAATGGGTCTGTATAAATTATGATAATTCATACAATATCCATTTGCCATATAACGACATAATATATTTAGGGGATGGGGACCTGAGTAGACCAGCAATATTCGAGGTACCAAGCCCGGCTGTTTGTGATAGCTGGAGGTTCCAGAAAGAAGGAAGAATTAGTTCTGTACGGATATAGGCCCTCTGCACACAGCCGTAGCAGTGTGTAAGGTCTGTGATTACGGCATGGACAGGCCACGAACTGTCACCAGAATTTGTGGGCCTTGCTCACGTTAAAAAGTTTAGGAGCACGGTCCGTAAATGAAAAAAATAGGACATGTCCTATTTTTTGCAGGACGTTTCTACTGCTCGGACACTTACCGGTAAATATACGGGAAGGTGTTCGTGGCCCATAGAAATGAATGGATCCGTATCATCCGCAATTACGGATCCGTCATAGTGGATAAAAATGACGGTCGTGTGCATAAGGCCTTACATTTTTTGATCCCGTTTCACGTAGCATTAATTGAGAAGCGGATGTGGCAGTTCTGCATGCAGATTCTCTTCTGGCGATCGTGTAATTGATCGCCAGATGCCCAGTGGATAATGGGAGTTGCTGGGGTTGGATTCGGCCCAGATCAGTTGTATATTATGTATAAATCAAAAGTTAGAAGGAAGTTTTAAAAAGTGGTTCAACTAATATATTGCACACTTCGAAGTCTTTTCTAATCTTAAGAGAAATACACTATATAGAAAGGGCGAATACGAAAAAAAGGAGTAAGAAAACAATATAGTGTAAAGGTTAAATGGGATTCAAATGGTAAAATGTAATCTTAGTGTGATTTGACCCTCTAGAGCCCAAATAATAACTTTAAGCCAGCAAAAATGGTCCCTTCAAAATTTGTACAGATATGTAGCCACATCTGTTATAAGAAAGTGTCCCCATCAAATACCATAAAGAAAAGTTTAAAAAAATGATAGCAGATGGACCACCTTTCCTAAAGGCCTGTTTACGCTGCAGGAGAAGATCAAAGGTAAAAGTTATTGTCACCAACGGCTCAATCGGTAAATGTAAATTGCGACGTTTACAAGTACGGTCACTAAGTAACAATGTCGCTCCTGGCCCCACAGAGGTATTTTAAGGGGATAAGTATCATACAGATGAAAGTGCCCATCAGGAAGTTGGCAACAACCTTTCAAAGCAGCGATCATTCATTGGCGGTTCGAAGCATTGTTGCATGTTAACGGGCCAATAGGAAACTTCACTATTCCCTTTCTAGTGGATAAATATATGTCCTGATGATCATATGTGCTTCACTTGTTGGAATTAGGGTGAGATACGTGCGGATTTTGACGCAGATTTTGCTGTGGATTGGCAGCCTTTTACATTACAAAGATAAGCAGCCGCACCGAAAATCGTACAACAATTCCACCATGTCTGAACATTAGTTATCAGAACGGTGTCTTGTAACGACCCGTGCACCTGTGTGTCCATCACATGATCAGGACCGATTTTTTTTAACGACTAAGTAAACCGTGAAGTTCTCATTGTTACTATTGGACCGCCAAACGTTGTTAGTAAAGACTTATCCATGTGTTCTTATTAACAGTGACTACTATTTTATAATAAACACGTCTATTATGGTTCTTCTATTATTGGCTTACTCTTTACTCTTTAAGATAAACCTGTTTTAAGTGCACTAGTTGGAACCAACACATTTCCTGCTATCTGCCCTGTATGGTTCAACATGTACTGATGAAATTTTTTTCTTTGTGTTTATCCTACTGACCCTTCAAGTCTATAATTCATGTTCATTCATTTCATTCTATGATGTGTGGTTTAGATTTTTTATTTATAGAAGTTTTCATTTTGAAAGTAATATTGACAACTCTATTTACAGCCTGGACTACCGCAGCAGAATTTCTCTATGTCTGTGACTGTCCCAGTCAGCAATACCAACCCATTGCCCTACAGTTCTGGCAACACACTTGTCACTGCTTCATTAGCTGCCAGCACCTCATTAACAGACACGGGCATGCTGTCCCCGCATCAGACATCACTGCATCGAAATGTGGTCTCTCCAGGGGTGTCACAGAGGCCCCCAAGCACTGGAAATGCAGGTAAGGAGCATGGCTGCTAAACCTTCTCCCAGCTGTGTCAGTGTGGCATCTTTTCATTGTGCTAACCACATATTGCTTATCTCAAAGTCCAGAAAACAGCAACACCCTGAAAAATTGTGACCGTTTATACCATAGTCTATTTCTGTTTTTGAATGAATGTTTTTTTCTTTTATTGACATCATAAACAAAAACTCCAGGTTTTGTGCCAGGACTGGATTGACAATGTATAAACTTTACGTAATGATTTCACATTCGATCAGAGGATTTTGATATTTCTATTGTCCTAAAGGTCGGTGGCTACAACTATATTTCAAGAAATTGCAAAACCGGTTACCTTGCATACCGTATCTATGCTTTAAAGTTCTTAGACAAGTTATATAAACCATTCGGTAACTAAAAAACCTGAAGAAGCAGGCGTAACTAGTTTAGCCTCAATGCTCCCCTTCCTTAAATGGGGTCCAGGCAGATTTAATATGTGGAGTTGTTTGCTGAGCTCTCCCACTATAGAGCTGCTTTAGCTGTTCCTATGCATTTCTGTAAGGCAGCAAGGTGGTCACCGGTGACTTCTCTTTCCTGAGTAATAAAATCGCAGATTAATGTGGTAAAACAAATCCAAAAAAATCTATCTGTGTCCTTGGCCCTGTAGAGCAGCTATTTTGTTAGTGCAAGAAAAAAATTTCTGATTTAAACTAGTCCTTTAATGCATAGACACTACCAACAGTTCCACATATCTGGGATTCCTGGACCCATGTGCGTAGATCATGGGGTGAAGGATATTGCAGGAAACTGCTGTCACACCTGAATTTTCAAGTTTTAATAGCTACAAACCAAGATCTATTTTGCAGCATGTCTGACTAGTTTCCAAATTATGGAAATCTGTTGCATCAATCCAAAAATGTAAGGAAATCGGGTAATGATTTTACTATACAGGTTAAGGCCTCATGCACAAGACTGTGCATTTGCATCCGCATACTATCCGCCATTGCGGATTGTATAGGGCACATTATATCCTATGGGCCAATGCTCACGATCAGTGCATTGCCTGGAGCCCGGACTGCAAAAAAAAAATAGGACATGTCATTTTACGGACGTCTTGTGTGTGCACGGTTTGTGATTGCGGACAGTCCACGGATGACACTCCGCAAGCCGTTATCGCGAGCCGTGCACACAACTACGGTCGTGTTCATTTGTAAACTCAATGAATTTTAACTATGAGGGTTTTTTATTTTCGATCCATTAGAGCAATAAAAATACAAATTTATAGCTTACCTCTAAACCCGTGTGATATCCATTATATTAGTTTAACACACTGTGTGGTTTTCAAACACAAGTTACTGTATAAGCGCATGACGGGAGAATTTATAGTCCAGCATATGGCACTTTTTGAATGTTACATTGTGTTGGACTTACTCCTAGCCCTTGTCCTAGTCCGTATTCTGACAAGTGAATTTAATTCTTTGTTATATTCTGTATCGGTTAACCTTCCTCTTTCATTTTTCTCTTCATTTATGCAGGTGTAATGTTGTGTGCATCTGACATCTCTGTGCAAAATGGCACCAGTCCAGTAGGTGAGTGCGACACCAAATTTAAACTATGTTAAAATAAAGAAGTAATTTTGGAATCTTGTATTTTGTGCTTGATACGTGGTGACCTTTTTCTTTAGCATATCTTCTGGTTAATTGAATGGGTTAAATGAGTTTTGTTACAGTATGTGCACACTTCCATTTGATGTGCACTGAGGGTTGTCACCTCTGCCCTGTCCTGTTTTCTGGTATAGGGACTCATCTGTCTAGAAGCACTGCTGAGATTAACTACTATACTCTAAATATTCATGGACCAGGAGTAAATGGAGAAGACTTCGCTCTAAACTCCGTGTACGTAACACATGTGCTTCTCATAAAGGTCAATGTTGTCCTCTCTGGGAGTGTTTGTGCCCCCATGATTGTCTACCACGACCCAGTAAACAAAACGGAGCAGCACCTTAGTATGCATACTGAACTCCATTTGTATTTGTACTTTAGACGTAGCATAAAATCAGGCAATTTGTTCACACTACGTACGCTGAATTTCTTCATAGAGTCCCATTAACCCAACTGACACCAAAAGTGTCATTTTGGCACCGGTTGGTATACTTTTTTTTTTTTTACAACTGTATGGAATAACTTGGGAGACTACACCATTCCATACAAAGGCATGCCGCGAAGAAAAAGCTTGCTTTGCAGAATGTTTTTTTCTTTTCACATGGGAGCCTGCGAGCGACATATGCCACTGTATGCCTATACAGTAGCATACGTAGGGCGTATACGTCTGGTAATTCTCCCAACATATACCTCCAATGTACATGGCAATTACTGTGTGAATAGACCCTAACCCATCATTGGTGCGATTTTTGTTTGAGGCAGCACCATGGGTTAACCATTTTCGTGAATGTGTGGCACGCTTTTTCAGTTGACATTAATTGGCTGAACAGAAGTTTGTTTTGTATTTTTCCAAAATATTTTAAGTTGTCTCATTGCCTCTTGTTTTTATGAATTCTGAATATAGTTAAATTGGTTGTCCCACTATTAAATATCATATTCATTGCATAGATCATACAAAAATAAACAATGTTTGCTATTTATATGCTTTTAAAAACATTGATCCATTGAAGAGTTTGGACGTACTTGCATAGTATAGCGCCACCTGGTGTTAAAAGCGTTCATTAATGTGCTTGTCCACCTAAGGTCCAGCCAATAGAAATAGCTTTCTTCCCTGCTGGTCAGGGAAGGAGCAGAGCCTCTGCAGTAGCATGGCAGTATAGCTAGGGAGACTCCTTCTCAGCTTGTTTGGATTGTAAAGCTCTTCATCCTAACCGCAGATATGAACCCCTCACTTGCACACTCAGTCTTTGTTTTATTTTATTATATTTTCATTGGTTTCCAAGGGAGTCCATTCTGTTGATGTCACATAGTATTTACTGGACCCCACGTTACCGATCTGCTGGGTGAGTAAGGAGGGACTATGTTGTTAACTGCCAGAGTGGGAATGAGACTGATTCAGCATTACAGATTAGTAGCCGCAGCACCAAGGGAGGCTAAGCAAAAAAAAGATGGTGTGTTTAATTACTTTTAAACGGCTATTAACAATATTTCTAGATTTATTTTTTGGTATCAAAATGATTTATGGGATAACCCCTTTAATTGAAAACTGACTATGATATAGTAGGGGATTCATGACATTACTTCTCATATTAACCCAGGCAATCTGCAAGGACATAACTATATGTTTTCATGGCAAGGGTATAAAGCGGGTTCAGAGAATGGGGGACATACACGGGCTCAGGAGCCCAAAAAGTCTTAATGCCCCATAACAGGAGACTAATACTATGAATAATTTGCGATAGTTAAAGGCTGTTACGGGTTTTGCTTTGGGGCGCATGAGCTTCATATTACCTTTCTACCTGATGGCTTCTTGTTTCTTTTGCTTTTTTTTATCAGATCAAAGGGGATTAGTAAATGGAAGAGGAGAGCTGGCATATTAAAACTTTGGGCAACTCGACCGTTTGCACTAAATTTGTAGCAAGTGAAAAGATTTAGTATTCCTGTCCTCCACCTGGTTTTTTGCTGAACTTATATAATTTTGGCCACTATAGTGTGTTGCTTATTAGATGAACTAGTCATTCTGAGGATCCATACATGAAAGTAGAATTTTGCATTGGCTGAAGACTTGAGAAACCAGGAATATTTGATTGTAATCTTTACAAGAGACTGAGTTTGTGGTGGTTGGAAAAGCATTTAGGATGGAGTCCCAGAACTCGCATGGCCTCCATTTAGTAACCACAGAGCAGATTTCTAGAACCTATTCTATTGCTTGTGTGCTAGAAGAGGTTTTTGCTTATTGCATGTTCTGGCCAGTTTGTCAGTTCTGTTGTATATAACTTACAGTAAGGACAGTCTGTGATGTCAGTGAAGTCTGAATAAAAACCCAGATGTGCCCATATTAACAATCTAAGCCTGGCATATACTAGCTTCATGTATTGTGTGTCCAAAGATGCAGCATGTGAGTTATATGGCTACGCTCTAGTATGAGGTGTGCAACACCAGTATTATATATAAAAACCATAATGTAATTTATTAAATGTATCGGCTGGTATTTGTGCGTCACATTATTTTAGGTGATTTCCCCAAAATACTAAAGAAGATATAAGCACTAGTATTACAGCTATTAATGGGTGATTGTCAACATTCACTGCCCTCTTACCATTTCTTCCTTTTTGGAAGATGACCATGATAAATATTTAATGGTGTGAGCATTGCTTCCCCCACAGTAATAAGAGCATTATTATTATTGGCAGTGTTCCTGTAGGCCTAATTCAAAGAGGGAAACATGACCCCTATTGATTTTTTTTTCCTCTCCATCTAAAAGCTAGAACTAAATAATTCTGTTTTCTGGGATGTGCAAATATTTCCATATTTTTTTGTGTTGTAGGTTTAAAGTTTTTCAAGTATTTTTTTTATTCTGTCCCATTTCTCTTGTTGGAGGTTCTGCTGCTCTTGCTGTACATTTATTACATGACCTGAAATCACCTCTATAGAAATGAATTCAATTGTGTTATGAATGACATATTAGAAGATCCCCGAGTACCTCAGAAATCCAGAAGGTGCTTTTGTAAATTTATATTAGCAATGGGGTAGTACAATACAGATCCTAGCTAGACTGTATATGGCAAGCATAATAAGTAAAGGGATCGTGTGAAATAGATGTAGAAATTGCATTGATCTCTTTAGAAAGAAGAGTTCTGGTAAACCCGCACACTGAGGAGCTATGCTGGTTTTACTCATATTGGGAAAAGCCACTGCACACTGTATTTACCAATTCTGTGTAACTCTTTATTTTATTTCCTGTTGCTTAAAAAGCACAAACATTATCCACGGTATTGTACAAAGACTGTCACTATTCACATCAGTCCCTGTCCTCAATAGAAACACATTATGGGGAGTTTCAAGGAAGCCAAATAACTTATCTGTATGTTTTTGTAGTGTAGAAAGGTAACCGGAGTAAACCACGCAAACACCTGGTGAACATACAAATTTTATGCAGATGTTGTCCATGGTTGGATTCCGACCCAGGGACCCAAGTGCTGCAAGGTGACAGTGCTAGCCACTGAGCCGTCTGCTTTAAAGGGGTTGTCCACGACTGGACTGCTGAGGACCTATCCATCTGACAGGCCATCAGTACATGATCTGTGGGGTCCGGCACCGATCAGCTGCTCCGGTGGCCTCCGGGCACCGGACATCCATACCGGAAGCGGATGGCTCCGTTCACTGAATAGCGGCTGAGCTGCAGCACGGTAGCTATACAATGTATGGAGCCAACTGCTTCTGGCTCTGTACATTGCATACTGTGCAATGACATCCAGCTGCCTGCGGGCAACGGAACAGCTGATCGGTGCGGTGTCCGGGTGTCAGACCTGCACCAATGATATACTGATGACCTATCCAGTGGATAGGTCATCAGTTGTCCGGTAGTGGACAAACCCTTTAATCAAATCTCCTGTAATATAAACAAAATAGAATGTAAGTAAAAATCAAAGCATGAAAATAGGGGACACCGTGGTAAAGTCAGAATAATAAACGCCAACCTGTTAATCCACAAGGAAAGACTCGCATACTTCCAAAGTCATAATTACATAAAGAAAAAAAGAAAGCGAATCTTCAGTTTGCAAACTGGAGAACATTGAGAGACGGCTCATCTAGAACGTTCCCCACATCACTAGCGCTTTCTGGATTACTAGTCGTTTTTATCAACCTCTCCATCTTTTTGGCTTGATCTTCAGTCAGCTGCTGCCTTTGCTTTTATTTACTATAAAAAAAGGTTTAATACTGTAATAAAATATGCTCCGTTTAATACTAAGGGGGTGATGGACGAAAGGGTCACATGGACCAATACGTTTTTAGCAGATGTCCGAACCATGGGAAAAAATGCTGCAAACTGCTGTTATGCAGGTTCACAAGTATGTTCTCCACTCAATTCTGACATTTCCCACCACTTTATATGTGGACCCCAATATTTGCAGCCGGATATTTACTGCAGACTTTGGAGATCGCTAGCAGTACTTCTCCAGGAGAAATCCTAGTGATATTACTCTACACAGGATATCTGCTGTAATACCTGCCGCTCGGTCCTCATGTGGTGATAGACCAGCCTTCATTCAGCAGCACTGTCCCCCAAGCCAGCGCTATTCACACAGGACTGTCAGTTCTGCAGGATAATTGCCTTCTGTTATGACCGCAAAATGGGATTGAATCAGACATCATTACCGGCAGAAGTGACGGCTGCAGCTCAGGGATTCCGCTCCCTGGTCGCTGCCTGATTAATTTTGGAGCCGGCCTGCAGGGAGAGAGCTGTTTTTTGACAGCAGTGTCAAGGATAATGAAAGTATTTGCCCCTTGCAAACCGTGAAAAAGGAAAAAGCAAAAGGGTTTCCTTAACCATCGGATTTTCACCATATAAATAATGATGTAGGTTCTGTTGGGGGGTTGAGGAAACACAATTGCCAGTTTACAGTAAAATAAACTAAGTATCTACAGATATGGCAACTACTAAAGACCATATCTTCCTTATAGTCGTGTCCTCATCACACTTCATATTAAAATCTACAGGTATATCTTCTGCAGACCCCATCATACCAATGTATGCCTCTACAGTATGACCTGTAATAAATGAGGGTGCATGGTGTAGTGTTTGGACTTTCCATGTGCCATGGTTTTTCTTGCAAAGCTGTGCTTATACTTGACCTGTTTACTATTGCTGTTTTGGGTAAGAAGGCAGCCATGTTTTTCTAATCCTAGAAAACCCCTTTTAAAGACTGTACAGGGGAAAGGATATGACAAGGGGGTAGCATCTCACACATTTGCTGTTGTGGAAAAATGTGTCATGGAGGTTGTGTCTGCTAGCTAATAGTACATAGAGGGAACACAAAGTTACTATAATGTCTGCCTGTCACAACCAAGGGGACTCGAGGATTATGCTTTGTACTTTCGCCATTGTATGCACAGTTCTATTAAAGAAGGTTTTTAGCTGTACTAATCTTTAATGTCGGACTGTTATGGGGCCTGCATGGTGCTGTGGTTAGATGTACCACCTAGATATCACAAATGTTAATAGCCGGATCTGTTGGTGCGAATCTCCGTGAAGCTACAAGATTGTTCTTTGTTTCTTATGTGTTTTATCACTGCATTTACCTCCCATGCAAGGGCTTTTACCGTACTGGTGAGAATAGCAGAGGTGTGTAGGAACTGAAATCCGCTCCGATAAAAGACTACAGCGTAAAGTTACTTTATCAAAACAAAGTAGTTCTTTCAAGTGTTACAGGTGATGTAGGTTGATGGATATGATTGTTCTTGAACATAATAGCTAGTTGCTGGCTTTACGATTCGAAGTCCAATAACTGAGATGCAGAGAATACACCAACCAAGTCCTTTGATGCTATTAAATAAGTCTACACACTTTTGTCTCTTAGGTAATGGGTTTGTCAACCCAAGAGCTTCTCCAAGCCTTCTGGGACCATCTGGTGGTAATGGATTGGGAAAAGTCATGCCCACAAAGTCCCCGCCACCTCCAGGGGGCAATTTGGGAATGAACAGTAGAAAGCCTGACTTGCGTGTAGTCATACCTCCTTCCAGCAAAGGAATGATGCCCCCTCTGGTGAGTTTCTTGCCAATGACTCCCTATGTTCCAACTATTAAAACTGGGCCGGAGTTATTACCGATTTCTGCACCCACTATCCTATTTTCTGATTTGATCTCTTCTCATGTATAAAATACAATACAGACGTTTTTTTGGATGAAATTTACCTTTTTTTTTTTTTTTCATACATATAGTTTTAGACTTCAGGGCTTTTTGTTATTAAGATTCTATTATATTTGGGGGCAGTAGTAAGTCATCCATCTTAATGAAAAATAAATTTGCATAACTTACTGGTGAATAAAGCGTCTGGTGATTTAATTAGAATTTTAAATGGCCGTGAAGAAAAACGTTTTTAAGTAGTGACCAAATTCTTTCCTGACTTTTCCAGTCATGGCAATCTGTATAAATCCCTGAATTTACGACCCATCTCCGCAGTCTAGTACTCATAACGGGGTAGTTTTGTGTCATATCTGTAATTATTGATTATAATGTAAGACATTTATAGTCCATTCTGATAACTTGTAGAGTACGGCTTGGTGGACATGTTAGTTGAGAATTGTCCATTGAGTGATCTTGTTATGAACTGGACGTTCATCCAGGTAACTACCGTGAGCACCAGTTCATTCTTCTAGTACATGATCTTATTGCCTGGTCCTGGGTGTCCCACATTTTATATGTGGGTGTAATCGTTCCGGGTGTATAGGTGGAAATTGATCTTCTAGTCTCTCTCACTCTACAATGCGTCGTTCACACACCATATAATTATACTTTTCCTCGTTTACATACAGACAGAAGAAGATGAATTAGACTTGGTGAGTTGTGTGTGTGCTTGGTGGACATGTATATACTGTATCACTCATGTTCCCTTTAACATTCCTGGAGCTTGGGGGAAAACATTCCCTACAAATACTGAATAATGAGAACAGGACTAGTTCTTTCCTGCAGAAGAATGGAATGGATTTTATTCAATCTATGTTCAAAGGGAACATTGAATGTGAGTTTCACATTGTGTTTTGTGCCTGGAAAAAGCACCGATTACATGACTGTACATCACACAATATCCCATCCCCACCCCCACCATCATCACCACCACCGTATCGCTATTCCTCAGGTTACTGTCGGCTTCCTTCAGCCTTGTAGGAGTTCTGCACGGTTTTGTCTTCCTCTTTCAGTGAAGTTACATCATCCGTAGTGAAGTCATTTCTTGACAGAGCTGTGAATGATCTCATCTTCCTCAGGAGAACTCGCACAAGTCTGCAATGTATACAGACAGCAGCGAGCATCAGAGTGCTCCTCACACCTATTTACATACGCATTTACTGCCTCGGTGAATGCAACCCACCCCATTGAGGGGGGTACATGCCAATAATGACCCACTTTCTGCACATTACTGAGATGCTTTACAATTTTCAGATTTAATAAATTACATTGGCTAAATTAGTAATATACAAAACATAATACAATTGACCAAACTGCATGTAATAACCTTGATGTTCTAGCGCCTTTGTGGCCCTTGGCTCCAGTGCATTGTAAGCCTCTGTGTGGGGAGGCCGGATGGTAGATGCTTCGCCGCACGTGTGCGTAGTGTTGTTTTGCTTCTTAATAATTTAGCAATGCTTCCTATAGTAACTCTTTATATTGTTAGAGTTACGCTGAGCTCGTCTTTATACTTACAACGTTATTATACTATGACTTGTGGTCTAAGTTGGAACTTGGGATGGGAGTACCAAGAAAACCTGTATTTTTAGCTGCAGGCCTAGCCAGGGGATTGTCGTTACATTATCACCCACACACCACAGCCTGCTATGGTGCATGTACATCTGTGCCTATAACATGTGAGGTACAATGCCTGCATGCCGTTTATTTTTATTTTCCACCACCGTTTGGAAAAACACACAAATTTTAGCAAATCAGGTGTTTGTTTGTTCATTGTGTTTAGATCTCTGCCTGCTTCATCATTTTATCATTTCATTTCTGCTTTGAGAAAAAGATCTTCAACAAGCATTACAGCACTGCCCCCTGCTGGCTTATAGCATGCAATAACAATGTAACACAATGCCAATAACCATGTATTTGTTATATTGTTTGTAAATAAACACCAAATATTGTACAAATAATTTAATTTGTGATTTTATTCTGTACATATTTGGTTCCGCTGTTCATTTATGTTTGTTCCATTTTGTTTTAACCTTACATTCAATTGATGTCAATTATTTCTGGCTGTATTTACAGAATACCCAAAGGATCAGCAGCTCCCAGTCTACACAGCCTCTTGCTACTCCAGTTGTCTCTGTTACTACTCCTAGTTTGGCCTCACAAGGCCTGGTGTATTCTGCCATGCCAACTACCTATAATACTGGTAAGTCTGCTTGTTCCAGTTTCTTTTGCACTTCCCTCCTGTCTGAACTGCACATATTTTACATTGTGAATCAGTCTGAAGAGTCGCCAAACTGTTATGGCTTTTTGAAAAGCCCACATAGACCTGAGCATTATTAAAGGCGTTGTGCAGGAATATAACATTTAGGTGACATGTATCATGGCATGTTTAAAAAGCTTCTGTTGTGGCATGCTTTACAGGGCTGCTTCCTTTGTACAGCTTACTTTCCCGTAAGGCAGGGGTGCTTAAAGAGGCTCTGTCACCAGATTTTGCAACCCCTATCTGCTATTGCAGCAGATAGGCGCTGCAATGTAGATTACAGTAACGTTTTTATTTTTAAAAAACGAGCATTTTTGGCCAAGTTATGACCATTTTTGTAGTTATGCAAATGAGGCTTGCAAAAGTCCAAGTGGGTGTGTTTAAAAGTAAAAGTCCAAGTGGGCGTGTATTATGTGCGTACATCGGGGCGTTTTTAATACTTTCACTAGCTGGGCGCTCTGAAGAGAAGTAACATCCTCTTCTCTTCAGAACGCCCAGCTTCTGACAGTGCAGATCTGTGACGTCACTCACAGGTCCTGCATCGTGACGGCCACATCGGCACCAGAGGCTACAGTTGATTCTGCAGCAGCATCAGCGTTTGCAGGTAAGTCGATCTTACCTGCAAACGCTGATGCTGCTGCAGAATCAACTGGTTCCGATGTGGCCGTCACGATGCAGGACCTGTGAGTGACGTCACAGATCTGCACTGTCAGAAGCTGGGCGTTCTGAAGAGAAGAGGATGTTACTTCTCTTCAGAGCGCCCAGCTAGTAAAAGTATTAAAAACGCCACGATGTACGCACATAATACACACCCACTTGGACTTTTACTTTTAAACACACCCACTTGGACTTTTGCAAGCCTCATTTGCATAACTACAAAAATGGTCATAACTTGGCCAAAAATGCTCGTTTTTTAAAAATAAAAACGTTACTGTAATCTACATTGCAGCGCCGATCTGCTGCAATAGCAGATAGGGGTTGCAAAATCTGGTGACAGAGCCTCTTTAACTACTTTTATTGAAAGACTAGTTACCGGCGTCTGCTATCAGGTGAAGATCCGTGCTGAACACCAATAGTCAGGCCACGCAGCAGAAATCCGAGGCTTATTTGCTCCCTGTAGGTAATGCCACACACAGTCCCCCCTATAGATGTCAGACAGCCACAAGCTTATCTGTCCCCGTTCCCATGCTGTCATCCAGCGATGCAAGCCTTGCCTCCTCTATCCATGCCCGAGCCAGCGGAACGATGCATCTGGCGCTATGACATAATAGCACCAGCTGTATCAAAAGTGCCAAACGGCGCTTGGTTTTGTTGCACCTGCCAGTTCTAAGCGAGGCAATTCAATTGTATCTTCATCCTAAGGACAAGGACACAATTGATTGCAGGGGTCCGGACAGCTGGCGTCCGCGGTCCACCAGTTGAGTACCCCTTCCCCAAGTATCCGTATGACAATGCAATGCATGTTGCAAAATTCAGAGTTCACATCAGGCAACTTCTATTGCAGTGTGTCGATACTCACATAAGTACATTGACAATGATGGTAAAATCTGCACTGTCCTTTTGCTTCACACTTAATTGAGAAGCAGGAGTTGGTTTTCACCTCTATTTTAATATGATTTAGGTTTTCTGATAGAACAGTACTAAATTGTGAGTGTTGTCCTTGCACGAAAATTGGTTACAGAGAAATATTGACAGAAGTTTCCTTTGGGAATGTTTTCTTTTTGCTTAGTCTGTGAACCTGGGGACAAAGGAAAGCATTCCCAAAGGAAAAGTTTGAAAAAGTTGGTGAAATACAAAGATTTTCTTATAAAGACAACCCCTTTCCATATTACCTGTTGGAGGGGGTCCCTATGACCTCTATCTCCCCTGTCAGCCAGAATGGGGAGCAACTAAGTTAGAGAAGCTCACGCTCGGACTCCATTGAATGGCCAGCATGTAATATTACATTTCATCTGCAGTTGCTACTGATGTATGGCAGAACAAAACTTCCCCCAGTAATAACCGCTGATCACCAGGCGTTCCATGAGCCATACCGTCATTAACCAACTGACCGCCACACGGGTCTCCATAAAGAAGGGGTTGTGTTTATAAGAAAACCCATGAAGGGCAGCAGGGACAACAGATCTCACTGACTAGTATGAACAGTGTGAATGACTGCGGTGTGATGTCATTGTATGAAAATTGGTTCCTCTTTGTTGTTGCCACTATCCATTTGTATTTTGTTTTTTATTTAAAATAAAAATATTTTTATTTAAGAATAAAAATAAACTAATGTAACATTGAACAGTGTCTTTAGATAGTTTTTGCTGACTTGTCTAGTATGTTGGAAGCTAACTGTGCTTTTCTTCTATAGATTATACTCTCACCAGTGCAGACCTGTCTATTCTCCAAGGGTTTAACTCCCCAGGAATGCTGCCTATCGGACAGGTGTCTGCCTGGCAGCAGCACCACTTGGGTCAAGCAGCCCTCAACTCTCTTGTGTGAGTGGCAGATCGGAAACGTTAATCAGTATGGGATAATATATTGCTGTGTGGCTGGGATCTCATCACTGAAATATAGCAATAGATTAGCTGGAATGTCTTTTAAAGCAGATCAGACAGATATTTATGTAACCCTGTATGAGGGCAGCATAAAGAAGTGACACGCTAACTGAAGCGTGCCATCGCTTTTTAGTTAATGTTAAAGAGGCTGTGTCACCACATTATAAGTGCCCTATCTTCTACATAATGTGATCGGCGCTGTAATGTAGATTACAGCAGTGTTTTTATTTAGAAAATCTATCTATTTTCACCAAGTTATGACCTATTTTAGCTTTATGCTAAGAGTTTCTTAATGCCCAACTGGGCGTGTGTTACTTTTTGACCAAGTGGGCGTTGTGGAGAGAAGTGTATGACGCTGACCAATCAGCGTCATACACTTCTTTCCATTCATTTACACAGCACATAGCGATATAGCTATATCACTATGTGCAGCCACATACACACACAGTATAGTTACTGCAGTGTCCTGACAGTGAATATACACGTTACTGCAGTGTCCTGACAGTGAATATACAGGCGATGTCTATTCAGAATCTTAACATTTCGGTAACGTTTGTGTGTCATTTACAGCACAGCAAGCATAATCTCGCGAGATTACGCTGTAAATGACAGCCCAGCGTGATCTCAATGTGCTGTGCTGTAAATGACACACAAACGTTAGCGAAGTGTCAGGATTCTGAATAGACATCCCGTCCTGGTTTATACTCGCGGTGTGCGGCCAGGGCCGCAAGTATGAGTGCAAGTATATTCATATATTCACACTCCCTCGCCTTCCGGCCGCTCCCTATGCACAACAAAAGGAAGAAAATGGTCCATCAGTGGCGGGGGGGGGGGGAGTGTGAATATATGAATATACTTGCACTCATACTTGCGGCACTGGCTGCGCACCACGAGTATAAATTCTAGATACCCCTAAACGACTTCACATTAATAAGTGATAGCACGCTGAAATCAGCATGTCTGTCACTTCTTTATGCTGCCCTCAGACAGAGCAGCATAAATATTTGAACGAACCACTTTAAGCTGGTCATAGATGATATTCATAAGCCAAATTAACAAATTTCCAGCAGCTATTAGCCCCATTTTCCAAATTTCAATATGAGCTGATCAATATTTCCCCTGACAGGAGACATGATGGACCATCAGGCAGCCCCTTATAAACAAAATACAGCAATATATAGTTAACCCCTATCAGTTTGGCAAGGTCCTCTGGAATAATCGAGTCATTTCCCAACCTTCGACTACACTGATTTATCTCGGAGTACTGCTGGGTTCACATGTTTTTGCATCCTGTTGAGACATACTGGTTTTTGTTTTCTAACAGGACATACAAATGTGGAAGACAGCACTTCTACAGGACAGAAAAGTGTAATGTTTTTTAGAAACTTATGTTTGTATTTAAAAAAATAAATAACGTACATGGCTCATAAGTCCTAACTGGATGTTCAAACCTAATGTAAACTGGACCTAATTTAGAAAAAGAACAAACTATTTTAACTATATAATGATGACTACATGTTGTGCTCAGCCCTGTAAACCATAGGACCAGATGTATACAAGAAACTCTCCCTCCGACACTAATGTGTGAGCTATCTGATACCAGATAAATCCACATGCCCCATTATATTATACTAGTTTACTAAATATAGGCTGCTTGTGCTGCCCGTCCTGGTCACGGGGTTGCTATTTGGGCTCTCATTTGAGTTAGACAAAGTAGGCACACATAACACACCAAAACTTTACTAAAGTCTGGTTAATATGGCAATAAATGATCGAGAAAAGCCCGCTTCGATCATGGTCATACTCTCCAGATTTAACCTTGATCTGTAAACCGTCCAGTCCATTCCCCATCTCAATCATTGTTATTGATCCTATTTTTCAGAAATAATTTCCAGTGGAGTATCTTTCATTTAGACTTGTTATCTCCCTCCTGGTGCTTTATTACTTTGAGGTTACACCGAAAATAATTTCAGTATTGTTTCATAGGCCTTAAGACATTGAAAAATTCCATTCTCTACTGAAATAAAATAATATATTAAAGGATTGTATTACAGTAGAACAGTAAGAGTTGGACATTTGTGTGACATTTCTATACTTTCCACCATGACCAATTGGAGCATCACAAAATCACATTTGTGAAATGTAATAAAGGTTTATTATCTGTAGGGATTTTTCATTACTTTTGCTGTATGTGAATATATTTCATATTATATTATATCTGGGGGCCTGTTCAGTGGCGGTTTATATAACTAGTCTCTCTATTTTCTCTCCACAGGGCCGGTGGGCAATTATCTCAGGGTTCAAACTTATCCATCAATACAAACCAAAATATCCACATAAAGTCAGAGCCAATATCCCCTCCCCGGGACAGAGTCACGTCCTCTGGATTCACTCAGCAGCATCATCATCATCATCATCAACATCAGGCCCGTCTAGAAATGGGGCGATCACCTGTGGACAGCCTAAGCAGCTCAAGCAGTTCATACGATGGTAGTGACCGAGAGGATGTCAGGAACGATTTCCACTCACCCGTCGGTATGGGACGGAATTCCAATAATGAGGATAGGGACAGTCCCTCCATGAAGCGCATGAGAATGGATGCCTGGGTGACATAGTCCGCTTTCCCTCTCCTGCGGCAGAGTCGCCAGCATATCACAAAACTTTTCCAGAGGCTACAGAACTCTTATATATAAGCAAATCTATATATATACATATAGAGAGAAAGAAGTATGTCACACACGCACAAGGGCCATCTTTTGCGTGTTTCTGTGAGCTCGCTTGTGTTTCTCACAAATCAATCAGGTACCTGCTGCAATGACTGTACACAGACCTACAACTTTATCTGGCTATGTGGCACGTGGAGTTTGGAAAAAAAAAAAAACTTTTCTGGAGAAAAACAAAAACTTGTGTGTCCAGTACTATACCACAGTGAGACTGCAATAGTAAAGGGGTGTTAGACAGGGTTGGGGGTAGTGAGACGCTTCTCCCTGTAGTGCAGTGCCATGTTGTGAGACCCTTTACCGCCTCAGACGACTCTTATTAAACGGGGTCCGGAGGAAAAAAATTAAATAGCAAAGCAGTTTGTGGTTTTGGCCCAGATGAGTTAGATGTGGCTTTGTAGCAGGAATGAAAAGCAGGAAACTAAAGAAAGCAATACTGTATATGACAATGTTTTACCCCTCACAACCATGCCTAGATCCCCCTCACAAAAGGATTACATGAAGGGCTTAAGCCACACAATCTCTATTTTTGCACGTGCAACACAAAAAGTAACTACCAGGGATGAGAACGGGGGTTCAACTTCTAAAGTGTGTGACTTCCATAATAAACCAATACAGGGGGAGGAGGGCAAGCATGAGAATTTTTTTTTTTTTTTTAAAGATCTATAAGCCTTCTGGAGGCATTAAAAAGTAATATATTAAGTTATAATTGGGATATGTTTCAGAGCATTTCTTTTTACATTGATACCTTGAGGAACAGATAGATAAGTGATTTTAGCTTGTGTATATTTTATATTAAGGAAAAAAATAAACCAATACCATTATGAATTAATGACTATATATATAAAGTTCTATACTTTTGAACATGTTCTGCAATGAATTATTTATATAAACCAAAGCTGTATGTTTGAGCTTCTTTTGTAGACTATAGCTCTAAACGGTTATTTCATGATTTTTATAGTTTTTTTGCTTTTACTGGTAAAAATAAGATAAATAATAATGCAACAACTACAGAGAGAGAAACAAGCCATGCTATACATATAATTGTATGTGTAAATTAAACTTTGAGCCAAACTTGTTATTTGTATATAGCACCCTAAATATTTCACCACAGGGTGTAAGTACCAATGTATTGTATGTTCACCAAATGAAATATATAACAATCGGACTGCTGCCAACTTGAAGAGCAAAAGGCAATATCTTTGTAGAAGAGTATTCAGTGTGTAATGTGTAATTTTGTCAGATATGCTGTATTCCCCTTTGCTAGTACTGTTACCGCACAACTCCTATCTTTCCTGAGAGTTGTAGAAGACTTTGTTTTTGTGCTATTCACAGTGCTGTGGTTTATTATACTTTTTTTTTTTTTAGATCTATAAATTAGTTCACTGATGCTCCATTAGCAGCAATGTGGCAAATTTAATATAAGTTCTAGAAAAACCAGTGTAACCATATAAATATACCTTGTTCACCAGTGTAACTGGGAAATTTGAAAGTGCACGGGGTTTTGTTATCTGAAGGGGGTATGCAATAGCCGCACAGGGGGGCCCCCCCCCCACAAACTCACAGATTGCAAAAAACATTAAACCTAAAGTATCCCAAAGTGTAATGAAGAAAAAAATATCCTTTACCTTCCTCTAAGAAGTTCTAAAAATGCTGTTGTGCAACTTATGCTAAAAGTGACCACTTCACAGTTGATGTCTACTGCAGATATATTTGGAGGTTCAACACCTGTCTTTTGTATTGTAGTTTTCTTGGCCCCAAGCAGAACATCAATTTCTTATGTTATACTGTAGTACTAATAATTAACATGGCGTATTAACAAAGAAGATTATCAAACCATATAAACATACTGCAGGTCATGGGATTATTACTAGCGTATGAAATGTTTCCCCCGTATGATCAAAAGATTACACAAGAGGGGGTTAGAGTAGATGTACAGGTAAAGTCCTTTAATATTCAGTTAAAGAGTAACTTTTTGATATGTCCTAGAGATATATAAGAAATTTTGATCGGTGGGGATTCAGGAGCTGAGACCACCATAGTCGCAAAGCGTTCAGCTAGGCACATTATACCTTTGGCTGCGATCGGCTGTAGACATCTCACATAGAACGTCTGGACCCAGAAGTTTAGCTGTTTTTATGCGTGCTGACACCGGCTTCTGCAAGAAGTAAACTGCTTTCCCGTGGACACACGGCAGAGGTTGGGTGATAAATGGGGTTAGGCTTCTCCTCACAAGCCGGCCCCCTTCATGCGTCTTGGTGGAGTGAACTACATTGAGGGGAGAGAGGATGATGATGCTTCGCAAAGAATCATGGGAATTGTAGTTAAAGTGGAGCACGTTAAGCTGGACCGCCCCATGAAAGAAAGTTGAGCTGGTTTGCTGACTGAGACCACCTTCAACAAAGGCCGTGAAAAAAATGAGAACATGCCATAGAGTTCAAGGAACAGATTGTGTTGGGATTTAAGTTCTTGGGGTTTTTTTTTTGCTCGTCGTTTTTTTTTAAAATAAATCAGGAATCTAGATATCCCAAATATCAGAACCTCATTATTAGGCCTCGTCCATGATTGGTCTTCTCCTTATTGTGTGTATAAGTGAAAGCTATGGCCTGACTGATGACTAAATGGTTTGGAAGTAATGCAACTTGTTGTTTGATAGGATAAGAAAGGAAGGACTCCTCTCAGATTGCATCCTTCCACCCTAACAAGCATAGGTTTACTGTTTGGACTGCCCCAATGCAGCAACACAGGGTCGTTATTATTATTTTTAAAGTGTTCCCTGGGTTTATTTCATGGGGTGGGATGATTTGCCACATTGCTGTGTAAGAAGTGTCTGAGAACGACCGTGGTGAAGAATATGTCTTTTATTTGTATAGGGGATGTTATGTGATGGACTCGTCACTCTTTTCTCGTGAGTGTAATTATACGCAGTGAGACTTTTTCCCCTTTTACTGTCTATTATCTTGTGTGCCTTAAGAAAATGGCTGAGCTGACTGTATTCTTGTCCTATGCAGATGATTCCTGTTTAACCGTACTGCTCCGAGCAGTGACCTACCCACCAATGAGCTGCTTCTACGGGCTACAGATCAAACCGTATTGAAGTGAAAGCTTCACGTTTCATTATGTCAAGCCTACTACTTCATACAATGTATTCAGTATAAAACGATGGGCGCCACCACATCTGGTACAATGACATTATTTTACATTCACCAGTAGGGCTGAGAGAAATGCAGGAGAATTGTGGAGTTCAATTTATATATAAAAGGCATATTACTTGTTCCTATACAATCCTCCATGTTGGAATACTGTGGGCAGTAAGGCTCTATTCACACTAAGTTTGGGCAACACGTGTGCAGGCTGGAAGAGTGCCACAGAACGTATTAACCAGATGTATGCTGCTGTATGCCTATACAGTTGAATATGTCTGCTTTTGACTCCTATAGAAAAAAAAACAACTTATACCGTGGTTTTTCTCTTTGGGATCCAATTGCCGTAAAAAGCGCAGCAAATCGTTAAAAACCGTATGCAACTGGCATGTCAAGCAGGCCAAAAGGATACTCTAACCTACATTTTGTGTGTGTGTGTATATAATATACACACACACACACACACACACACACACATCACAGTATAAGTTGTTTTTTTTCCTACCCAAATGCATACTTCTCACGTAGCCCATGAACGTGGTGTGAATGGAGCCTAAATTGCATGTTTTGAGTGTGGGCATAGAATTGTATCTGGTTTGTATGCTGATTATTCCACAGATCCCTTGTGTATGTCTGTATGCCAATAGAGGATACTAATGTATTGTGGAATGAATACACTAATATCGCTTTACAATCTGTTAAATTATGTTTCTATATTGATCTGGTATCCAGTTGTTCTCCAGCTGTTGTGGGACTACACGTCTCCCCATTGTGTCAGTTGTATACATCTTTAATATCTGAGGCAAATGCAAAGGTTAATGCCGTGAGGCAAATTCTAATCAACTTTTTCTACTGAAATGTTTTGTTGTTTGTTTTTTTTTTAATCCATTTTTACATGGTGGTGAGATGTCTCCATGTTCATTCATATACATTGGTAGTGTAGATCTTCATGTTGGATAACATTATCAATCATAGAACACCGCTTGTTGCATTTAACATCCCAGACCACTGTTCTGAATGTGTTACTATTAGGTTATGTTCACATTAGCAAATTTGCTGCGGATTTTCCATAGCAGAATACAATAGCAGCAAAGTGGATGAGATTTGAACAAATCTCACCAACATACTGTGGAAATTTTCTATGCAGAAATTGACCTTCGGTGTGGATATTTTGCTGATACTCCCTATTGAATCTGCAGCTCCATATAGCTTAAAATAATTTAAAATAAAACCACTATACTCGCCTCCCCAGGCATTCCCGTGGCAACGGTTCCCTGGTCCCCCCGTCTGTACACCCAGCCTACAGCGATGACGTGTCATTTTGACAGAATGCAGCGTGAAATAGATTTATTGGACCATTAAAAAAAATTGGTTAAAGTCCAAATAGCCTATGGATGCAATAGTTTGTAGCCATAGCTGCTTAAAATATATTTGAAATCGATCCATCACATTGAAATTCAATGGAACAGATGTTTTTGTCACCATAAACCCACTTCTGGTGAAATAATTAGCGCATCTTTGCCCACTGTAACTAAAAAGAAAAAAGTTTTAACTTGTTTTATAGCATTTGATAATGAATCTTTCTAATATTGACTCCCAGTATATGGACGTGGTCATAGAAGTCACACAGCTCCATCACTAGATCAGATTGGTGACTCAAATATTTTTCTTATTTTTTGTAAAGAGAACCTGTCACTAGGTCCTATAAGTTGAACTGGTTTACTGACCTGAATAGCGCTGTCTTTCCTGATTCTAGCACTGATTTTCTTTTTCCCCTGAACTCTCTCCTTCCAGACCTGCTGTTATATTGACTCCCTAATATGCTAATTAGCTATAGTTAGCCAACAGGACGTGAACACCTACAAGCTGCCTCACGCTGATTGGTCAGAATCAGAGGCAGGGAAGCTAGCTCCACCCGGTTGGCTAACTACAGCAAATTAGCATTTAGGGAAACAACACAACAGTGGGCCGTATCTCTGGAAGGGGGGTACAGGAAAAATAAAAGCGCTGGAATCAGGGAGACCGTGCTATTCAGGTCAGTTAACCAGTTCAACTTATATTACCTAGTGACAGGTCCTCTTTAAAATACTTCTAAGGCCAGTTTCAGACCGTCATTATATGGCCACATTTTAATGCCCAGTAAACCTTTCTGTTCCGTTGAACCATAGGAAATCCAGGTTTTGGGTCCATACAAACAGTCATAATACGCCCATGTGAAACTGGCCTAATAGCGTTGCTCCTGCATCCGTACATCCAGAGATTTATCTAGTTTCTTCTGTCATATGTCCATATTCAGGGTTTTGTTTCCATTACTATTTACCTGTTAATTGAGAATACGTTTTTACTTCAGCTGTACACCCATAGATTGCCAGCGATTACTATGCAGCACATCTTTTCAATGCCAGCTGTGGTGTACTGTGGCATCAAATAACCTGACATTTCCTCCAACTACATTTCCTTGTTAAATATTTTTGACTGACATGTCCCATATCTGCACACAAGATATACATCGTAAACGTGGATTTTTAAAAAAAATAAAAAAATGTTTTTAACAATCTAACACGGCTGGGAAACCATTTAATGACATCCAGACTTAAGTAAATCACAAAGCAAATCTTCATGTACAGTGATCTTGTCACTAATTTGTTGTCTGGGGTTTGCTGATTATAATCTAAATGGCGACAAAAGCTGGACTTTGTCGCAGTCACTAAGGAAAAGGGAATAAAAGGGAACCTGTCAACAGTTTTTAGGACCCAAAGCTGCTGACAGAGCAAATATGTGTAATTCCCCTGGGGCACCGATCGCAAGTGCCACTAAGCCAGGTTTTGATGTGGAAGTGCACCTGCACTACACGCTGCAAGCCCCACCCCTCTGACAGCTCTAGCGTTCACCTGATTGCCCGCTAGGGTCGTCAGAGCAAGGAGAGTGGCCCTTTCGACCTCCGCGCTAGGGGACTCCAACGTTAGTTTCTCATTCATGCAATTTGCATGTATGTGAAAATAAGGCATATTTAAATTGCCCTTCCCTATATCACGCTCAGCAATTTTGAGGCCTCAAAATTGCTGACAAGTTCCCTTCAAAATACTTGTCAGAATTGACTTCATGGGTGTGTTATTTTATCTTTACTATATATAATGGATATACTTGTGACTTCTGTTGAATATGTAAAGAATAGAGATTGTAAAATATTTGTATTCTGCATTCACTAAAGTAAATATAATGGCTTTTATTGTGCACTTCATCCTGGACTGTGTCATCTTTTGAACATTGTGAACTTCTTGTAGACCAGAAAAAATGGAGGCAATTACACCAGCAGCCTAGATTTATTGGCTTCAGAGGACGACCTTTAGGCCGGGTTCCCACGGGTCTGATACGCTGTGTAAAAACCACACAGCGTGTCCGACCTAGAACCCGCGGTACAGGTTTTTCTAACTGAATTTCCGCTGCGGAAGAAATCGCTCATGCTTACCCCTTCTGTCTTCTCTGCGCGATGGCTATTCTCTCCTACGATGGCATTGCAGGCAATGTGACACTGCAGCCTGTGATTGGCTGCAGCGGTCACGTGATGAAACGCAGCATAAATTGACATGCTGCGGGATTCAATTCTGCACTGCAGGTCAATTTATTAACATTTAGGCCTCATTTACACGAGCGTAATATACGCGTGTGCTTTTCACGCGTGTCGTACGCACCTATATTACTCTATGGGGGCATGCAGACAGTCCGTGAGTTTTGCTCAGCGTGAGTGCGCTGAAAAAAACTCACGACATGTTCTATAAATCTGCGTTTTTCGCGCATCAGGCACCCATTGAAGTCAATGGGTGCGTGAAAACCACGAAGGTCGCACGGAAGCACTTCCGTGCGAACTGCGTGATTCGCGCAAGAGCTGTCAAACTGAATGTAAACAGAAAAGCACCACGTGCTTTTCTGTTTACCAACATCCGAACGGAGTGTCTTACAGATGACCGAACCGAACTTTACCGGGTTCGGCCGAACTCGTTTTGACCGAACCCGGCAGGAGACAGTCACTGTGCAGGGTGTTGAAAGAGTTAAACTGGTTCAGCACCCTGGACAGTGACTTCCGATTCCAATATAAGTGAACGTGTAAAAAAAAAAAAAAGTTCTGACTTACCGATGACTCCCGGCTTCTTCCTCCAGTCTGACCTCCCGGGATGACAATTCAGTCCAAGTGACAGCTGCAGCCAATCACAAGCAAAGCACAGGCTGCAGCGGTCACATGGACTGCCGCGTCATCCAGGGAGGTGGGGCCAGATGTCAAGAGAGGCGCGTCACCAAGGACGCGTCACCAAGGCAACGGCCGGGAAGTTCTCGGTAAGTACGTTCTTTAAAAAAAAAAAAAAAGAGGTTACTCGATATGGTGATCGGAATGCACTGTCGAGGGTGCTGAAAGAGTTACTGCCGATCAGTTAACGCTTTCAGCACCATGGACAGTGACTGACGTCGGCTAGCCTCATCTCTATGATGGCGGCTGCGCGAAAATCACGCTGCCGCGCATCATACACGGATGACACACGGAGCTGTCAAGTGCCTTTTGCGCACGCCGCTGCGTTTTTTACGTGCGCAAAACGCACACGCTCGTGTAAATGAGGCCTTACACTGTGGAATTTCCGCATACAATTTAGTTGCGGGATTTGCGGCCGCATAAAGGGCCCTGGATGTGTGCTTAATGTCTAAAGGGGTTGTTCTTAAAGAAGAGGACAAAATCTGCATCAACACAGTGTGTGTGATCCTGACCTAAGGCTGGGACTAGTCAAGATTTGATTTTTTTATAGTGAGCGATAAATCGCTGTCCATAGGAATGCATTGAGAATCTTGAAAATGTTTTCAAAATCGTTCAAGTCAAGCGACTTTTTTTTTTTTTTAAATCGTTACATGCTGGGATTTCAGAGCTACACACTTTTAAGGAGAAATTTTGAAGAGATTTTCAAGGTACTCAATGCATTCCTATGGATAGCGATTTATCACAGATTTTTTTTGTAGTGAGATAAATGGCTCTAGCCTAATGCATTCCTATGGACAGAGTTTTATTTCTCACTACAAAACAAAAGTCTATGCCTAGCCCCAGCCTTAGGCCTCATGCACACGGCCGTAGCTGTGTGCACGGCCCGTGATTGCAGCACGGGCGGCTGCGGAGTGTCATCCGCGGTCTGCCCATAAATCACAGATCGTGCACACATTGATTTCAATGAGCCTGGACCGCAAATGCGGCTTGTAATAAGACATGGCCTATCTTTTTGCGGTCCAGTGCACGGGAGCCATGGAAGACAACAGACATTGTCTCCAGCAGATTTGGATAAAAGTCCTGGCACGGCTGGAGGTGATGTCTGTTCACTCTTCCGTCGCTCCGGTGAAGGACCTGTGGGAGGAAGTCCAGTCACAGTGTGATCTCACGAGATCACGCTGTGCTGTCAAACAAGCTGGGCGTGAATGATGCTGATTGGTCAGCATCATGCACTTTTCTTGACAACGCCCACTTTGTTGAAAATAAAAAAAATGCCCAGTTGGGCATAACAGGTAAGCATAAAACTAAAAATGTTCATAACTTGGTCAAAAATAAACATTTAAAAAAAAACAAAAAAAAAAACGTATCTACATTAAAGTGCCTATTCGATTAGGTAGGATATAGGGCAGTTATAAACTGGTGACAGAGCCTCTTTAAGTCTATATCGATCCATCAGCATGCAAATACCAGCTAGGATGCCAGTACAGATAAAGGTTAGGTGCCCCCATTCCCCCCATATGTTTAGGGGCCTGCAATAAACTAAGACCAAACCTAGGAATGCCACCCTGCCAGTAAAAGGAGCATTAAACACTATCGAGTTGCCTAAAAAACTGTTTAGGTATCATAATTGAACAGACATGAAATAAGTACATAAATTTAGGTAGGCCTAGCATTTTAGATAGATTAATTCTGCCATACAGTGTGAAAGGGAGGTTTTTCCAGATGGTCAGCTGTTTTTTTTTAAGTAGAGACTACCAAGCGGTTTAGGTTAAGTTCACGGTATCACAGTAAATTTAGGGAAACCCTAATCCCAAGGTAAGTAAATTGGGAGACTATTTGCGATGGTACAGGGAGGCTCTGCCGGGAGCGATATCCAGAGGAAAGGGGAAACCAAACCGATTTAGAACAATTCACCAACAAGCCAGAGAAGGCACCAATTGTATCAACTAGTTGTAGAAGAGAAGCCAGAGAAGGACCATCATCCGCCATACACACTAGTGTGCTATCCACGTATAGGGATAGTTTTTCGATTATCTGGCCTTGAGGAATACTTTGTATGGATGAAGATTGGCGTATGGCAAAGGCCAGGGGTTCTATTGCGAGGGCAAACAACAGAGGGGAGAGTGGCCATCCCTGACAGGTACCACGTCCCAGGGAGACTGATTCAGAGATATCCAGATTCGTTCTCACTCTAGCACTGGGTCCTTCATATAATAGCCGAACAAGAGCCATAAATCTTGGACCAAAATGTAAACGGGAAAGGAGCATCCAAAGATACCGCCACTCAGTAGAATGAAAACCGGGGAGATATCATATCGCGCAGCATCAATATTTAAAAAGTCTGTGTATATTAATATCCGTTCACTTTCCAGGCATGAAGCCAATTTGATCAGGGTGAACTAAGGACAAGATAACCTTCTTTAATCTAGTAGTTAGAATTTTGGCATCAGAATAGAATAGTTAGAATAAGTACTGAGTTTTCCAGTAGTGGAAAACCCCTTTAACCCTTCGTGCTCAGCGATGTACTATTCCGTCGTGCTAAGTGCATTGTTCGCGCTCTGCCCCAGAATAGTACGTCATAGGGGAACGGCCATTTCGGCCGTCTTCCCGACACATACAGGAGCTGTGACAACTGCTGTCTCGTACAGCAGTTGCTGCAGCTCCTTCAGCGGGGACCGATCACTGTGTCCCCGCTGATAAACCCCTTGGAAGCCGCATTCAATAGTGATCGCGGCTTCTTAGGGCTTAAGCTACCATCATCGGCCCGCTACACGATAGCGGCTGCTGATGGTGGCTATGGCAACCAGACTCCTAACAATGGCGTCCGGCTATGCCGTCTACTGAAGTTTAGTGGGTCCTGACTAAGTCAGACCCACTATGCTTGCTGTCAGTGAGTAGCTGACAGCTCTAATACACTGCACTACGCATGTAGTGCAGTGTATTAGAATTGCGATCAGGGCCTCCTGCCCTCAAGTCCCCTAGTGGGACAAAGTAATAAAGTTAAAAAAAAAGTTGTGTGAAAATAAAAGTAAAAATCCCCCTTTTTCCCTTATCAGTCCTTTTATTATTAATAAAAATATATAAACAAACAAATAAACTGTACATAATTGGTATCGCCGCGTCCGTAACGGCCTGAAGTACAAAATTATTTTGTTATTTATCCCATGCGGTGAATGCCGTAAAAGAAAACAATAATAAACCATACCAGAATCACAATTTTTGGTCACCACTTCTCAAAAAAATTGAATAAAAAGAGACCAAATGTCGCATGTACCTAAAAATGGTACTGATCAAAACTGCAGTTCGTTACGCAAAAAACAAGCCCTCGCACGGCTTTCTTGATGAGGGAAAAAAAAACACTTTATGGCTCCTAGAATAACGCAACACAAAAAGTAAATGATTGTTAATAAAAAGTATTGTATTGTGCAAACGCCATAAAAAAAAAAACTATAAACGTATGGTATCGCCGTAATCGTATCGACACGCAGAATAATGTGAATATGTCATTTATAGCGCACGGTGAACGTTGTAAAAAAAAAAAATAGAATAAAAAACAATAGTAGAATTGCTGTTTTTTAGTCACCACGCCACCTAAAAATAGAATAAAAACTGATCAAAAAGTTGCATGTGCCCCAAGAAAACTACAATGAATTCCTCAAGGGGTCTAGTTTACAAAATAGGGTCACTTTTGGTGGTTTTCCACTGTTTTGGCACCACAAAACTTCTTCAAACCAGACACGGTGCCTAATAAAAAAGGTCTCATAATCCTCTAGGTCAGGGGTCAGGAACCTTTTTGGCTAAGAGAGCCGTAAACGCCACATATTTTGAAATATAATTCCGCGAGAGCCGTACAATATGTTTAAAGGGCCATTGACAGATCAATCGCTCCAATGTTCACTTAGTACAGCAAGGAATGCTCCTCCCTGCTGTATAAAGCCACAACTGGACTGAAACAATGGTAATTAGCAGTAAAAAAATTAAATAAATAACTTACATTGTGAGCTTGCGATGCATGACAGCAGTCTGGCTTCTTCTTTTTCCTGCGCATGACTGGAAGCTGGCATTCTTCCCACCTGATGTTGAGAGAATGCCAGCTTTGAGGCATTCGCAGAAGAAAGAAGCTGGAATGTTGGACATGTCACACAACGCATTGTCAGTTATGTCAATTATCTATTTTATTATTTTACAGCGAATTATTGTTTAGGTCCAGCGGTGGCTTAGTGCAGCAGAGAGGAACACTCCTTTGTGTACTAAGTGACCGCTGGAGCAATTGTATCTGTCAGTGGCCCTTTTAAAAGTGTTGGTCTTACAGAAAATGAACAAAAAAGAGAGGCTCAGACCCATAGGGAACTAAAGCATTTACTACTTAAAGTGGTACATACAAGCAGGCACACCCAGCGTAATAAATAATTGAACTTTATTAAATAGTCTCACTGTACATAAAGTGCACACATTGACTTGTATTTAATTTTAAGGAACAACAAATCTCCGAACTCTTTTTTTTATAACATAATAACGTTTTAATGCTGTTGCTAACCAACGACGAATAGAATACTTCCTACCGTTAACGTCCAAGGGAGACACAAGGGAGGAGGCAGATGCCGCTTCACTAGGGGACGCAGGTGCGTGCTTGCAGACGGCGCGGCTATGCAGGGAGTTATGGGAAATGTAGTCCATGCTCCCTGCCGCTCACCACTGCCGCCAATGCTTATCAGGCCATCAAAGAACTACCAATATCAGCGTGTACCGCGGCCTGATGGAGCGCGGTGCATGCATCCTTCCCATAGACAGGTAGGAGCCCTGTCTGCGAGCCAGATACGGCCATCAAAAGAGCCATATCTGGCTCGCGAGCCATAGGTTCCCGACCCCTGCTCTAGGTGGTCCTTTGCTTCGGAGGCCGGTGCTTCAGTCCATTACCACACTAGGGCCACATGTGGGATATTTCTCAAAACTGGAGAATCTGGGCAATAAGTATTAGGTTGCGTTTCTCGGGTAAAACCTTCTGTTTTACGGAAAAAAATTGAATAAAAAGGATTTTCTGACAAAAAAATGAAATATGTAAATTTCACTTCTACTTTGCTTTAGGTGTTTCACAGGAATTTAAAGGGTTAATAAACTTTCTAAATGCTGTTTTGAATACTTTGAGATGCCTAGTTTCTAAAATGGGGTGTTTTATATGGGTTCTAATATATAAGCCCCTCAAAGCCACTTCAGAACTAAAAAAAGGGGCTTTTTCTTATACCACACCCCGACGTACCGCATGGCCGTGTCCAGGATGCGTTATGAGGCAATACTTCGCTTCTTACATTATACTGATAATGATCAGTGCCCAACCCGAGATGACCCCAGTTTTGACCGTTTGTATAAACTGAGACCCCCTATTAGACCATTTCAGTGCCCGGTTTTCCAAAGCATACACCCAGAGAATTGTATTTCTATTGGTGAGTCCTTGGTACATTTTAAAGGGAGGCTTGAGTTCCGCCAGTAACTGCCGAGTAAGAGGGCAAGGTATGGCGTGAAGATGTATAAGCTGTGCGAGAGTGCATCAGGGTGTACTTATAAATTTAGGATATATGAAGGGAAGGACACCAGTATTCAGCCCCCAGAATGCCCCCCACCCCCTTACTTGGAATTAACGCAAAAATTGTGTGGGATTTGGTGCACCCACTGCTGGACCAGGGTTACCACCTCTACCTGGATAATTTTTATACCAGCGTCCCACTCTTCAAGTGCCTCGCTTCCAGAAGTACTGTGGCATGCAGCACTGCTAGAAGAAATCTGAGACTCTGCTTGGGCAAATAAGGGGTGAGAGCAGGGCACAATCTAGCAGCAACATATTGTGTGTCAAGTACAAGGACAAGAGAGATGTCCTTGTATTGACAACAATACATGGCCACACCAGTACCCATGTACCTGCATGAGGTACCAGTACAGAGACCCCCAAACCAGACTGCATCCTGGACTACAATAGGTACATGGGAGGGGTGGACTTGTCAGATCAAGTCCTGAAGCCCTACAGCGCCATGCGTTGTGGTATAAGAAGCTGGCCGAGCACATCATACAGATGGCATTGTACAATGCGTACGTGCTACGTCGATGTACAGGCCAGAGGGGAACTTTCCTGGAATTTCAAGAGGTGGTTATCAAGAACATAATCTTTAGGGACCAGGAAGGGGGGGCACCCAGTACTTCTGGAAGCGAGGCCACGCGCATCGTGCCAGGGCAACACTTTCCAGGAGAAGTTCCCCAAACTGGCAAGAAAGTAAAAAGGTCAAAAGAGGTGCAAAGTCTGCTATAAGAGGGGGATAAGGGAGGACACAATATATCAATGTGACACGTGTCCCGAAAAACCAGGGCTCTGTATGAAAGTGTTTTAAAATTTATCATACATCCCTTGATTTTCAATCTACCCCTGTTTTACTTACCCTGATGCACTCCGCACAGCTTATCCCCCTCATCTTTTCCTTCTGAGCCCTGCTGTGTGCCAGGCAGCTGTTAACAGCCACATGTAGGGTATTGCCGTACCCAGGAGAACCCACATTACAGTTTATGGGATGTGTCTCCGGTGGCACATGGTGGGCACAATATATCGGACACTGAAATGGCATATATATATATATATATATATATATATATATATATATATATATATCTAGATAGATAGATAGATAGAGATAGGAGAGAGAGAGAGAAAATTGCAATTGTCACTCTGCACCATCTGCTGCACATTATCTTTTACACAATACCTGTGGGGTCAAAATGCTCACTACACCTCTAGATGAATGTCTTAAGGGGTGTAATTTTTAAAATGGGGTCAATTCTCGGAGGTTTCAACTGTACTGGTACCTCAGGGATTTCTGCCTACATGACAGCACCAGAAAATCCCCAGTAGGCTAAATGGTGGTCCTTTCCTTCTGAGCCCTCCCATGGGCCCAAACAGCAGTTTATCACCACAAATGTGGTATTGCCGCACTCAGGACAAATTGGGCAACAAAATGAGGTATTTTATTCCTTGTGAAAATAAGAAATTTTGAGCCAAAACTACATCTTACTGGAAAAAAATTAAATTTTTTTTAAAATTCATAGCCCAATTCAAATAAATTCTGTGAAAAAACTGTGGGGTCTAAATGGTCACAACACCCATAAGTGAATTCCTTGAGGGGTGTAGTTTCCAAAATCGGGTCACTTCTGGTGGGTTTCCATTGCATTGATACCTCTGGGGCTCTGCAAATGCGACATGGCACCCGAAAACCAATCCAGCAAAATCTGGACTCCAAAGAACACATAGCGCTCCTTTCCTTCTGAGAATTCAAATACGCGCTGTGAAAAAACTGTGGGGTCAAAATGGTAACAACAACCATAAATGAATTCCTTGAGGAGTGCAGTTTCCAGAATGGTCACTTTTGGGGGATTCCTACTTTTTTGGCACCTCAACACCTCTTCAAACCTGGCATACTGCCTAAAATATATTCTAATAACAAAGAGGCCCCAAAATGCACTAGGTGCTTCTTTGCTTCTGGGGCTTGTGTTTTAGTCCACGAGGACATTTCTAAAAACTGCAGAATCTGGACAATACATATTTAGTAATGTTTCTCTGGTAAAACCTTCTGTGTTACAGAAAAAAAAAATTTGAATAAAATTGAAATTCAGCAAGACAAATGAAATTTGCAAATTTCATCTCCACTTTGCTTTAATTCCTGTGAAATTCCTAACGGGTTAAAAAAAAAGCTTTCTAAATGCTGTTTTGAATACTTTGAGAGGTCTAGTTTTTTAAATGGGGTGTTTTATGGGGGTTTCTTATACATAGGCCCCTCAAAGCCACCTCAGAACTGAACAGGTACCTTTAAAAAAAGGCTTTTGAAATTTTCTTAAAAATATGAGAATTTGCTGTTTATGTTCAAAGCCTTGTAGCGTCCAAGAAAAATAAAAGAATGTTCAAAAAACAATGCCAATCTAAAGTAGACTTATGGGAAATGTGAACTAGTAACTATTTTGGGTGGTATAACCATCTGTTTTACAAGCAGATGCATTTAAATTCAGAAAAATTCTACTTTTTCTAAATTTTCTCTAAATTTTGCAATTTTTCACAAATAAAACACTGAATATAATCGACCAAATTTTACAACTAACATAAAGCCCAATGTCTCATGAAAAAACAGTCTCAGAATCGCTTGGATAGGTTTAAGCATTCCGGCGTTATTACCACATAAAGTGAAATATGTCAGATTTGAAAAATGTCTCTGAGCCTTAAGGCCCAAACTAGGCTGCGTCCTTAAGGGGTTAATAAGTGAGATAGGTCTATGAGTCCAGGAGAGTTGGGTCCTTCCCCGGCTTCAACACCAGAACAAGTGCCTCATGCATGGAGGCAGGCAGTATGCCCAACTCAAGAGCATTGGAGTATATATCCTGAAGACTAGGTATTAGAGCAGGGGTCTCAAACTCGGCCGGGTAAGTGGGCCACATATAGAAAAAATGGGAAGTTGACGGGCCGCATTACTTTCAAATTTGATACAATACAAAATTATTGTTATATATTATTATTAGTTATTTGATTTACTATAAACACTATAATAATAATACTACATTACTGTAATAATACCGCCAGGTTTAAAATTTGAGAGATTTCTCCACGTGCTTATTTCAACAATCACGTTTTCCAGTTTAAGTGTCGCTTAAGTCCGGAAGCTCAGTTGGCAGTGTTTGGCAGACACACGTCAAGATTGGGCAGCCCCTTTTTAGATAGTGCCACAGAGCCCTCTGTAGATATTGCCACAGAGCACTCTGTGGATGCCACAGTGCCCTCTGTGGATGCCACAGTGCCCTCTGTAGATAATGCAACACACCCCTAGATAATGCCACGTTGTCCTCTGTACATGCTGCCACAGTGCCCTCCGCAGATAATGCCACACACACCCCAAGTAGATAGCTCCATTGGGGCTCCCTTTAGGAGGACGTGATATCAGAGCCCCAGAGCCGGAGACCCAGAGCAAAGCACTAGTATAGGCTCTGCGCCGGAACTCTGGGGAAGCCATTAACATCAGTGTCCATATATGGACAGTGATGTCAGGGGCTTGCCCAGAGCTGGAGTCCTGGAGAAGAGCCGCTTCTAGCACTCTGCCTGGGATTCCAGCTCTGCTCCTGCCATCACTGTCCATATATTGACATGGATGTCAGGGGCGACCCCAGAGCTGGAGTCCCAGGCAGAGCGCTAGTAGGCTCTTACTGGGACTCCAGCTGTGCTCCTGACATCATTGGGACTCCTGCTCTGGGGAAGCCCCTGACATCACTGTCGATGTATGGACAGCGATGTTAGAGGCTTCCCCAGAGTCGAGCCTATACTAGCGCTCTGCCCGGGACTCCAGCTCTGGGGAAACCCCAGACATCGCTGTCCATATGTGGACAGCGATGTCTGGGAATTCCAGAATCCCGGAGCAGAGTTTGTACTAGCGCTCTGCCCGGGACTCCGCTCTGGGGAAGACCCTGACACACTGTCCATATATGGACAGCGTTGTCATGGAATTCCACAGAGTCCCGGAGCAGATCCGATACTAGCGCTGTGCACGGGACTCCGGCTCTGGGGAAGCCCCAGAAATCGCTGTCCATATGTGGATAGCGATGTCAGGGAATTCCAGAATCCCGGAGCAGAGTCTGTTGTAGCAATTCGGTGTCCCGTGGGCCGCAGCTGACAGCCCCAAGGGCCGCATGCGACCTGCAGACCTCGTGCTTAAGACCCCTGTATTAGAGTATCACAATTGGCCCTATACCATTCACCCCCTAATCCATCCAGACCAGGAGTTTTGCCAGAAGGCAGCAACTGAATAGCAGGTTCTATTTCATTATCTATAATCGGGCAATCCAATTCAGTCGCCTGTGTATCAGACAGACGCCATAGGGGGAGGGAGTCTAAAAAAATGTTCCATGGCACAAGGGCGCTCCAACCTAGACAAGTATGCCAAAAGTTTACCATTCCCATTACCAAATTCAAATATGGATGCCTCGGTAGCCAGCACTCGCTTTTTAGTCTGCTCAGTATGCAGAGAGAGCAATTCCCTTTGGGCCCTCGACCATTGACTCTTGGTATTGGGGATTTGCAATATACTCTTGCTTAGCCCTTTGGACCTCACCCACTAGGAATCTCTTTTTCCATGGAGAACCTTCTGTGTTTTGCTACCCCGGCTGCAAATGCTCCACTTACAGTGGTTACAACTAGTGGGTCTGGGTGAGAAGAATTATTTTCTCAATATAGAAAATGAGAGGCAGAGACCTCCGAGGTAACCTCAGGAAATGTGAGCCAGAGTGGAAGAGTAATCTCAATAAAACTTAACTAATCTGAAATTTGCAACGCCACAAATCAGGGAGACAACGCGTTGAGGGCACGAAGAATTAAGATGACCGTACGGTCCACCGAGGCATCGGTACTGCAATAAAGTCACCCACACATAGAACCAGGCTCATCGGAAATTCTGACAACCTCTTAGCCACAAATCCAGCAGTGCAGGATCCATAGGTGGGGACGGGACGGGACGGGACATATAGATTTATTATAGTGGAAACTAAACCATGTATGCATCTGGAGTATATAAAAAGCAGCCCGAGACCAGGTACGACCATAGAATGGGGGGGGGACGGGGACACACACACACACACATCATAAATAGCATAGAAACAGCACAGTGCAATCTTATAATAGATCCCTAACAACCCCTTTCACTAAACTACCGAAGTGCAGACCTTTACCGGAAGAACAAGCCGAGAACAGTGGTCCCTGACTAAACTAACAGCTACTACACTAGCACAGTCCCGAGGCCGGACTCCTTTAACGGGAGAACATTGTAAAAGACATATCACATATTAAACGAGATCATGGTCGTAATGCAAAATACAAGTAGTTCCTAGGATGAATATTTCCGAAGTGACACAAATATCCAAACAGTAAAGCATGTAATAACCAATATAGGCCCCTGTGTATTAGAAGACTGCTCAGTCAGGGGGGGAAAGCTCCTCCAGGAGCACGCGGAACTGGTTTTTAGTTGCAGAAATTTCTGCAGCGAGTACAGGGTGTCTTAGGGTCACACAATGCAGTTGAGGTGCAATTAGAACCATGTGGGGAAAAAAAAAAACACATGCGGTTTTACAGTGATTTAGTGTGCTTTCCGACGCAATTGCGTTTTTTACCACAATCGCATCGAAAAAGGTACCGAAAAAAGAAAAAACACATGCGGTTTTCCAATGCGGTTGGAAACCGCACCTCAACTGCAAATTCTGAATGGACCTTCGGGTTTAAAGAGGCTTCAAAGTCCTTTATTTGCTTCAATATTTTCAACAGGAAACAAAAAGGCACGAAACCTAGACAACTAATAAGCAAAGTACATATAGCTTGCTTTTACTCCTTCCTCGTTATAGGGTAACTAAAAACTTTTCAAAAGTTTTTTGTTTTAATGTCATAGTGACATGTCAGAAGTTTTGATCCGAGAACGGAGACCTCTACCAACCACTAAAACGAAGCGGCAGAAGCGCTCAATTGAGCGCTGTGACACAGTTTCTGAACGGCTTTCCTCGGAGCGGTATACAGGCTTAATAGAAAGTCCGTACACTGCTCGGCTTTGAGGAAAGTCGATCAGAAATAGTTTCAGCGAATTGGTGGGGGATATCCGTGCTCAAATCCCTACTGATCAAATCTTCGGACATGTCAACATTTTTAAAAAAAAAAACTTTAGTTACCCTTTAAAGTCCTGAACAGAGGGGGGGGGGGGGGGAGCCTTTGACGGTACCTGGAAGCCAAAAGTTGTCACCAGATGAAATATTTCCATATGTCCAATAATTATTGGGTTTCCGTGGACATTGCAGCCATCTTCGGGCCCCAGACATACCAATACTTGTATCGGCCTGAATCACAGGGTGTGTCTTACGATTTTTTTTTCTGGGTGACCCAACTCAGGTGCAGAATGATGAAGTATATACAGCTCATCTTGCACTGAAAAATATTTTATTTTTCTCCCAAGTCTCATACAAAATTATACAGGTATTTTTTTTCCTTCACAGAAGAAAATTATTATATTTGCAGTATCATAAACATCCCCTGAGTTTGCCTCTAGGGCTGTGCTTATAGCAGACAACATAACACACTTGCTGCAATATCGTTCCATCTTGGTAAAGTCAATAAATGGAGCCAGAACAAATCGTGGAATTTACTCCATGGATGCCGCCTGCAAGAACAGATTTGATCTGCATTTCATCTTTTCCCTGAGGAGCTCACATTCTGATAACTCAACAAACACACAGTAAAGGCAACTTCATGGAAGGCCAATTTAACTGCAATGTAATCTGAGCTGCCGAGAGAAACCCCCACAATGCCCTTTTTTCAGAAAGGGGGGGGGGGGGCACAAGAATAGATGCTGCGATATACTGGTAATACAGCGTACAATTTCTTTAAACCCAATGCAATGATCAAGCTATGAACTGCATCATTGCATTAACTGCAGGGATTCAATGTACATGTAGCAATCTTTAACTTGACACGACGCGTTACGTAGTTACATAGTTGCTTAGATTGGAAAAAAGGACAGGCCAATCAAGTCCAACCTCTATTCCTACCATGTTGATCAGGAGAAACACAGAAGACCCCCTTTAGGTTGATGCCAATTGCCTCGTTACGGGAAAAATTCATCCCCGACTCCAAATATGGAAATCAGAATAAATCCCTGGATCAACGTCCCATCTCCAGTATCTAGAACTCATATCTTGTAATATATTTTTCAAGAATGGCATCAAGGCCCTTCTTAAACTTGTTCAGAGAATCAACCACCACAACATCCTGTGGCAGAGAGTTCCATAGTCTCACTGCTCACAGAAAGGCTACATGCACACGTGTATTTTGCTGCGGAAAATACACAGCAAAACCACAGGAAACTTGAGGGTGGTGTTTATTTATGCATTTTTCAGTGCAGTTTTACATTTTGCTGCATAATTCTCTGCGTTTTCATGCTGCGTATTTCTCCAAAACTAGAGAGATAAAATTCGAAAGCTAGATCGCAAGATAAATTGACACGCTGCATGTACATAAGACTCCCTGGAATCTCATTGCCTATGGTGGTACTGTATTACGCTGCGGTTTTACCGCACACAATACACAACGTGTGCATTGACCCTAAACAATCCCGGTCTGCGATGGTGAAACCTTTTTTCCTCTAGATGTAGAGAATGCCCCCTTGGCCTTGTTACAGGCCTTGGTAAGATCATAAGATGAATCTGTTTGATAACCTTTCTTGGTACTGCAATCCATCCTTTCCCTTAATTACCTTGGTCACCCTTCTTTGCACCCGTTCTAGTTCAGACATGCCCTTCTTATACACAGGTGCCCAAAATTGTGCACAATATTCCATATGTGGTCTGTCTAATGATTTGTATAGAGGCAAAACTATGTTCTTGTCACGAGCATCTATGCCTCTTTTGATGCATCCCATGATTTTATTTGCCTCGGCAGCAGCTGCCTGGCACTGGTTGCTAAAGGTAAATGTACTGTCCACCAATATCCCCACGGTTTTTTTCAACAGCAGTTTTAGTGTCTTACAATTTAATACATAATTGTAGAATTTGTTTCCTCGGCCCAAGTGCATAACCTTATTTTTTCACAATAAGCTTTATTTCCCATTTCTTTGGCCAAACCTCCAGCTTCCCCAAATCCCTCTTAGTATTATATTATCCTTCTTTGTGCTGATTACTTTACAGAGCTTCGTATCATCTGCAAATACAGTTAAATAGACTGTGGCAAGAAACTTTAACTTGACTTTCCATGGCTTGTGTGTGAGATCACGTTACAGCAAGTTAAACTTTGCTACATCTGTACACCGCAAAAACATAATCTCATGCACCCCCCATGAGGCCCTGCACTAGGCATATGGGTGTGCTCACACGTGGCGTACTTGTATTGTATTTCTGCAATGTAAAAATGTGCAGGATATTCTGCAGTCAGATTCCTCTAGTTCTAGTGTTGCAGATTTTTTTTTTTGATTTTTTTTTACCAGAGGCATACATTGTAAAATACAATCTAAGTACGCCACGTGTGAGCGCACCCTTAGGCTGTGTTCACACGACCATGTTACGTCCGTAGTGGACGGAACGTATTTCGGCTGCAAGTCCCGGACCGATCACATTGCAGGGAGCCGGGCTCCTAGCATCATAGTTATGTATGACGCTAGGAGTCCCTGCCTCGCTGCAGGACAACTGTCCCATACTGAAAACATGATTACAGTACGGGACAGTAGGCAGGGACTCCTAGCATCGTACATCACTATGATGCTAGGAGCCCGGCTCCCTGCAGTGTGTTCGGTCCGGTACTTGCAGCCGAAATACGTTCCGTCCATTACGGACGTAGCATGGTCGTGTGAACCCAGCCTAACAGTGAACCTAGTTTAATCAAAGCAGTCAGAACTGTCCTTATAGCATCCATTAGGAGCTCAGCAAAATAATTACATAAACACGATCATAATAATAAAATCAGAGGTAACAAAGTTCTAGTCTGCAACATCAGAAGATAAAGGAGTTTAGCAGCACTTTATAACCATATGGAGCACTATACAGTCCTAGCACCACGATGAAGATATTTGGTCAGACAGACAAAGGGGTACATGAGGCGAGTCCATCAGATGACAGCTGGTTGAATTATATCAAATTAATATTAAAAAATGTTAATAAATGCCCCTAGGGGAGTTAATGGTGAACCCGCCCCCCCCCCCAAGCAACAACGTGGAGTTATACCAGTTTAGATAATGGCAGATGTAGTGAAAAGCTTGTTCTGTTCTTCAGTCTGAAGGATACGGTTCCTCCTTCACATCTCAGCCTCCTGTGTCGATAGGTCTCTGTGCATACTGTAAGGGTCTTGGCATTTGATCTGCCAACTCTCTGCTTATGTTAAGATTAATTGTGAAGTTGGCAGAGGCTGATTTTTCTTGGCCTTTCCACGTTTCATAGTAAAGGATATAAAACACTGGCAGCACAATCCCTATTAAAAGCATAATAAAAACAGCATTCCACCATCGTATGCCCCAATCTGCTCCTAGATTGGGGTCCTTGTGCCTCAGGATGGAGGAGGGCTGCTGGCTGCTCGTACCAAGGTCCAATGATTCACTGAACAGCTCCTGGCTCTGAGCCGCAGTCTGTATTGTACGGTCTATCTCCCGGAAGTATTTCGTTATATCTAGGTTTTCTGTTGGGGTGACTGATGCCTCATCACCAGACTCGATCACTACATCTATAGAATCTGCTGATCGGCCTTTATGGACATTTGGCTCCTCATGTTGCTCGGTTAAAATACCATGAACCTTGACTGGAATCCTGATGCTCTTTAATGCGTACATGTCCTGCTCCGTCAAAAAGTTGTTAATCCTCTTAATATCAGCAACCTACAGAAAAAAATGACATATTAACACTCTTGGAAGGTTAATGGAATTTGCATACAGTAGCGAAAAAAAAGTAATATTAAATGCAGAAATCCAGGTAATTCCAAAGGGTTTCGTTAAAGACGACCTCCAGTGAAAACACAGCTTTCCATCCTTGCACCCCCCACCTGACTGTATATCACATTTTCCACTTTTTATGTATCCTGTACTTACTTCTTGAACTGCTGCCTTGTCTGTTCTTAGAAAAAGCCTCCATCTTCATTCTTAGATTTCCCCAGCTTTCTCTTCCTCTCTGCTTTGCTATCAATCCCATAATGCTTCAACACAGCATCACATGACCAGCTGCAGACCATACCATTTCTGCATGCTGGGGGACACGGACTATCATTCGCTCTATGCTCTCCTAAATAAGTTGAGAAACCATAATTACAGACAGGGAGGCTGCACTATATTCTTCTACACTATACCTGTGTGACAGGAACCTGTCAGTGGTAGCTGATTATAGAAGATTCGCGCGCCCCCCCCCCCGTATAGTATGGTTCAGAAACTGCTGAAGCCGGTGATTGGTGACACAGATCTCCATGGACTCAAGTATAGAAAGCGTGTCACTGAGCCGGATTCACACTACTGCTAAGCAGAGACTGACTCATGGAATACCATAATGGAGCACATGGGAAAGCATCATTTTGGCCAGAGTGTCCCTTTAATAAAATGTGATCCGATTGTTATCCAAGTCATAATAATAGACAAACACTAACACACAAACCACTGTACGTTCATGTATTTCATTGAGCACATCAAGTAAGCATTAACCGTGCAGGGAGAAAAAGTATGAAAACTCTTGAATTTAACCCCTTCCCACCTCCGCCCTTTCATTTTAGTTTTTTCCTCCCCACCTTCCAAAAGCCATAACGTCTTTAGTTTTCGGTCGATATAGTATTATGAGGGCTTGATTTTTGCGGGACGAGTTGTAGTTTTTCATAGCACCATTTATTTTGCCATATAATGTAGTAGGAAACGGGGAAAAAAATTATTTGTGGGGTAGAAAATGAAAAAAAAAAACAGCGATTCCGCCATTGTTTTTTCGCACCGTTTTTACGGAATTCACTATGCAATTAAAACAGGTTAGCTTTATTCTGTGGGTCAATGCGATTACAGCGATACCAAATATATATATATATACACACACAGTTGTTTTTTTTCTATATTTTACAAGTAAAAACCTAAGTGTAAAAAATAATTTATTTTGTGTCGCCAAATTCCGAGAGCCATAACTTTTTTTTTCCGTCAATTAAGTGGTATGAAGGCTTATTTTTTGCGGGATAAGCTGTAGTTTTTAATAATACCATTTTGGTGTACATGCAACGGTTTGATCACTTTTTATTTCATTTTTTTGTGGGAGAGTAGGTGTCCAAAAAATAGAGATTCTGGCGCTTACAATTTTTTTTTACGGCGTTCACCGTGCTGGTTAAATAATTATATATTGTAATAGTTCAGACTTTTACGGGCGCGGCGATACCAATTCTGTTTATTTTTTTACTATGCTCTAGGGGGAAAATGGGAAAAGGTTTTTTTTTTAAATTTTAATATTTTTATTTTACACAAAAAAAAACTTTATTTAACAAATTTTTACTTTTTTTATTAGTCCCCCTAGGGGACTTCAACCAGCGATCGTTAGATCGCTTGCACGATATACTGCCATACTAATGTATTGCAGTATATATAAATCGGGATTCTGACAGGCATCTATTAAGCCCTGCCGGAGGCAGGACTTAATAGGTGCACAAAGATGGCGGACCTGGGCGCCTTCATTAGGCCCCCAGGCAGCCATAGCAACCATCGAACCCCCCACCATTGCATTGCGGGGGGCGCGATGAGCTGTTAGAAAGAGGGGGGCGACCCCCTCTAACGATTTAAATGCTGCAGTCGCTATTGATGCCGCTTGTTACTCTGAAGTGTCGGCTGTAACAAACAGCCAACACCCGCATCGTATGGAGCGGGTTCACTCCATGAGCCCGCTCCATACTTCCCCTACCCGATGTCTGGAAGGGGTTAATAACATGTAGATTAGCAGTCGCCAACCTGTTTTGCACCGAGGACCAGTTTGATGCAACAAAATTTTTCCAGGGACCGGCAGGGCGGGTTAGTTCAGACATTGCGTAAATACGGCGTATACCTGTATTATGCTGCAGAAAATACACAGCATAATATAGTAGCAGCAAAGTAGATGAGATAAAACAAGTCTCATCCACACGCTGCATAAATACTGAGAAGAAAAAAAACGCTCAGAAATTGACCTGCAGTGCAGAATTTTATTCCGCAGCATGTCAATTGTATTTGCATAAACGCTGCTTATTTGTTGCAGGTTTTCCCCCATTAAATTCAATGGGGAGGTAAAATACACATCAAATAGCAGCAGGGGCGTAGCTAAAGGCTCATGGGCCCTGGTGCAAGAATTCAGCTTCACACCACCACTAGAACCCTGCCCACACCTATGCCCAGCCACCTTGTCCAACAGTCCCCATAGCTGCCCCCACTGTATAATGCCCCCCCCCCTAGCTGCCACCATATCAGCCCTCCTCCCATAGCCAGTATAATGCCCCCATATGTGCCTAATAAAGAACATAAATTACTTACCTATCCCCATTCCCACAACAGGTCGAGGATCCTTCTCCTCCAGTCTGTGCGGTGAGTGACTCGGCGCAAACAGGAGTGATGACGTCACTATATAGCGCCTGCCTTGCTGAGCTGCTCATGGGAGAGTGAATGCTGGAGCAAAGGGCTGTCGCTCCAGCATTCAATTGTATCTGCATCCTAAAGATGCAGTTGGAACTGGGATCAGCGGCTGTCACATGGGATGAGACATCATCCCAGGAGTCGAGCATGGATGATGTTAGAGGGCCAGCCTCCTGGGATGACGTTTCATCCCATGTGTCCACCGCTGCAGCCAATCACAGGCGGTCTCCTGCGGTTTTTCACCCAAAATTCCCTGAGGCCATCGGGGCGGATACCAGATACCGCAGCCCGATACCAGATGATCTGTGGCCCGCTATTGGTCCAAGGCCCGGTGGTTGAGGGATCACTGTTGTAGATCCCCTTTAGCAGCAATCACCTCCACCAAACGTTTCCTGTTGTAAAATAAGATTTACACAACGTTGGAGAAATTTTGGACCATTCCTCCCTGCAAATATTTGTCTATCAATATTTCTGGGATGTCTTGCATGCACAGTGCTCTTCAGGTCATCACACAGCATCTCAATAGGGTGAAGATCAGGACTGACTTAGCCATTCCAAAACTATGTTTTTCTTTTTCAACCAGCCTTTAGCCAATTTACTTGTCTGCTTTGGGTCATTGTCTTGTTGCATCACCCAACGTCTTTCCAGTTTGTGGTCCTGGACTACTGCTCTTACATTCTCCTGTAAAATGTTTTGATACACCATTGAAGTCAATGATCACAAGGTGTCCAGGCCCTAAGGCAACAAAGCAGCCCCAAACCATGATGCTCCCTCCACCACGCTTCAGAGTTGGGATGAGGTTTTGGTGTGCAGCGTTTTTCCTCCAAACATAGCATTGTGTATTTGTGCTAAAAAGTTTCACTTATGTCTTATCTGCCCATAGAACATTTTCCCAGAAGCATTGTGGAACATAGAGGTGGTCTCGGGCAAACTTGAGACGGGCCACAATGTGTTTTTGTTTAAGACAGCAGCGCCTTCTTTCATGGTGTACTTCCATGAACTCCATTCCTGTGCAGTGTTTTTCTTAGGGTATGTTCACACGCATGGTTTTCAGACGTAATTCGGGCGTTTTACGCCTTGAATTACGCCTGAATAAATCGCTCCATTACGCCTACAAACATCTGCCCATTGCTTTCAATGGGTTTTACGGTGTTCTGTTCCCACGAGGTGTAATTTTACGCGTCACTGTCAAAAGTGCATGTCACTTCTTGGGACATTTTTGGAGACGTTTTTCATTGACTCCATTGAAAAACAGCTCCAATAACGGCCCTAATATAAGGCGCAAAAAACAAGAGTAGTTACAAAAATGTCTGAAAATCAGGAGCAGTTTTCAGGCGAAAACAGCTCCGTAATTTCAGACGTATTTTGCTACTGCGTGTGAACATACTCTAAGGGTATGTGCACACACACTAATTACGTCCGTATTATACGGACGTATTTCGGCCGCAAGTCCCGGACCGAACACAGTGCAGGGAGCCAGGCTCCAAGCATCATACTTATGTACGATGCTAGGAGTCCCTGCCTCGCTGCAGGACAACTGTCACGTACTGAAAACATGATTACAGTACGGGACAGTTGTCCGGCAGCGAGGCAGGGACTCCTAGCGTCGTACATAACTATGATGCTAGGAGCCCGGCTCCCTGCACTGAGTTCGGTCCGGAACTTGCGGCCGAAATACGTCCGTATATTACGGACGTAATTAGTGTGTGTGCACATACCCTAATAGTGGACACATGAACAAGAGTCTTCAGTAGGAATTTTTTGCTGTTACCCTGGTGTTCTCTCACCTCTGTCAGGATTGTACGACGTTCGATATGGAGGGATCCTATCACTATGGCTAGGCAGAATAGCAACAGTCCTGAATTTTCTCTATATGTAGACCATATGTCTAACCGTGGGTAACATACACCCATCTTTAGCTCTGCTTTTGTAGTCTTTTCCAGCTTCATGTGTCTCTATAAGGCTGGGTTCACACGACCTATTTTCAGACGTAAACGAGGCGTATTATGCCTCGTTTTAAGTCTGAAAATACGGCTACAATACGTCGGCAAATATCTGCCCATTCATTTGAATGGGTTTGCCGACGACCTGTAATTTACGCGTCGTCGCTTGACAGCTGTCAAACGACGACGCGTAAAATGACTGCCTCGTCAAAGAAGTGCAGGACACTTCTTTGGAGCAGTTTTCTCAGACTCCAATGAAAACCGCTCCAAAAACGGACGTAAAAACGTGAGTTGCCCAAAAAACGTCTTCAAATCAGGGGCTGTTTTCCCTTGAACAGCTCCGTATTTTCAGACGATTTTGGTCACTACGTGTGCACATACCCTTTCACGTCCTTGGAGGCCTTCTGAAAGTGGTTTGCCTCGAGGCATGGTTCGCACTAGGGCCTTATTCACATGCAGTTTTTTTTTTTTTAATGCAGTTTGAAGCCACAACTAGGAGTGGATCATAAAAGGGAAGGGTAAGTATATAGGAAATATTCTACTGTGGTTTTTAATCCAAATTGCACAACAAAACTGCAGTGTGATTAGTAAATATATCCTAAAGGTGTGTTCAGACAGTGCGGTTTTGCCAAGTTTTTTGCCGACCGGCCACAAACCACACTGCAAAAACGTGTGTGTTTTTACCGCCATTTGCAATTAGCTTGGGGACCACATCCAATCGAAGTAACAACAAATGCGGTTTTGAAGTGCGACAAAATCGCATTGTGTGAACGCACACTAATCAATCTTTCTTCAGAACAGAAGATTTGTAAGTAACCAGGCTTTGTGTGCCCTTATTTAATGGCAAAAGCACATGTGAAACCCACGCTTCCAATCTTATCTGGGTTCACGCTTCGATTAAAATACGTTTTTTTGCCATGACCACAGTAATACAGCATCATTTTGCAAAACCGCAGTAAAAATGGCACGGTTATGCAGCAAATCACTGAAAATAATGCATTTTGACCTAGATGTGAAAACCCCGTCTAATTGAGAAGCAAGGAAGCGCACACACACACACTTTTGATGCAGTTTTTGAGCTAAACACAGAAGAGGACAAAAAACAAAACAGATGAATAAGTTTTTTTTCTTTATACCTTTCCTTCCTTTTGGATCCACTTCTGTGTTTGGCTCAAAATACTAAGCCAAAAGCTGCCACAAAACGGTGTGTGTGATCCTAGCCTTAGAGCTTATTCAGACAAGCATTGTTAAACTTGTTAGAGTTCAGTCAGTGGAAAAACGGACTGTTTGTATCAGTTTTTTCTGTAATTGCCTTCAGCTTGTCAGTTTTTCCCATCCCGAAGGCATCAGTGTGCCATCAGTTTTTCACATATGAAAAAAAACCTGAAGAATGTTCTCGATTGTCCCAACCCACTGAAAACACGCCCAGGATGGTCACATGAGCGAAGAACCACCATTTTCCATTGCTTAGGGCATTGAACATTGAGATTTTTCTCATTTGTATTTTTGGCTTCTGATCACGTCTTATATTCAGGACCACACTGCTCTGGCTCTACTTAGTAGTTTCACTTCTCAAGTGTCTCCAGGCATCAATCCATGAAAAGAACGGATGGCATGAGTTTAATTTATGGGCCATTCCTGTGTGAAAAATAGAAACATTGGAGCATTCTCAATCTTTGTCTCATTGTGGACAGATGGTCCATGAAAAAAAACAAAAACAAAAAAAACTGATGTCTGCATTGGTCCTCTAACGCTAACATGTCAGTGTTTAGTTCAGGTACTGTCTATTCTACACTGGGACAGCATCCAGAGATATCACATCATGAGTCTGATGGCGCTCTAAGGGTATGTTCCCACACAGGATACGATGCAGAAAACCTGCAGCAGAATCTATAGAAAAAACGCTGGTAAGTCTGTCACAGAAATCCGCACCAAATAGTGCGGTTTTTTTTCTGCTCATGTTGCTGCAGAAACACTGTTTTTTTTCCCCGCAGCGGTTTTACGTGCGTATTTAGTGTTAAACATTGGTTATAGCAAAGTATATGTGCACCTACAGATTTCCAGTGGTTTTTCCTGGGTTTCCACTGCGTGAACACATTAAAAACCACATCACAAATCTGTTGCGGAATTTCTGCTCCCCATTGAAGTCTATGGGCCAAACACACAGCGTCTCCACACAGAACACGCAGTACAAATTGACATGCTGCGGAATTGAAACCGCAACGCCTAACACTTTCCACACGACTTTTGTGCATTTTTTTTTTCCGCAGTGTGGGCATCAGATTTTCTAAATCTCATTCACTTTGCTGCTACTGTAAATGCTGCGGAATTTCCACACAGAATGCCATTGTGGAAATTCTGCAGTGTTTACGCTACGTGGGAACCCGGCCTAAGGCCCCATGCACACGACAGACGCCCGCAATCACGGCCTGCGATTGCGGGCATGGTCGGCCGGCGACTGCCACGCGCATTTTCGGGCCGTGCTCCCATACCAAGTATGGGAGCACAGCCCGCAAAATGCAAAAGAACAGCCATGTTCCATAATTTTCTGAACATTTCTACGGCACGGACACCCATCCGTAGCGCTACAGAAAGGTGTCCGCGTTCAATGAAAGTGAATGGGTCCATTTTTGCGGACCGCAATTGCGGTCTGTAAAAACTGAGGTTTTTACGGTCGTGTGCATGGGGCCCTAAGGCTGGGATTCCACAGGGAGTTTCTGCTGCATTTTTTTTTTTTTACCTGCGTTTGTTTGCTTACATGGAGCCGCAGTAAAATAGCCAATGTTAGTATTTACACCTAGACTTTTTGTAGTACTACAGATTGATTTAAACGGTTGAGCTACAGATAGTCCTAATGAATACATGGAGTTGCATGCAATCTTAAACTACAGTGGTCACTCAATAGTTAAAACAAATACAGTTACATACACAGGTAATGACAAAAACGGCACTGCAATTTTATTGCATCGCATATTCCTATGGAAGGTGGATTACTTGCTGAAAAAGGATCACTAAAGTATACCTGCTCTGTGGAAAAGTACGGATCCTCCCTCTCTCAGACTCTGGTTTCATAAAATAGAGGAAATTAAGCGCATGGAAGACCTTACATCTCAGTTGACTAACGGACCTGGCAGCTTCTCCAAGACTTGGTCCCTATGGATTGTCTATCAGGACACTCCAGAATATCAGACCATTATGACCAGCTGAAATTTCAGACGTTTTTGAATTGTGTTCTGGATCCCCCTCCATCCCCCCCCCTTTTCCTTTCTCTCCCTTGTCCTTACCCCTCCTCTGTCCCTAATGTCGCATATACGATTTTGTAAATTGTTTGATGCAATATCTTGGGCCTACGTGCCCTTGTCCCTTCCCCCCCCCCCCCCCCGTTTTTCTTTTTTGTTCCCTTGCTTGATATGTTCCTTGTTTGAAAAAGCAAATAAAAAAAGAAAAAGAATTTACAAAAAAAGTAAAATAAAAAAAATTGATTACTCCCCTCAATACCTGTGAATCGCTGCTACATGTCCCAGGGGTCGGACCCAGCCCCATCAGTATCGCTAGCCTATAGACCATCAATTTTTACTGGCTGGAAAACCCCTTTAAAAAGTGAAAAAAAAAAAAAAAAGGGAGGAGGAGTTTGCTATTTTTGTCCAGGGGCTAAGCTTGGTCTTGAGGCTAAAGCCCATTCAAGAAGACGGGAGTAAAAATTTGTGTCACCTTTTAATAGATTTGACAAAGCTTTGTGATGCATTTATTTGTGTAAATCTGATGTAAATTACCTTGCAGCCATACTGAATTGCCAACTTGTTCAGGTTATCATTCTCTGTAATGGTGTGCTCCAACAGAATGACATCACCAACTTTTTCCCTTGATGCACTCTGTCTTTGAAGCTCTCGCCCTCGTGCTCGCAGCTCCATAACGTCCAGTTCTTCTTCTGAGGAGCTGTCGAGGTCTGCAGACTCATTAGTAAAGGTGTAAACATGGCTTCCTCGAGATGAATGTATCGTAGTCGGTGGATGGAAGGAGTGAGAAGGTCCCTTTTTCAGACGCATGGTTATTACAGTCCTGGGTAAGTAATGTAGACATTGAATATAAAAAGTGACTGAAAAAGTGGTTAGGCATGTAAAAGAACAGAAAAGAGAAAAAAAAAAAAACAAGAAAAAAAAACACGACACCACAGCCAGTATGGCACTGCAGGGAGACCATACAGCTCCCTAGTACAGGCTATGATGAGTGTGATATGTACAGTTATTCTTCCGTATAAGTAATGCTTCTAGGGCAGAATACATCTGTACATAGAGTTGGATTGAGCGTGCCACAATTTGTCTTGTGTATGCTTCTGTATGAAACCAGAGACACAGTAGAGGCTCCATGCAGTATATTGAGGGGCCTATTACAGCTCTGTGCATGAGACCTAAGGCTGTCTAGCCTCCGTGCACGGTTGTACAGACTCTGCTGTCTGCATGCGGCCTTGATCAGAGTACTGTATCACGTCGCTTCAGGCAGTCACATCTGAAACTACATGGGCAGGGCTTTCCCAACACTGAAGGTCAAGGCAATTAAAATCAAATTCTATTCCTAATCTTGTGGCTGACTGAGCCGTGCTGAATGTACCTAACCAAGGTCTATGTCCAGATCACCCACATCTAAGCGCCTGACAAGACAAAGTAGAATCTCAGCCTGTGTGATCACTACACATAAAATGAGAGCTATACTTGGTTTTGACATATGTACACAGTGGAAACAACGTGGTCAGTGACAGCTTCTGCAGGCAAATACACTTGACAAATAAAGGACTCATGGATGTATGGCTGAAACTACAATTGCCCATGTCACTTACTATATGTTCTCATTTTGGATTTGTTGAAAAGGAAGAACTTTACGTGCCAATTCAAAATAAGGCTTTGCTTGCACAAATTTGTATGTAGGGGGCGACATAGTGAGCACATATATAGAAATGCCAAAGGCGACTCATTTACGAACATTCTCCAGAATTTTCTACTTTGGACCTGGCATGGTTTTCCACCACTTTTTTTTAAACTGGGGTTGTTTTAAGCCTATGCCAGAATGATCAGCGTGGTATTTAACAAATCTGGCGCATGCTTCAAAGATTAGTACCTCCCCCCAGACAATTATATACCCCCTGGGTCTCCACAGGCTCTCACAGCAGGCTGTGGCACATACAAGGTCCTGCTGTTATGAAGAGGGTGTGGGCCCGTTAGGGGCCTCCGTTGCAGAGGCCACTGTTTTGAAGAACGAAATAGCACAGTATGCTGCGCTATTTGTTCTGGCAAAACTATGGACACCATGACGGATCTGGAATTTCAAGGTTATGCTCCTATAACGGAGCAGATCAACGGTAGACCCCAACGGAGATGTGAACAAAGCCTTACTGACATTTCTTACTGGAGTGATCACGGTCCTGTGCTGACTACTAGAACGGAATCATACAGGTGCAAGAGACGCGAGATCCAAGACCGAACATCATGCCTCGAGGCCAGCGGCAGGCGATCAGTGTCAAGCCCTATGTAGAATTCCGTACTTGCGCCCTGCAGCTACAGACTTGCCTTGCACGGTTAACTTTACCAAGAAAAACGATAACATTACAGCAGAAAGCTTTTTTTCCTTCACGGCCTTGATGTGGACTTCTTACATGAAGGACTGTTGACATTTCCTCCCAAGAAATAACTGTGTACACAACTTTGCCACGAGCTCACAGACACGGCCTTGTATAACAGATGTGACTATGAAGCAGTGCTGCTCTGTTACAGAGCCCGGCAGACATCCAGAAAGCCAGAGCCGTGGATTCACAGGATTACTTCATGAACATCAAATAAGGTTCATGAATTGACTGCATTTCCCAACAAAGAAAGTTTTTGTTTGTCTGATCCCTGTTCTCATAGAAACGATCAGTTTTCTTCATATTAATGTTTAGTCATTAACATGAAGAGGTCCCACTTCATGTTAATGACTAAAGAAAATGGATCATTTCTATGAGAACAGGGATCAGACAAACAAAAACTCTGGACATTTCAATCCCAAATTAGGAGAAAATTAAAGCAGATCTGTCACTTCAATCCGTTGAATAGTACAGCGCTGCTTAGTATAGGGACAGGTCCATTCTCCTATTAGCCAAAACATGTTTTGGGCCGTTTGACTAATAGAAAAGATCTAAGAATAGACCGGGCCTATAGTTAGGAGTCCAGGTATTCATGAGGGGAGTGATCCCCAACGCTCTCAGTGGTGACAGACGGCTTGTTGGTTGTTGTATCTGCATACACAGCAGCTCTTCATGAATATACCAGACCCCAAGCAATCACGAGAACGGAGATACCTTGTCCCCGGTTTGAATGGAGCGGCAATCGCAGGTGCACACTACCGCTCCATTCATTCTCTATGACAGACTAAGATAGCCGCAGTCTCATGCCATACTACTTGCATCACTGCTCTTTGATGTCGGGAAATACGGAATGTGATCACTGAGGCCACCGATGAGCTGCAGCGGTCACTGTGGCAGACAAGCAGGGGACCGCTGAGGCATCTGCACTGGATCGGCAGGAAATCAAAGAGCTGAGTATTGTGTTTTTTTGTATTTTTTTAACAATCGCGCTCCTTTTTTTCTTTTCAACAGAACAACCCCTTTAATCACCTTCTCTACATGGCAATACGAGACAAAATAGGGTCAATCAAAACTGAGATATAAAAAAATTCTATCTGTACCCTGGGAGATCAACCCCAGCATGCCAAACTTCAGTCCAAATATTCATGCTGCCCCCGCCGATTGACACTGGCACAGCAACACGAATGTACTTGGAATCAAGTTCAGTGCTGGCCGCACACCGTAAACATAACTACTAAATAAACAGAACCTAAGGCACATTACTGTCTATATGCGGCCCTCAGACAGGGCATAAATAGGTGACAACCCCATGAAAAAGCCCACCCCATTGTCTGCCAGAAAAACATGGAAGAGAGAAGGTGAAAACTAAAGGGTTATTCCAGTTTAAAGGCTATGGACACCTATGAAAGGCCATTTTTTATTTATTTATTTTCTAATGAAAAGGTGCATCAGTGTGTTTGGTGCAGTTCTGAAGTTAGATGCGATAGTATATAGGTGGATCCTGCGTGTCTGAGACATGCAGCATCCACTGTCACTGGACTCGTCAGATCCATGGGACTGACGGATTCAGTGAATAGACAATACAGAGCAGCTGTATCTCAAGAAGTAAAAATAATTCTTAAGAGTATTTGACACCTTTTTATCTAAAAAAAAAAAAAAAAATTGACTTTCAAAAAGGTGTCCATAGCCTTTAAGCAAACGAAAGTTATTATTTGTAGGATGAAAAGTTAAATAATATTGTAACCTACATTCCGTTTCAATTAGTCACGGTTTTCAAAATCTCTGCTTTCAGTCAATCAATAGGATAAAAGTCTGTGCTGATGGCATAATGATTGCACAGGTGCATGGTTCGTTACAGATCAGAGCTGTGTTGTGTAACAAGATGTGTACCAGTGTGTCCATCACATGACCAGCACAAAATTTTTTATTTTATTTACTGGAAGTAAACAATGAAGGTTCCTATTGAAAGTAGAAATCCTGACAACGGCGATAAATTTTCATTATACAAAGAATAACCGATATTTGCTGAATCCAGAACAACCGGAACCGCCAGGGGTGACTAGGCCTTATTTATCAGTGCAAGGCTTTATCACGAGTGACATAACCTACCTGCTGTTGGATTGGCCACACTGTATTCCTGACATGCCAAATTTACAATAATTCACTTGCCTTATTGCGAAATGCATGGATTTGTGGGCCAAGACACATCCGACCCTAAAACTTCAAGTGTGTGATCTGATGAGCGGATTTTAGAATGCTTTATATACAAGTCCTCGGCACGTTACATCAGAACGACAAGGCTGACGGTGTGGGGGGGGGCACCCAGTGGAAACCGGGCCAGACTCCTGATAAGGACCCTGAATTATATCTTCACTTAAAATCTATACTTACAGGAAATTCTTCTTCTGTGGACCGTGATCAGTGAACCTCTAGTTGAATGAGAATATCCATTAGCACTAAAAGAAATAGAAAAACCTTCAATAATAGTATTGACATCTTATCAATTTCTATTTTACAGCTACATTTAATGGTTTTGTTTATTAGAACACTGCTTGCTTCTACACGTACACTTTTCTCTGCAGTTTTGCCGCCGTAGTTTTCTACAACAAAAAGCCAAATGTGCATGGACCGTAAATGTGAATTCTGTGTATTGCTTATACTTGTCATATTTACCCCCGAAAACTGCAGTGTAACGCAAGCGAAAAGGAGTTCCAAAATCCCAGTCCCACACAGCAGAAAAATCTACGCAGATTTTAAAATCCACAGCATTCTCCATTCAGATTTGTTCTGGATTGTGCCTCGTATTTCATCTACGTGGTTGTGAAATTAAAGCCGCATTTAAAACCACAAGGAACTAGTGGAGTTTTATAGGGTTACTAAGTTCAAGGGCAAAGTCTTCAAATCCTAGGACAGTTTTACGGCATGCTAGATTTTTGTGCGCAACTGTAATTAAAAAAAACAACAACAACAACAACAACAACTAAAAAACCACACACAGAAGTGCAGTTTGTATAGGCAGCACATGCGTTGTAACACGGCAGTACACTGTACTATCTGCAGTACAAAAACACCAGGCCATCGATGTGATCGCTTGTGGTCTGACCCACCCGGAGGGCTTTCCAGGGACACAATGGCATCAGAATTAGATCCATTCGGTGCCCACCTATGGATAGGCCATCGATTTGGACAGGGAAAACGTGCTAGTCACGCAGGAGCCAGAAAGTGCTCAGTGACAACCCTGTGGTGCTAAACAGTGGTCGTGAGGGTAGTCACCCAAAAAGAGAACTAAAAGAGTAGACAGACGGCTCAACAAGACACCTCGTATTTACAGATTGTTTTATTTACTTCTGGAGGGGAAATAAGGGGGATGGAGGGGAAATTAGGGGGGGGGGGGGGTTTACAAGGGTAAAACAATCAAGACCTCAAGATGAACCAAACTATCCCCTGGGCGAATCACATAACAGTTTGGAACTACAAGTCCCATCATAGCATGCTAACCTGCCAGTGCAAGTGAGGAATCTGATCTGTATATCTAGGAAGCAGCCTGGGGTTATAGATGTGAGTCTGGAACCCGTCATACACGGTCTACCAGAAACTAACATTACTCTCCGGCAGCCATTTACTAGTTACATAAAAAACATGCACACATTCAGCTGGCTGGCCGTAAACTACCTGCTTGCGTTCTCCTTTCAGAGCGTAATGGGCCCTAAACCCCTGAGCTGTGCCGTTCCCCGTGGCCGCTTTCCTTCTTCCAATCTCGGCTGTAGAGCTGTTCACAGCCACCTGGACTTATAGTACATGGAAAGACTAAGCCGTAAAATACTAAGCCAATCACATCCAGGGATGGTAGGCCTCCAACCAATCACAGTTTAGAGAGATCGCTAGCTGACAAATGACAACACAGAATACGTTTTCAGAGCCAATGGGAAAGAGCGGAAGTAGTGAGGTAATTTAGGGAAGTAGAGAAGGTGGGTGGGGGGTTCGACGTGTCTGTAGATGTTACCAGTGCGCAGTGGTGACTCCGGTTTCGACCTTTGATCTCTAAGGCGGCGGCCATGATATTGGTTAGTCAAGAAGATTAGATGCGTAGAGAAGGTGGTGAAAAGTCCAGCTTCAATAGAGTGAGAAGAACAGATTGCATTTTTGGCACAGCAAATGTAGATGAGTGTCCCAGTAATATCCAATGTACTAGAATTGTCGTTTTGCTGCAGCAGCCATTTTTGAAAGAGTAACAACCATATTGGTTGTCCCCTTCTCTGAAACTGATGACCATCTGTCGTTTTGTTAAATCAATAACAAGATACCAATTTACTAAGAAGCTTTTAAAGGTGGCAACCAATATGGCTACACTTCCTGTTGATATTTTTGCAAAATTGGGCATCGAATAAAATAGAAAAATGACAATATCTCTGAAAGTAAATAAAACATGACTTCTGATTTACCAATATATGGCCATTTTTATATTTTTGGTGGAAATTCCCTTCTGGGGTTTCAGTATATGGAAGGCGGTAATAGAACACTTCATGACGAAGCGCAAATGGCCTTTAGGTGGATTCACACAATGAAAAATGTATTGCGGAAATCTGCACTGAAATTCTGTAACAAAGTACAGTACAATGTAAGTGAATGGAATTGAAAGAAACGCCATTCACTTACAATGTAGAAGATCCCTAGTGGATTCTAGACACACTGCGGATTGTCCTATCTGTTGTAGAAATGCAGCTCAAATCACCGTTGGGCCTTGTTCACACAGTGCAGCATTTTGTTATTGAAGTCAAAGGGCAACCACGTAACCACGTGGTCCCGAGAGTCCGTGTTTCGTGTCCGTGTGTGTGCTGTCCTTTCTAACAGTGGCCAGCAGACTGACCCGTACAAGTCAAGGGGGCTATTCACTCAAGTGTTTTTCACAGAGCGTGTGTCTATTGCGAGAAACTCACCACGTGCCCTATTCTGGCACGTTTTTGCTTACCCAAGTAGCCCATTGAAGTCTATGGGTGTGTGGAGCAAACGGCCAAGAAAAATGCGTGACATGCGGAAACCACATGGATGCAACACAGATATTCATATGAATGAAATACGGTTGTTTTTTTGTGGACGCGCTAGTGTGAATAAGGCCTAATAGAGAGGATTCCCCACGTATGGCATATTAGGGCTTAGGAACAGGTTTCTTTATTGCAAAGTGTGTGTTTTTCGTAATTGTGTCCCTTTATAAATACATTGACTTTTCTCTTTTCTTTAATCCGGCATTTGATAATCCAGAAAATCTAATAATCCAGCTCTTGTTTCGAGCACAGAACTTCAATATAATGAAACATTTCTACAATACCTGAAACAGATGACGGAGCAGTAATAACCGATTATGAACGTCCTCGACCCTTTCATACGTTTCAATGGCTGTCCGATATGACAGCATCTGCCAGGTCCTATTGACGCCGGATTAAAGGAATTTTACTTGGAAATCCTTGTTTATGAATTTCTTTTTTACAGTGCATAATAATGTGTTGAGCCTACAATTTACTTTTCTATTTCTGAGCCTACTAATAAAGCATCTTTACTTATGTATACTTTCCAATAGCCACATCGCCTCATCTGATCATACAAAGCCGATAAAATGGATGATCTGCTAAGATGTAACATCTGCTTTCAGCAGCCCGGCAGGGAAACCTCTCGATTTGCTATAACAAACTGTGGTCATCTCTTGTGTGAACGCTGCCTGCAGAAAGGTACAAGAAATATGGATTACATGTGTATTGACCAGGACCATAAAGCCACCCATTAACAATTCCCGCTTATATCTTCGGCTTCGTTAACATCCGCGTTTAATGATTCTCTTTGCTCTGCTCTGTCATAGGATCAGAACAACGAAAATACTGGAAACGCCGGATCTGTTGCATGACATACACCATCAGCGCCCAATGCTGTTTTACCGGACAAAATAGCGCAGAATGTTGTGCTATTTTCTCCTGCATTTTTCACCACTTCTGTGACAGCGCAGCCTAAAGACTCATGCACACGACCGTAGCCATGTGCACGGCCGTGATTTCCATGTCGGTCGGCCAGCCGGCTACGAAGTGACAGCCGCGAGTCGCCCTCAAATCGCGGGCCGTGCACATGGCATTATTTTCAATTAGCTCCGCCCGCAGAACACGGCCATAATAAGGCTTGCCCTTCCTTTCTGCGGTCTGGGCTCCGGGGCCATGCACGGACCGTGAAAATCACGGTCGTGTGCATGGCCCCATAGGAATGAATGGGGCTGCAATTCTCCCGTGGATTTTCGGGGGAATTGCGGCCGCAAAAGCACGTTCATGTGCATGGGGCCTAAAAGTTATTTTATTTTACAGATGGATAGCTGATCACAAACAAACATTGTTTATGTAGCTGTGCAGTCCCGATATACTTAAGGCTGGGTTCACACTACCTATTTTCAGGCGTAAACGAGGCGTATTATGCCTCGATTTACGCCTGAAAATAGGGCTACAATACGTCGGCAAACATCTGCCCATTCATTTGAATGGGTTTGACGACGTACTGTGCAGACAACCTGTCATTTACGCGTCGTCGTTTGACAGCTGTCAAACGACGACGCGTAAATTGACTGCCTCGGCAAAGAAGTGCAGGGCACTTCTTTGCAACGTAATTTGAGCCGTTCTTCATTGAACTCAATGAAGCACAGCTCAAAATTTACGGCTGTCAGAGAAGCCTCGCAAAATGCGAGGAGGAGCATTTACGTCTGAAACGAGGCAGCTGTTTTCTCCTGAAAACAGTCTGTCTTTTCACACGCAAATGCCTTCTATCGTGTGCACATACCCTAAATGTGAAAGTGTCAGATCAACAAGATGGCACAAGTGTGTGTGTGTATTCAAAGTTCTAGTAGTATTAATGATATTACGTTTATAATAGGGCAGGGTTCGTTCAATTAGAACTTTTTTAGTTGAAGGGGTTGTCTGGTCTACAAAACCCTTTTTTAAATACCCTATTAGGTATTTTGTAGTTAACCGCTTCCCGACCGCCCACTGTATATTCACGTCGGCACTTGCTGGGCTCTGTGCAGTGCCGACGTGAATTCACGGTGGGTGTTAAAAGCACGATCCGGGTGTCTCAGAGTAGCGCTGACACCCGGATCGCGCTGTTATCACCTGCCTCTGGTCCCGGAGATATGATCGCGACCTGATTGGTTTAGGTCCCGGTCATGTAATCGCAGGGAAAGTGTGTTGTAGCAACGAACTGGAAAGTTTGTTGCTATAACAAACTGGAAAGTTTGTTGCTACAACAAACTTTCCCGGGGACCGATTGCAGGTGCTGCAGTCGGTTATAAGGCAGAACCGGGGGCCATATAACGGCCCCCGGGTCTGCCATGCAAGGCAGCCTATGAGAACCAGCCGGAGGCCGGTCCTCATAGGCTTCCTGTCAGTGTGACTCTCAGCGTCACACTGACAGTTTATAATACTTTACACTACCTAGGTAGTGTAATGTATTATAGCAGCGATCAGTGCTGCCAGGCTTCAAGTAAAAAGTAAAAAATAAAGTAATAAAAATGTTTTATAAAAGTTACAAAAACAAAAAATGCTTTTTTTCCTATAATAAGTCTATTATAGGAAAAAAATGAAAATGTTAAAAAAAAGTACACATATTTGGTATCACCGCGTTCATAACGACCCAAACTATAAAACTATAATTTTATTTTCCCGCACGGTGAACACCGCAAAAAAATAATTAAAAAACAATGCCAGAATCACTATTTTTTAGTCATCAACCCTCCCAAAATATAGAATAAAATGTGATCAAAAAGTAGCATGTACCCCAAAATAGTACCAATAAAAACTACAACCCGTCCCGCAAAAAACAAGCCCTTACACCGCTTTTTTGACGGAAAAATAAAAAATTATGGCTCTCAGAATATGCGACTGTGACAAAGGCCGAGGTTCGGACGAAACGTCTTTACCAAGTCGCTTTCCACCTCAACTTTACCATCTTTTGTTGCAATAAAACTTAAATTTGTTTGCATCTGGATCTTTTGCGTACCTCTGTGTGTGCTGGGGTTATATATTCTCAGAATATGGTGACACAAAAAATAAATAATTTTATCAAAGTGATTTTATTGCGCAATCGCCACAAAACATAAAAAACCTATATACATATGGTATCGCCGTAATCGTACCGACCCGCAGAATAAAGTAAAATGTCATTTATACCGCACGGTGAACACTGTAAAAAAAAAATACAAAAAACATTGTCAGAATTTATGTTTCTTTGTCACTTTGCTTGCCAAAAAAAATCTAATAAAAAGTGATAAAATAAATCACATGTACCCTAAAATGGTACCAATGAAACGTGACAGATTGTCCCCAACAAATAAGCCCTCGCACGGCTCCATTGGAGAAAAAATAAAAAAGTTCTGGCTCTCAGAATATGGCGATGCAAAATGTGCAGTGTTCCAAAAGCAGATAAGATCGGGCGCCATTTATCAGTGCGACACCATATCTGCGGATTATTATTTATATACCCCATTATTATACCCTCTTATTATGTCCTGATGTTCTCCGCACAGGTTACATATGCCCCCACATCATAACTGAAATACCAGCAAAACCCCAAACAGAACAGTTACCAAGAAAAATCTGCGCTCCAAAAGCCAAATGGCGTTCCCTCCCTTCTGAGCCCCACAGCGTGCCCAAACACCAGCTTACGTCCACATATATGATATTTTATATCCGGGAGAACCCGCTCAACATTGTATGAGGTATTTGTCTTCAGTGGCACAAACTGGGCACAACGTATTGTGCATTAAAATAGCATATCAGTGGAAAATTTAAATTTTCAATTTGCACCATCCGCTGCGCATTAACGCCTTCGCGCACCACGACTTAAAAGCATGTCGTGGTGCGAGGGGTTATATATGGAGCGGGCTCACGCGCTGCACCCGCTCTATATTCTGCAGGTGTCAGCTGTGTATTACAGCTGACACCCGAGACTAACGGACAGGAACAGCGATCGCTCTGTTACAGGAGCCTGTAAAATGACATTATACTGCAATACATTAGTACTGCAGTGTATTGTACCAGCGACCTAATGATCGCTCGTTCCAGTCCCCTAAAGGGACTTTTGGGAGGTTTCCACTGTTTTGGTACCTCAGGGGCTTTGTATATGCGACATGACACCCGAAAACCATTCCAGCTAAATTTGAGCTCCAAAAGCCAAATATTGTTCCTTCCCTTCTGAGTCCTGCCGTGTGTCCAAACAGCAGTTTATTACCACATATGGTGTATTGCTGAAATCAGGACAAATTGCTTTACAAATTTTGGGGTGATTTTTCTACTTTATTCATTGTAAAAATTAAACATTTCTATGTTTTTTCAGAAAAAAGTAGATTTTCATTTTCATGGCCTAATTCCACTAAATTCAGCAAAAAATGGGGTCAAAATGATAACTATACCCCTAGTAAAATTCCTTGAGGGGTGTAGTCTTCAAAATGGGGTCAGTTTTGGGGGGATTCCACTGTTTTGCTCCCTCCAGGGCGTTGCAAACGCGACATGGCACTGAAAACCAATCCAGCAAAATCTGCACTTCAAAATCCAAATGGCGCTCCTTCCCTTCTGAGCTCTGCCGTGGGTCCAAACAGCAGTTTAGTACCACATATGGGGTATTGGCGTAATCGGGAGAAGTAGCTTTACAAGTTTTGGGGTGCTTTTTAATCTTTATTCCTTGCAAATATTATTTTTTTTTATATTTTTTCAGAAAAAAAGTAGATTTTCACTTTCACAGACATACTCCAATAAATATAGCTAAAGACCTGTGGGGTCAAGATGCTAACTATACCCCTAGATAAATTCCTTGAGGTGTGTAGTTTCCAAAACCGTCTCACTTTTGGGGGTTTTCTACTGTTTTGGCACCACAAGACCTCTTCAAACCTGACATGGTGCCTAAAATATATTCTAAAAAAAGGAGGCTCCAAAATCCACTAGGTGCTCCTTTGCTTCTGTGGCCGGTGTTTCAGTAAATTAGCGCACTAGGGCCACATGTGGGATATTTCTAAAAACTGCAGAATCTGGGCAATAAATATTGAGTTGCATTTCTCGGGTAAAACCTTCTGTGTTACAGAAAAAAATGTATTACAAATGAATTTCAGCAAAAAAAAGAAAATTTGTCAATTTCACCTGTACTTTGCTTTAATTCCTGTGAAGTGCCTAAAGGGTTAAGAAACTTTCTGAATGCTGTTTTGAATACTTTGAGGGGTGTAGTTTTTAATATGGGGTGATTTATGGGGTCTATCTAGTACATAAGGCCCTCAAAGCCACTTCATAACTGAACTGGCCCCTGTAAAAATAGCCTTTTGAAATTTTCTTGAAAATGTGAGAAATTGCTGCTAAAGTTCTAAGCCGTGTAACGTCCTAGAAAAATAAAATAATGTTCAAAAAACAATGCAAATATAAAGTAGACATATGGAATATGTCAAATAGTAACTATTTTGTGTGGTATTACTATCTGTTTTACAAGCAGATACATTTAAAATTAGAAAAATCATAATTTTTGCAAATTTTCTCTAAATTTTGGTGTTTTTCACAAATAAGCAATGAATTTATTGATCACATTTTTCCACTAACATAAAGTACAATATGTCACGAGAAAACAATCTCAGAATCGCTTGGATAGGCAAAAGCATTCCAGAGTTATTGACACATAAATTGACACATGTCAGATTTGAGAAAATGGGGCTGGTCATGAAGGTCAAAATGAGCTCGGTCTTGAAAGGGTTAAAAGAGACCAGCGGTCCAGTCTTTGGGATCATCGATTAGTATCAGCTGCTTCAATGAGTGATTTTGGCTCTGGAGGACCTGCTGTGTCCATGCATGGGAACTGTTTAATACTTTATTTTTCCTGTGGGGGCACTGCAGGGTAGTTGAAAGCTTGCCAATGATTCCCCACCAGTTTATAGCTGTTCACTGGGGATGCCAGGAGTGGGGCACACTGTGATGAATTTAACAAAAAGGGATTGTCCAATGCGGACAACCCCTTTAATGTATTGAAATAATCTGTGTGGTTACCACAGACTGCTTAAATTGAACTCTGCCACTCTAAGGGTATGTGCACACGTAAACTGCATTTACGTCTAAAATTATGGAGCTGTTTTCCACAGAAAACAGCTCCGTAAATGCAGACGTAATTGCTCGTCCTCGCATTTTGCGAGGCGTCATTGACGGCCGTAATTTATAGCTGTTCTTCATTGAATTCAATGAAGAACGGCTCAAATTACGTCCAAAGAAGTGTCCTGCACTTCTTTGACGAGGCAGTCATTTTACGTGTCGTCGTTTGACAGCTGTCAAACGACGACGCGTAACAAGTTATTGTAGCCGTATTTTCAGGCGTAAATCGAGGCATAATACGCCTCGTTTCCGGCTGAAAATAGGTCGTGTGAACCCAGCCTAAAGAACCAAGTACCGTATTATCCGTATTATGGATCTGTGTGGGTCTGTAATAAGGCACCTATAGGATTCTATGCTGCCCATGTTGTACCTAATCGGAGGCACACTTAGGTTTTTCCTCACTGATATACTGCATATGTCTTTGTAGTATAAGGAGAAGTTTTACACCTCTTGCACGCGACCGAGTTCGGGCCGTGAAAAACGGTCCGTGTGTCGGCCGCAATTCCCGGCCCGACCGCGGTACAGGTGAACGGGACTCCTGGCAAAATAGACATTTTATGATTCTATGAGTCTCTTCCTCCCCACGGAACTTTTGTTCCATACTGAACAAAATGATACAGTACGGAGCAGCAGTTCCGCGGAAAGGCAGAGACTCCTGCGTTTTTCTCAATGCTGGAAGATAGTGACATCTCCTCTGAAAAACGCAGCAAATCTGTTTACTTTCCGCAGCAGGAATTTACATGCTGCGGTCCGAAAAATACGCACTACAGGTCAATTTCTGCTCTGAATATTTACACAGCGTGTGGATGAGATTAGTTCAATCTCAACCACTTTGCTGCTACTATATTCTGCGTGTTTTCCGCCCGCAATTCCGGACTGATAACACGCAGCAATTCCGTTACTTGTGGACAAGCCCTTATGCAAGTTGCATGACCCAGAAAACTATGTTTAATCCCCCCGGTGCAAGTGCCGCTCTTTGCTCTGAGTGACAGGGCGAGGCTGTCAGCTTGCAGTGAGGAGAAGCCAGGAGCACTTCCACATCAAGTGTCTGCCCAAATGGCACTTGTGACCGCAGCGACAGGGGAATTAACCCCTTCCCGACATTTGCCGTACATGTACGTCATGGAAAGCATTGACTTCCCGCATCTTGCCGTACATGTACGCCGAATGTTTGGGACCGGCTCAGAAGCTGAGCCGGTGCCATCATCACCGGATCTCAGCTGTATCTTACAGCTGACATCCGGCTGTAACGGCGGGGACCGAAATTAGCTTTGATCCCCGCCATTAACCCCTTAAGTGCAGCGCTCAAACGCGATCGCTGCACTTAAGGTGTTTGCAGCTCATCGGAACCCCAGTAATGAAATTGCCGGGGTTCCGGTGGCTGCAATGGCAACCGGAGGCCTAATACTGGCCTCCCGGTCTGCCTAGCACCGAAGCCGGTCAAGATCCGCCCGGCGGCGGAGCCTGATCGGCTTCCGTAGCTGCCGGCAAGATGGCGCCGGGTCAGGAGCTGATCCGGCGTCATCAGCGGTGGAAGTCAGCTGTACTGTACAGCTGACATCCACCTGTAACAGCAGGAACCGGAGCTAGCTCCGATCCCTGCCATTAACCCCTTCGATGCAGCAATCGAAAGCGATTGCTGCATCGTAGCGGTTACTAGCAGATCGCCAGCCCTGACAAGCAATCGGGACTGGCGACTGCTGTTATGGCAACAGGAGACACAATGGTCTCCTGCTCTGCCATTACGGAAGCCGATTTAGGTCCCGCCGGGAGGCGAAGCATAATCGGCTTGCTGTCAGTGAATGACTGACAGATCTAATACATTGCACTACATAGGTAGTGCAATGTATTAGAAAAAAAAATATCTGACCGTTGGACCTTCAAGTCCCCTAGTGGGACTTGAGAAAAAGTGTAAAAAAAGTATAAAAAAGTGTAAAAAAAAAAGTGCAAATAATAAAAGTTTGAAAACAATAAAAGTTTCAAGTAATCAAATAAAACACAATCCCCCTTTAACTCTTATCATGTCCTTTATTATTGAAAAATAATAATAAACCATATGTATTTGGTATCGCCGCGACCGTAACGACCTGAGGTATCAAAATATTATATTATTTATTGCACGCGGTGAACAGCGTAAAAAAAAACGTAAAAAACGTTACCAGAGTTTCTGTTTTTTAGTCACTTTGCCCTACAAATGTTAGAATAAAAAGTGATCAAAAAGTCGCACGTATCCAAAAATGGTACCTATAAAAACTATAGCTTGTCTCGCAAAAAACAAGCCCTCATACACCTCCGTCGACAAAAAAATTAAAAAGTTATGGTTCTCACAACTTGGCGACAGAAAAAATACATTCTTTTTACAAAAGTAATTTTATTGTGCAAAAAGTTGTAAAACATAAAAAAGTGCTATAAATTAGGTATCGCCGGAATCGTACTGACCCACAGAATAAACTTAACATGTAGTTTATAATGCGTGGTGAACGCTGTATAAAAAAAAAAACGAAAAAAGCTGTGCCAGAATTGCGTTTTTTTGTTTACCTGGCCTCCCAAAAAATAGGATAAAAGGTGATCAAAAAGTCGCATGTACCCCAAAATGGTACCAATAATAACTACAGCTCGTCCCGCAACAAACCAGCCCTCATACCGCTACATCTATGAACAATAAAATCAGTTATGGCTCCAATAAGTCAGGAAATAAAAAAATATGCAGTTGTACCCGAGGGGAACATTTCTTCTGTTTGAAGAGGCGATTTATCAAGGACCTAAAATTAGGGAACCAGGAAAGGGAGGGCCCAAACATATCCGCTGGAAGCGACGGTGCCCGTATTATACCAGGACAACACTTCCTAGCAAAATTCCCCAAACTACAAAGGCGTGGAGTATGGGCCAAAAGGGGGATAATAAAGGACGCCATATATCAGTGCGACACCGGCCTGTGCAGAAAGGATTGTTTCACAGCGTTACACACATCTATGGATTATTTTATTGTTTTTTTTTTACCCCATTATTATACCACCTGACTATGCCCCTTATATACTCCGCCCGGCTTACATATGCCCTACATTATAAACGGAAACACCAGTAAGACTCCAAACAAAACTACTACCAAGCAAAATCCACGCTCCAAAAGCCAAATGGCATTTCCTCCCATCTGAACCCTACAGCGTGCCCAAACAGCAGTTTCCTTCCACATATATGGCACCGTCATACCCGGGAGAACCTTTTTAGCAATTTTTGGGGTGTGTGTCTCCAGTGGCATAAGCTGGGCACGACATATTTGCCACTGAATGGCATATCTAGGGAAAAATATAAATTTTTAATTTGCACCATCCACAGCGCATTCATTTATGGAAAAGACCTGTGGGGTGAAAATGCTCACTACACCCCTTAATAAATGCCTTGAGGGGTGCAGTTTCCATAATGGGGTCACTTCCCAGGGGTTTATTTTTATTATTTCACATCTGAGCCTCTGCAGTTGTGAACCAATACTTTGTAAATCGCCAAATTAGGCCTCAATTTTACATGGTACGCTTTCACTCTTGAGCCTGGTCGACTGTCCAGGCAAGAGATTAGGGCCACATGTAGGGTGTTTCTAAAACCAGGAAACCCAGCATAATAATTAGAGAGCTGTCTTGTTATGGTGGCACAAGCCGGGCACCACATATTGTCCACATATCTGTGGAAAAAATCCCATTTTCACTCTGCAACATCGAGTGAACACTAATTTCTACAAAACACCTGCAGTGTTAACATGCTCACTACACCCCTAGGTAAATGCATTGAGGGGTGTAGTTTCCAAAATTGGGTCACTTCTGGGGGGTTTCCACTGTTTTGGGCCCACAGGCGCCCAGAAACCAATCCAGCAACATCTGCACTCCAAATGGCGGTCCTTCCCTTCTGAGCCCTGCCGTGTGCCCAAACAGCAGTTTATGACAACATATGGGGTATTTCCGTACTCGGTAGAAATTGCTTTACAAATGTTGGGTTCTTTTTTTTCCTTTATTTGTTGCGAAAATGAAAAAATTTGCGCTAAAGCTACGTCTTATTGAAGAAAAAGGATTGTTTTTATTTTCACTGCCCAATTCTAATAAATTCTATGAAACATCTGTGGGGTCAAAATGCTCACTACGCCCCTAGATGAATTCCTCAAGAGGTGTACTTTCCTAAATGGTGTCACTTTTTGGGCGTTTTCATTGTTTTTTCCCCTCAGGGGCTTTGCAAATGTGACATGGCCTCCGCAAACCATTCCTGCTCAATGTGATCTCCAAAAGCCAAATAGCGCTCTTTCCCTTCTAAGCCAAGCCGTGTCTCCAAACAGCCGGTTATTACCACATGTGGGGCATTGTTTTACTCGGGAGAAATTGCTTTACAAATTTTGTGGTGCTTTTTCTCCTTCAGTCCTTGTGGAAATGAGTAAAAATAAGCTAAACCTACATTTTCTTTGAAAAAATGTTGATTTTTATTTTCAGGGCCTACTTTCAATAATTTCTGCAAAAAACCTGTGGGGTCAAATCGCTCACTATACCCCTAGATAATTTCCTCAATGGGTGTAGTCTCCAAAATGGGGTCACTTGTGGGGGGTTTCTACTGTTTTGTCTCCTCAGGGACTTCGTAAATGTGACATGGCCTCCGCAAACCATTCCTGCTAAACTTGAGCTCCAAAAGCCAAATAGCGCTCTTTCCCTTCTCAGCCCTGCCGTGTCTCCAAACAACCGTTTATTACCACATGTGGGGTATTGTTTTACTCGGGAGAAATTGCTTTACAAATTTTACGGTGCTTTTTCTCCTTTAGTCCTTGTGGAAATGAGAAAAAAAATCGCTAAACCTACATTTTCTTTGAAGAAATGTTGATTTTAATTTTCACGGCCTACTTCCAATAATTTCTGTAAAAAACCTGTGCGGTCAAAATGCTCACTGTACCCCTAGATAATTTCCTTGAAGTGTGTAGTTTCCCAGATGGGGTCACTTTTGGGGGATTTTGACTGTTTTGGCACCGCAAGAGCCCTTCAAACCTGACATGGTGCCTAAAATTTATTCTAACAAAAATAAGGCCCCAAAATCCACTAGGTGCTCCTTTGCTTCTGAGGCCGGTGCTTCATTCCAGTAGCACGCTACGGCCACATGTGGGATATTTCCTAAAACTGCAGAAACTGGGCAACAAATATTGAGTTGCATTTCTCTGGTAAAACCTTCTGTGTTATAAAAAAAATTGTACTAAAAATTTATTTCTGCAAAAAAATATGAAATTTGTAAATTTCACCTCTACTTTGCTTTAATTCCTGTGACATGTGTAAAGGGTTAAGACATTTTCTAAATGCTGTTTTGAATACTTTGAGGGGTGAAGTTTTTAAAATGGGGTGACTTTTTGGGGGTTTCTAATATATAAGGCCCTCAAAGCCACTTCACAACTGAACTGGCCCCTGTAAAAATGGCCTTTTGAAATTTTCTTGAAAATGTGAGAAATTGCTGCTAAAGTTCTAAGCCTTGTGAGGTCATAGAAAAATAAAAGGATGTTCAAAAAATGATGGCAATCTAAAGTAGACATATGGGCAGTGGCGTAACTACCGCGGTAGCAGCAGTAGCGGCTGCTACGGGGCCCGGGGCTTGAGGGGGCCCGTGCCGCCAGCCGACACGCCCTCCCAAATGCCCGGTGGCGCCGCTAGCAGCCGTTATGGCTGCTACAGGGGTAGCACCGCTACTGTGGGGCCCGCGCCGACGAGCCTTACACAGGCACTCTCATGCCTGTAGGTGTCGCTAGCACCGGAGGGGGCCCCGGTGCTAGCGCCAGCCAAATACATGTATTAGCACTGAATGGCCGGGCATGTTCCGTGCCTGACCATCCAGTGCCTTACAATGACACTGATTGGCTAGCGGCGCGATGACATCATCGCGCCGCTTCCATGCTTGGAAGGTGCTGATTGGCGGGGCAAGTCATTCTGCCCCGCCAATCAGCGTCATTGGAGGACGCTCGTTCAGCTCCTGCAGACATGCTCAGAAGAGAGCATGTCTGCATCGCCAGTGAACAGCGTGGGAACCGGAGAATGTGAGTATGTCAACTTTATATATTTTTTTCCTCATAAAAATGTGAATGGCATTATCTATAGTGGGGGGGGTCTATCTACAGGGGGGGTCGTCTTTATGTGGGCTATTATATATAGGGGGGTCTATATGTGGGGCAGTAGCTACAGGGGGGTCTATATGTGGGGGTGGGGGCCACTATATACAGGGGGGTCTATATGTGGGCCACTATATACAGGGGGGGGTCTATATGTGGGGCACTAGCTACAGGGGAGGTCTGTATGTGGGGATGTGGGCCACTATCTACAGGGGGGTCTATATGTGGGGCAGTATATGTGAGACACTATACAGGGGTGGGCTATATGTAGAGCACTATCTATAGGGGAGCTATTTTTTAGGGTACTTTCTATAGGGGTGGGCTATGTGTGGGACACTATATACAGGGGTGGGTTACCTGTGGGGCACTAGCAACAGGGTGGCTATATGTAGTGCGCAGTCTACAGGGGTGGGCTATATGTGGGACAATATCTACAGAGGTGGGCTATACGTGGAGCACTAACTATAGGGGAAGCTATATGTAGGGCAGCACGGTGGCTCAGTGGTTAGCACTATTGCCTTGCAGCTCTGGAGTCCATATGTGGGCACTATCTACAGGGGCTTCTATGTAGGTCACTATCTACAGGGGGCACTATCTACAGGGGGCACGGTGTGTGTGTGTGTGACAGTTATATTTAGAGGTGTTGAGAATTTTAACTTTGTTTACAGGTGCATAAATGTTTTAAAAGTGAGAAGCTGAAGACATCTAAACGGAAAACTGCAGAAATGGGTCATGGCCGGGAGAAATCCATCATAGATGTCTGAACCGGAGTGAGAAGAAAAGAACTAGAATCTGAGACGTCACCGGTGAGTCACTTAATGTAAATGTTTATTCTGCCTCTAATCAGTATTGTAGTCACTGTATGATCTGCAGCGAGATGATGGTGGTATGATTTTTTTTTGTGAAACCGCATCTCCCAGCATATCCCTATCATTGTTTCGGCCATGCTGGGAGCTGTAGTTTTACGCCGTACAAACCTATGCGCAGTGGCGTAACTACCGCTATAGCAGCCGTAGCGACTTCTACGGGGCCTGCAGCATGAGGGGGCCCGTGCCACCCGCCGGCACGGCCCCTCCCATGGCCGCAGGCTCCGCTAGCAGCCGCTATGGCTGCTACAGCGAGACGCCACTGAAGGGGTTGTTCCTACAAAAGACATGCATCCCCTAACCACAGGATAGGGATACATGTGGGATCGCTGGGACGCCCAGCGATAGGGAGAACGGGGGACCGAAAGTCCCCCCTAAGTTCTCCATGGCAAACCTCGGACTTCCGTAGTCTGTCTGCAGCTCCATGAAAATGACTTGCGCACCGGTCGTGCTTGTGCGCATGCGTGACCAGCGCTGCTTTCATTGTTATTAAACTGCGCAGACGCCAGAAGTCCGAGGTTAGTCATGGAGAACTTCGGGGAACTTTCGGTCTCCTTATCGCTGCCAGCGATCACACATGTATCCCCTATCCTGTGGATAGGGGATGCATGTCTTTTGTAGGACAAACTATAGGCCGCTTTTTTTTTTGGGGGGGGGCTGTATGGCGTAATCTACAGAGGGGGCTGTATGGCGTTATCTACAGAGGGGGTCTGTATGGCGTTATCTACAGGGGGCTGTGTATGGTGCTATCTATAGGGGGGCGCTGTGTGGTGGAATCTATAGGGAGGCACTATCTACAAGGGGGGGGGGGGTTGTGTGATACCCAGCAGAGGGGGGGGGGGGGCCCAGTCAAAAGTTTGCTATGGGGCCCAGTCTTTCCTAGTTACGCCCCTGCATATGGGGGATGTTAATTAGCAACAATTTTGTGTGGTATAACTGCCTGTCTTACAAGCAGATACATTTAAATTGAGAAAAATGCTAATTTTTGCAATTTTTCGCTAAATTTTGGTGTTTTTCACAATTAAATACTGAACATATCGAGCAAATTTTGCCAGTAACTTAAAGTCCAATGTGTCACGAGAAAACAATCTCAGAATCGCTTGGATAGGTGAAAGCATTCCGGAGTTATTACCACATAAAGTGACACATGTCAGATTTGAAAAATGAGGCTCGGTCAGGAAGGTCAAAAGTGGCTAAAGAGGGAAGGGGTTAAACATCGATTTCTCGGTCATGTAAGTTTACAATAACCTTCCTCTATATTTTTTGTCCGCAGTTTTGAAGCCTCAAAACTGATGACAGATTCCCTTTAAGTTCTGTACACACTAGCATCATGGCTTCTGTTTTGCCTGATCCATGACAAATGTGTTTTGTAACATATCCAGATGACTTGTAATGGGGTCCTTGAGGTTTCCATTATGTTATTGGATAGAATAGAACAGAATGCTATGCTATTTTGGCTGCAACAAAAACCTCAAGGAAAAGAACTAACACAAGTGTGAACAGAGCCTAACAAATTAACATCAGTTTTCATCAGAGCTCAGTTCTTTAAATCCATATCCGATTGACCTAAAAAACACACTGCCAATAAGCCCTAAGTAATATGCTGTTTCTGAGTATTTATTTATTTTTCGTGTAGGAAAAAATGAAGAGTGCGGTGTGTGCAGGTCTTCTTGCCGTACAATATTTCTTTCAAATGAGGTATGTGAAGGATATCTGAGTCACCTTTTGTAAGTATAGATATAACAGGTGGACTTAGGTTGCTTTCTGATGGCCGTAATAAGGCTCTGTGTTGGAGCTGTATATATTTTGTTCCAAGAACGGAATTAGACACCCTTCATAACAAAGCAGAGAGACCTTTTGCAAATGTTTTGTTTTGCGGAAGGTGTCCCTGCTTTGTTCTGACGGGATCCGTGATTGGTCGGGTTCCCAACTATCAACAAGGTGCTGAACAGAGAACTGCAGCACAACCTCATGCAAGATTCAGAGCCTCGAAAAAATCCAAAGGGAGACCTTGTCCCCTCCGTTCCAGTGATTATGGGGATCCCAGAGGTCGGATACCCAATCATATGTTAATCACTTGCTGAGTTTGGAAAACCCATTCAAGTAATATTGTAAAGCTGATGCTACTTACAAACGTTATGTTGACAAAAGCAGTAAAAGCAAATGTTGCTGACCATAGGAACACAATGAGTTGGGCAACTTTCATTAGATTTTCATGTGACTTAGGCATTTTTGAGACAAGCGTATTTTTTCATCCGTATTTTATCCGTTTTTTTCTGTCCCTACGGGCTTATTCACACAAACGTGGGGAAACTCGGACATGAAAAACGAGTTGTACCCGTGTGGGACCAGTTCTCACGGATCCCCATAGACTTGAGTCCGTTGAAAATGGTCCGTTGAAACAACGGCTGTGTGAACGGCTCCATTGAAACACATGCGTCCGTGTGAGGGCTGTTGTTTTTAACGGCCTTCACACGGACGTATTCAATGTTCGTGTGAATAAGCCCTAATAGGAAGCTAATGTTAATCAATGAGGCTATTCACATGGGCGTATAAAATATGCAGGTAGTTTAAAAACTAAACATGCACTACATTCATCCGTATTGCGGATTATCTCCCTAGAGGACAGCCCATTATTACAGGTCTGTAATACAGCTGAAACACTGATAACATACTTATGCAAAATCATCTGTAATAAATTCGTATTACGGATCCGTATTTTGGACGTTTACAAATATATGCTCGGCTGAAAGAGACCTTATGCGCATTGTAAGTGTCTGTAATACGGATCCGTAATAAGGACTTATTATGGATGATTTTGCATCATTATGTTATCAGTATTACAGATCTGTAATACTAATTGTTTGTTTTCTAGGGAGATAATTAAATTGCAAAAGACAGCTCCTTTGAAAAACAGATGTTATACAGCAAGAGAGCAGGTTAATGTATATTTTAGTAGCAAAAGATTCAGTATAACTTGTAATTTATTCATTTAAACCTTTGCTCATTCTGTGAACACAGAGATAGCTGTCAATCAGTGATTAGGACCACCCACTGGACTCCTAAGCCCAAAATGAGCAGAGGTTAAATGAATAAATTACAAGTTAGACTGAATCTTAATATGTATCGATCTGCGCACCTTCGCCTGCTCTTTAACATACTGCATTGTCAATGTGACAGGTTCCCTTTAAAACAGTTGACCGTAAGTTGTGCTTGAAGGAGGCGCACACAATTTATGGGACAGCTGTCACGCAACAAGTCTTTAGCCACTGCCAGAAGAGTATTGGGACAGGATCATGCAGTTTTTGGCTCAGTTTTTTTTAGCCAAAGTCACAAATGAATCCAAAAGGAAAGAAAGGTATAAAGAAAAGACTGATACTTCTCCTCTTTTGTGTCCACTCTTGTGTTTGGCTAAAAAAAACGGAGCCAAAAACTGCATCAAAACTGCACGTGTAATCGTGGCCTTATATTAGCTCTTAATGCCTATTTTTGTCTTCACAGACACATCCTGATATAAAAATGTTGTTTATGGATATAAATGTCCTCTGCAAAAAGTTTTCAAAAGAGTTTACACAAGTAAGTAACAATTGATTATTTTAGTCATATAAATAATTTTAACATGTAAATTCAATTTTTTAGTAATTAACAATACCAGTCAGGGAACATTACATTTATGATCGATCCAATTTTAAACAGATCGACTGACAGGCCCTATTACTGCAAAAATAGCACTGCAGACTGCACTATTCTTGCTGTCAAAAATACTGGACAGCTTTGACTTTGCATATCATTTTTTTGTGGCTTTTGACACCCCAATCTCATGCCTACTGCCTGACAACTTTCTCCAGTTAATGGCACAGGATGAGATGATTACATTAGTTGCAGATTCCATAAAAAATCTCAGACAAAATCGTACAGCATGCCGCGCTATTTTGTCCGGCAACATGACGGAAACCATGATGGAAACCCGACAGAACCCATTAAAGACAATGGGTTCCGTTGGGCGCCGTTATGATCTGTCACAGACATTGTTTTTGTTGTTTTGTTCCTATGATGAAGCAGAACAACAGAAATGACCAACGCAGATATGAACAGAGCTGAAGGCCTTGTTCACACAGTGAAGTTTTGGAGAAGTTTTATTTTAGACAAAACCATAATTGGATGAAATAAGGATTAGAATAAGTTTTTCCTTTATACTTTTTCTCGATCTAGGATCTACCCCTGGTTTTTGCCTTAGTGTAGTAGCTGGCAGTGCATAGAAGATATACATGTGTTTTATTCAAAGTTTTTTTTATATATATGAGTACTATGGCTGGCACAATTTAGAAGAATAGGATGCAACACTAGGTCTTATTACCTGACTAAGAACTAGGTTTGAGCTTCAGGAAGACATCTGCTTTTCAATAATTTTTAATAATAATTGTAGGTCATTCTTACGTCTAATTCACACAAACATGTCTGACATACACAATTTATGCCAGCAAAACACGGACGTTTTTATCAGTCCGTGTGTCCATTTTTTACGTCCTTATTTCATCTGTTTTACTCTTCCACAAAAAAACCCAAAAGCAGCTGTATTAACGTCATATTTGTCACAATTTTGTCCCAACCCATTGACAACACCCACAGGACGGTCACATGATCACTTAGACACCCTTTTCTGTTGCTTTTACAGCATAAAGAACTTATTTTTCCGCATCGCTTAGATCCTATTTTCCTGAGTTGCAGGTTTTGCGGCGGAATTGCTGCTTTTCTGCTGCTAAAAACGCAACAACTGCTATTTGTTGCAGGTTTTACCTTCCATTGAATTCAATGGGAAAAACACGCAACAAATAAGCAGCGATTACGCAAATACAATTGACATGCTGCGAATTAAAAAACCGCACCGCAGGTAAATTTCTGAGCGTTTTTTCCGCTCAGCATTTACACAGCGTGTGGATGAGATTTGTTCAAATCTCATCCACTTTGCTGCTACTGTATTATGCTGCGGATTTTCCGCAACTAAATACGTTGTGGAAAATCCGCAGTATTTACTGACCCTAAGGCATGCTGTGAGTTTCTCAACACGGACACACACTGTTGTGGATCCAAGTGCTGTCTCTTGTTAAAACAGAGAAATACGTTCGTGTGAATAAGGCCTTATGTGTATACTCATTTGCAGGTTGTAGAATTTCAAGGGAGCCATAGGCATCGACTAGTCGCACATTACAAAAGAAAGGTAAGTACTATCAAACACACAGCTGAAAGAAGATGAACAAAAGAGCTATTCACGTGTACCATATTTATTGTATCCTTACTATTGCAGTATTTTACCACAGTGTCACTTTATACAATGTGGTTAAAGTTTTTAGAGTGTGATAAAGTTTTGTTATGTTTATGTCATGTTTTGTGCCTATTTTAAACCTTAATGACCAAGCAATTTTTTAAGTTCTTCCATCGTCGCATTCCAAGAGCTATACATTTTTTATTTTTACTTCAACATAGCTGTATAAGTTATTATGTTATGTCTGTAATTGCGGACCGCAATTACTGACAAATTCTACGGTCGAGTGCATACCTCACACAGTAAAAACACTTTTTTTTTCAAAATGATTTGTTTTTGTGTCGCCATATTTTAACCCCTTAAGGACGCAGCCTTGTTTTGGCCTTAAGGCTCAGAGCCCATTTTTCAAATCTGACATATTTCACTTTATGTGGTAATAACGTCGGAATGCTTAAACCTATCCAAGCGATTCTGAGATTGTTTTCTCGTGACACATTGGGCTTTATGTTAGTGGTAAAATTTGGACGATATATTCAGTGTTTATTGGTGAAAAATTGCAAAATGTAGAGAAAATCTATAAAAAATAGCATTTTTCAGAATTTAAATGCATCTGCTTGTAAAACAGACGGTTATACCATGCAAAATAGTTACTAATTCACATTTCCCATATGTCTACTTTAGATTGGCATCGTTTTCTGAACATTCTTTTATTTTTCTTGGACGTTACAAGGCTTAGAACATAAACAGCAATTTCTCATATTTTTAAGAAAATTTCAAAAGCCTTTTTTTTAAGGTACCTCTTGAGTTCTGAAGTGGCTTTGAGGGGCCTATGTATTAGAAACCCCCATAAACACCCTATTTTGAAAACTAGACCCCTCAAAGTATTCAAAACAGCATTTAGAAAGTTTATTTAACCCTTTAGGCATTTCACAGAAATTAAAGCAAAGTAGAGGGGAAATTTGCAAATGTAATTTTTCTTGCTGAATTTGAATTGTATTCAATTTTTTTCTATAACACAGAAGGTTTTACCAGAGAAACACTACTAAATATGTATTGTCCAGATTCTGCAGTTTTTAGAAATGTCCCACGTGTGGCTGTAGGTGCTCGTGGACTAAAACACAAGCCCCAAAAGCAAAGAAGGACCTAGTACATTTTGAAGCCTCTTTTTTATTAGAATATATTTTAGGCAGCATGCCAGGTTTGAAGAGGTGTTGAGGTGCCAAAACAGTAGGAATCCCACAAAAGTGACCCTATTTCGGAAACTACACCCCTCAAGGAATTCATTTATGGTTGTTGTTACCATCTTGACCGCATAGTTTTTTTTACAGCACCTATTTGAATTGGGCTGTGAAATTAAAAAAATGTCATTTTTTCCAATAACATGTAATTTTTTATCAAAATTTCTTATTTTCACAGGGAACAAAATACACCATTTTGTTGCCCAATTTCTCCTGAGTGCAGCAATACCCCATTTGTGGCGATAAACTGCCATTTGAGCCCATGGGAGGCCTCAGAAGGGAAGGAGCGCTGTGTGTTCTTTGGAGTGCAGATTTTGTTGTATTGGTTTTCGGGTGCCATGTCGCATTTGCAGAGCCCCAGAGGTATCAAAGCAATGGAAACCCACCAGAAGTGATTCCATTTTGGAAACTACACCCCTCAAGGAATTAATTGATGGGTAATGTGACCATTTAGACCCCATAGTTTCTTCATAGAACTTATTTGAATTGGGCTGGGAATATTAAAAAAAAAATTTTTTCCCAATAATATGTAGTTTTAGCTCAAAATGTCTTATTTTCACAAAAAATAAAATACCCCATTTTGTTGCCCAATTTGTCCTGAGTGCGGCAACACCCATTTTGGTGATAAACTGCCGTTTGGGCCCATGGGAGGGCTCAGAAGGAAAGCACCATAATTTGGCCTACTGGGGATTTTCGGGTGCAAAGTCATGTATGCAGAAGCCCCTGAGGTACCAGTACAGTTGAAGCCTCTGAGAACTGACCCCGTTTTAAAAATTACACCCCTTAAGGCATTCCGTTGATGGCATAGCCGGACGCCATTGTTTGGTGTCCGGTTGCCATAGTCACCATCGCCGGCCGCTATCGTGTAGCAGGCCGGCGATGGTAGCTTAACCCCTAAAAAGTCGCGATCTCTATTGAACGCAGCTTTTAAGGGGTTAATCAGCGGGGACACAGCTGCTGTACGAGACAGCAGCTGTCACAGCTCCTGTATGTGTCGGGAGGACGGCCGAAATGGCCGTTACTCCCGAGACGTACTATTAGGTCATGGAGCGCGAACGCTATGGTTACCATGACCTAATAGTACGTCCAGGAGCGGGAAGGGGTTAAAGGGTAACTAAACGTTCAACAAACTTATGACATGTCATAGTGACAGCGCCCAAAGAAATATATATAACTCCCAAGTATTGTAAAAAAATAGAAATCTTTATTACATGATAAATATCAACAATACATGGTATCAAAAAATATATATATATATATATATATATAACGGATAAAAAAGGTCATATACGGAGAAACTATCAGTTAGGTAAGATGTTGAAATACCTAAGGGTTAACAGAACAACTCATCTCAAAATAGCGTAACCACCCCATACGAGACCCCACCACTAAGGCCCCATGCACACGAAAGTGCTTTTGCGGCCGCAATTCCCCCGAAAATCCACGGGAGAATTGCGGCCCCATTCATTCCTATTGGGCCATGCACACGAACGTGGTTTTCACAGTCCGTGCATGGCCCCAGAGCCCTGACCGCAGAAAGAACGGGCAAGCCTTATTACGGCCGTGTTCTGAGGGCTTGCTTCCTGTGCTGTTCATGTCGGCGTGTTATCAATGGCATAAATGCAAGGGGCTGTCACACTGCCTATTGCTGGAGTCCCCGAGCAGAGCATCAGCTAGCGCTTTGCTCGGGACTCCAGCACTGCTCCCAACATTTGGTCAGTGACTTCAGGGGTTTCCTATTGCTGCAGTCCCCGAGCAGAGCATCAGCTGATTCTCTGTTCGAGGACTCAACTACTGCTGCCGACGTCACTGTCCATATATGGACAGAGACTTCTGGGGTTTTCTATAGCTGGTGTTCCGGAGCAGAGCATCGGCTGATGCTCTGCCCAGGGACTCCATCTCTGCTGCCAACGTCACTGTCACTGTCCATATATGGGCAGTGACGTCGGCAGCAGCACGGGAGTCCCCAGGCAGAGCATCAGTTTGGCTAGTCTACTGCTTTCAAGTATCAAGTTGGTTTGGATGTGTATCTCCTTTTGATATACCACTGAACTGGTATTATAGTCGGCCATTAAACTTCTATAGATTAGGATGTGTCTCTGATATTGAGACGGCTGCCGTGTCTTCTCCTGTTAATCATTCTTAATGTAATAGTCCCCTTCTTTTCTACTGTTTTGCATAATGTAGTAGATAGCATTTAAACTAGGCTATACAGGTGTAATGTACTTAAGACAGCCTTTTATACTCCTCTCAAACTTTTAATTATCATGCATAATATAGCAGCGTATACAGTACAGCACTCCTGCTCATTCACAATGATAACCACTATGATTAGGATATGCCTCTGCAGTTGTAAAATTACATTGGGGGGGCCTGCTGGGTTGGGGCCCACTCAGATATGTTTCACCCCCGTGTGCTAAACCCCTAACTACGCCTCTGAGTATAACTTACTTCAATTTGCTTTATCTTTTTCTTAGGACACTTTCACACATTTAGGTCAGTAGTTTGCTTCAGTATTTGTAAGCCAAAACAAGGATTGGGTCAAAAATACAAACAAGGTACACATGTGTCACTCCTGGTTTTGGCTTCCAAATACTGTCAATTAGATCTATGAGGCCTTGTTCACACAGTGCAGATTTTGCGTGTATGTTTTTAAAGCAGCTCTGTCACTAGTTTAAGGCCTCATGCACATGACAGTAGTGGTGTTCACGACAATGATCTTATGCTCAGACGTCCACGGAGTGTCACCAGCAGGCCGCCCGCAAATTGCGGGCCGTTCACATGGCCGCGTGCATTCATTTCTATGAGCCTGGACCGCAAAACACGGCCATAATAAGACATATCCTATCTTTTTGCGGTCCAGGATCCTGGGCAACGCATGGACCGTGGAAACCACGGGTCGTGTGCATGGACCCATATGAATTAATGGGACTGCAATTCACCCGCAGATTTGCGGCTGAATTTCGGCCGCAAAAACACGTTTGTGTGCATGGGGCCTAATACTTCTCTATCTCCTACCTAATCTAATAAACGCTTTGATGCTGATAACTACTGTGTTGTTTTTTTTTTTTTTTTAAAAAACGTTTATTATTGACAAAGTTCTGATCATTTTTAGATTTATGCTAATTTTTTCTAAATGCCGAACTGGACGTTTTATTTATTTTAAGTGGACGTTGTAAAATAAAAAGTGTATGATGCTGACCAATCAGCGTCATACACTTCTCTTAATTTATGCCCAGATTTATTCACAGCACAGCGTGATCTCGCGAGTTCACACTGTGACGGGACCTCCTCCCGCATTTCCTTCACCGGAGCGACAGGAGAATGACCAAACATCACCTCCAGCTGTACACTTTTCTTTACAATGCCCACTTGGTTAAACGAAAAAAAAAACCCGCCCAGTTGGGCATTTAGAAAAAATTTGCATATATCTAAAAATGATCAGAACTTTGTCAATAATAAAAGTTTTTAAAAAAACAACAACATAGTAGTTATCAGCATCAAAGCAGGAGATAGAGAAGCAAAAAACTGGTGACAGAGCCTCTTTAAGTCAAAATCAAGAACGGAACATAAACAGAAGAAATCTATAAAGAAAGGCCTTATAGGTCTGCTCTCCTGGATCCAATTCTGTTTTTGGCTTAAAAAAGGCATGCAAAATTTGAAGCAAATCTACATTGTGTGAACAAGTCCTTAGGCCCCATATACACGACCATAGATTTCGTCCGTAATTATGGACCCATTCACTTCTATTGCCCACGGACACCTTCCCGTCTATTTTTCTAGTGTATAGAAGGGCTCCGCAAAACAGAGGCGTAGCTAGGTTCTCCAGCACCCAGGGCAAAGATTCATTTTGGCGCCCCCCCAACCTCTTTCCCGACATCTCCTTCCCCCTCGCCGTGTTTGTTTTCTCTACCAATCAATGACGTGTCATTTCTTGTCCACATTTCTTTTTATGTAGCTCGAGCATAAAAACATTTGTACATTTTACAAGCAATATAGTTCTATACACAACACCATAACCAAGCTCAGTACATAAATACAGCCCCAGAACAAATGCAGCTCAATTTAGTGCAACCCCTGCCATATAGGTATGTACGGCGTAAAACTACAGCTGCCAGCATGGCCCGAACAATGGTAAGGATATGCTGGAAGATGCTGTTTCACAAAAAATAAATCATATCATAATCACACCACCCATCATCTCGCTGCAGATCATACAGTGACTACAGTGCTGATTAGAGGCAGAGTGAACATTTACATTAAGTGACTCATCGGTGACGTCTCAGATTCTAGTTCTTTTTCTCCATCCGGTCCAGACCTCTATGATGACTTCTCCCGGTCACAGTCCTTTTCTGCAGTTTGCCGCTCAGATGTCTTCAGCTTCTCACTTTTCCAATATTTCTACACCTATAAATAAAGATAAAGTTCTCATTATACCACACACTACACCCCTAAATATAATAGCGCCATACACTGCACCTCTAATTATAATAGCACCATACACCATGTCCCACACACACACACCATGCCCCCTGTAGATAGAGCCCCCTGTAGATAGTGCCCCGTATAGCCCACCCCTGTATATAGTGTCCCACAAATAGCTCCCCCTATAGTGCTCCACAGATAGCCCACCCCTGTATATAGCCCCCCTGTAGATATAGCCCACCCCTGTAGATATAGCCCACCCTGTAGATAGTGCTCCACATATAGTCCAACCCTGTATATAGTGCTCCACAGATAGCCCACCCATGTATATAGTGCTACACAAATAGCCCACCCCTGTATATAGCCCCCTGTAGATATAGCCCACCCCTGTATATAGTGCTCCATAGATAGCCCACCCCTGTATATAGCCCCCCTGTAGATATAGCCCACCCCTGTATATAGTGCTCCATAGATAGCCCACTCCTGTATATAGCCCCCTGTAGATATAGCCCAACCCTGTATATAGTGCTCCATAGATAGCCCACTCCTGTATATAGCCCCCTGTAGATATAGCCCAACCCTGTATATAGTGCTCCATAGATAACCCACCCCTGTATATAGTGCTCCACAGATAGCCCACCCCTGTATATAGCCCCCTGTAGATATAGCCCAACACTGTATATAGTGCTCCATAGATATCCCACCCCTGTATATAGCCCCCCTGTAGATATAGCCCACCCCTGTATATAGTGCTCCATAGATAGCCCACCCCTGTATATAGCCCCCCTGTCGATATAGCCCACCCCTGTATATAGCCCCCCTGTAGCTATAGCCCAACCCTGTATATAGTGCTCCATAGATAGCCCACCCCTGTATATAGCCCCCCTGTAGATATAGCCCACCCCTGTAGATATAGCCCACCCCTGTATATAGTGCTCCATAGATAGCCCACCCCTGTATATAGCCCCCTGTAGATATAGCCCACCCCTGTATATAGTGCTCCATAGATAGCCCACCCCTGTATATAGCCCCCCTGTAGATATAGCCCACCCCTGTATATAGTGCTCCATAGATAGCCCACCCTGTATATAGCCCCCCTGTAGCTATAGCCCACCCCTGTATATAGCTCCCCTGTAGATATAGTCCACCCCTGTATATGGTGCTCCATAGATAGCCCAACCCAGTATATAGCCCCCCTGTAGATAAAGCACCCCTTTGTAGATAAAGCCCCCCTTGTAGATATAGCCCCCCTTGTAGATATAGCCCCCCTTGTAGATATAGCCCCCCTTGTAGATAAAGCCCCCCTTGTAGATAAAGCCCCCCTGTAGATAAAGCCACACGTAGATAAAGCCCCCCTGTATATGGTGCTCCATAGATAGCCCAACCCAGTATATAGCCCCCCTGTAGATAAAGCCCCCCTTTGTAGATAAAGCCCTCCCTTGTAGATATAGCCCCCCCTGTAGATAAAGCCCCCCCTTGTAGATATAGCCCACCTGTAGATAAAGCCCCCCCCTTGTAGATAAAGCCCCCCCTTGCAGATAAAGCCCCCCTGTAGATAAAGCCCCCCCTGTAGATAAAGCCCCCCTTCTGTAGATAAAGCCCCCCCGTAGATAAAGCCCCCCCGTAGATAAAGCCCCCCCTGTAAATAAAGCCCCCCTGTAAATAAAGCCCCCCCGTAGATAAAGCCCCCCCTGTAGATGAAGCCCCCCTTGTAGATAATGCTGCATACTTTTTATTACAATAAAATAAACTATTTAAACTCACCTTAATCCCGCTCCCACGCCGTCCGGCAGCCATGGAGACCTGCTCTCTTCTGCGCAGGTCTCCTGGGGGTTGAACGAAGCGTCTATGAAAGGCGCTGATTGGCTGGGCAGGATGACTTTCCCTGTCACTCAGCGCCTTTCATCGACGGAAGCGCGATAGCGCTTCTCTGATACAAAGGAGCTGAATAGCCGGGAACGGAACGTACCCGGCTATTCATTGCTTCTAATTGTACCTGTGTCCTATAGACACAGGTACAATTATAGTGCAGGAGGAGGTGGCGCTGGCACCCCCCTCTAAGTTGCGCTCGGGGCACATGCCCCGCCTGCCCCCCTAGCTACACCCCTGCGCAAAAGATAGGACATGTCCTATTTTTAGCTTTTTACAGACCGTGCTCCCATACTTTATATGGGAGCACTGTCCGCAAATGTGGGTGGTTGTCAGTGGCCGGCCATGCCTGTAATCATGGATTGGGATTACGGGCACGGTCGTGTGCATGGGGCCATGCACCCTCACATGCAGCAGATTTTTTTAGCAGAAATTTCTACGACTGAAAATCAGTTCATCTGAATTGTACTTGCAGAAATCCATCCATGCGTGTGACTGGACCCTGATTATTTCTTCCAGAGCTGGTGTTGTAACATTGAGGGTATGTTCACACGGCCTATTTTCAGCCGTTTTTTGGGCTGTAAATGCCCCGAAAAATGGCTAAAAAAACAGAGGATGAACGCCTCCAAACATCTGCCCATTGATTTCAATGAGAAAAACTGCGTTTCGTTCAGACGGACGGTTTTTTACTCGGCCGTTTGTAAAAACGGTGCATAAAAAAAAAGTCCCGCAAAAAAGAAGTTCATGTAACTTCTTGAGCCATTTTTGGAGCCGATTTTCATTGTCTCAAAAGAAAAAAAGCTCTAAAAACAGCTGTAAGAAACACATCAAAATACGCTTGATGCATAAAAAACGGCTGAAAATCAGGAGCTGTTTTTCCTTGAAAACAGCTCCGTATTTTACAGACGTTTTAAGGTTGCTGTGTGAACATACCCTTAGATTTATATTGAAGCATTGTATTTCTCTCTAAATACAAGCCTATGACATTGATCAAATGGAAACTTCTTGTCGGTTTAGATAGCAAAGTTAGAAGAAACAATTAAGGAACTTGCACAACAATTAGAAAGGTAAGTGTTCTTTCATTTGTCATTAGTTAAATCACTATCTTTATTTTTATTTCTTTTTTATAGCGGCAATTTAAATAAATCGCAGCAATGCTGGTGTTGGCATTTTTTCAAGCATTTAGTTGCGTTTTTTCTCCCATAAACCTCCTTAAAGAGGTTCTGTCACCAGATTATAAGTGCCCTGTCTCCTATATAATCTAATCGGCGCTGTAATGTAGAGAACAGTGGTTTTTATTTTGAAAAACGATCATTTTTGAGCAAGTTATGAGCAATTTTAGATTTATGCTAATTAGTTTCTTAATAGACAACTGGGCGTGTTTTTACTTTTTACCAACTGGGCGTTGTACAGAGGAGTGTATGACGCTGACCAATCAGTGACCAATCAGCGTCATACACTTCTCATCGTTCCAGCCCAGCTTCTTTCACTGCACACAGCGTGATCTCGCGAGATCACGCTGTGATGTCATTCACAGCCAAATCACGCTGTGTGTGCAGTGAGAGAAGCTGGGCTGGAACGATGAGAAGTGTATGACGCTGATTGGTCAGCATCATACACTTCTCTTTACAACACCCAATTGGTAAAAAGTAAAAAAAAAAACGCCCAGTTGTCTATTAACCCCTTAACGCAGAAGGACGGATATATCCGTCCTCTGCAGCTGCTAGTTCGCGCAGGAGGACGGATATATCCGTCCTGTGATGGCGCGGTATTGCCACTGTACCCACGGCCTGGCTCCTGCTGCAACTGCCGGAATCGAAGTGCGCTCCAATTCCGGCAGTTTAACCCATTAAATGCCGCTGTCAATAGTGACAGTGACATCTAATGTGTTTGACAGAGGGAGGGAGCTCCCTCTGTCACCCCATCGGCACCCCCACAAAGAAGTCGCGGGTCGCCGTCGGGTTTCCATGGCAGCCGGGGGCCTAACAAAGACCCCTAGGTCTGCCTTCAGCATCTGCCTGTTAGGTCATGCCAGTGGCATGACCTAATAGATTGCCTGTCAGTTTTACACTGACAGGCAATAATGCTTTGGTATGCTAAGTATACCAAAGCATTATATATGCGATCAACAGATCAACAGATCGCATAGTGAAGTCCCCTGGTGGGACTAAAAAAAATAATGTAAATCAGTTAAATAAAGTTTGTGAAAAAAAATAAAATAAAAAAATTACAGTCAAAATCAAATAAAACTACTTTTTTTGCCCAAAAAGGGATTTTATTTAGTAAAAGTGTCAAAACAAATAACACATGCACATATATGGTATCCCCGCGATCGTAACAACTTAACCAATAAAATGAACACATTAATTAAACCGCCGGATGAACGGCGTCCAAACAAAACGCAAAAAACAACGGCAAAATTCTCTCTTTTCTCCCATTCCCCCCATGAAAAATAAAATAAAATTTAATCTATAAGTCCTATGTACCCCAAAATAGTACTAATGAAAACTACACATTGGCCCGCAAAAATCAAGCCCACATACGGCCACATTGACGGAAAAATAAAAAATTACGTCTCTTAGAATGCGGCGATGCAAAAACAAGTAATTTTTTTCTAAAAGGCTTTTTATTGTGCAAACGTAGAAAAACATATAAAACCTTTACATATTTGGTATCCCCGTAATCGTGCCGACCCATAGAATAAAGTTAACATGTTATTTACACTGCATAGTAAACGGCGTAAATTTATAATGTGAAAATTAATGCTGGAATAGCTGCTTATTTTCAATTCTCTCCTAAAATAAAGTTAATAAAAGTTAATCAATTTATTATAAGCATCTAAAAATGGTACAGTTACAAAATACAACTCGTCCCGCAAAAAACAAGCCCTTATACGGCTATGTCGAAGGAATAAAAAAAAAAAAAGTTACGACTCTTGGAATGTGACCGTGAAAAAACAAAAGATAATCCTTGGTCATTAACGCGCAAAATGGCCTGGTCATTAAGGGGTTAAGAAACAAATTAGCATAAATCTAAAATTGTTCATAACTTGCTCCAAAATGATCGTTTTTCAAAATAAAAACCACTGTTATCTACATTATAGCGCCGATCAGATTATGTCGGAGATAGCACTTATAATCTGGTGACAGAGCCTCTTTAAGTTTCTTTTTACCTCTTCAAAATAGTGTCAATGTGTGCTGTGTTTTTTTTGTAACCTTTTTTCAAAATAGACCATGTGTTGCAAAGATGAATCGGATTTGCAATGTAAGAAAAGCCACATAAAAAAACGCAGGTAGTAAAACACCATTTGGTAAATAGGACACAAAAAATGCACGTCCCATTCTACTAAATAAGTTGATTTTTTTTTTAGATGTGCAAAAAAATTTGTGTTAGGCCTGATTTACACGAGCGTGTGCGTTTTGCGCACGCAAAAAACGCTGCGTTTTGCGTGCGCAAAAGGCACATAACAGCTCCGTGTGTCATCAGCGTATGATGCATGGCTGTGTGATTTTCGCGCAGCCGCCATCATTATGACACTCCGTTTGGATGTATGTAAACAGAAAAGCACGAGTTTGACAGCTGTTGCGCGAATCACGCAGTTCGCACGGAAGTGTTTCTGTGCGGCATGCGTGGTTTATACGCACCCATTGACTTCAATGGGTGCGTGATGCGCGAACAGCGCACAAAGATAGGACCTGTGTTGAGATTTTTTCAGCGCACCCACGCTGAGCAAAACTCACGGACTGTCTGCACTGCCCCCATAAACTAATATAGGTGCGTACGACACGCGTGAAAAGCACGCGCGTCGCACGCACGTATATCACGCTCGTGTAAACGAGGCCTTAAGGAAGCCTCAAACTTACACACTAAAAGTAAACCAGCCAGTAGCCCTCTAGCCACATTACTTAATACAGTGTTACAGGAACACTCTGGGCAAAACGGACATGGATTTAAAGAGCAATAAAGAGAATCCCTGAGTCATGCACCACCTACTCATATTCATCACCACCTAATATTTACTAATCACATTGAGCAAGAATTCTAGTGCACTTGACGTGTTTTAGACACTTTTTGTGACTCATTTGATAAGGTGACGTGCAATGCAGAATTTTGACTCAAAATAAATGCTTTAAAGTAAGCCAACCAATACGTGGTGTTAAGTTAGACAGTTCTTTCTATAGATGCGCAAATTTTCAGTTTTGCTTCTAAAAAAAATAGTAGAATTAATGCTTTGAAATGAATGGCTGACAAGCATCTTCACCTCTGTAGGGCTATAATGCAAAAGTGCTAGTGTCACAATATACAATGCATCATCATCCCTTCACTAATAGTGAGGATGGCACAGCGAGGTCTCTTCGTGAGTGTGGAGAACCGGCTGAGTTACCCACTCATGAACATATTTATGCTGCAGTTTAGCAAACAGGCTCGGTGAAGCAAGTCTGAAGGATTCCCAAATGAGTTATTACTATAGAATATTTTTTTTTGCCAGAGTTTCCATTCACACTCCTGATCAGGGGTCTCATGGTTGTGATGTTCGCAGTTTAAACTACACCCATTGTTTCCATTTTAGATGTATTCAGTAATATAATGTGACTACATTCTTACATCACTATTTTTTTTTAAGCTATAGTCTAAGAGCCTCTCAGTTTTACAGTCGGCTGCCGGCATCTAATACATTAAGAAATATAGATCCAAGTAAGTTGAATGAAAGATAATACATATTTACAACCAGACAGATACTGATTAGTTTACTTCGCTTATATCATTAAAAGACTTTGTGTTCTTGGGTCCTTTACGTTTGCATCTTTAGTCTTCTGTTTCTGTTTGTAAATTGATAAGCACACAACTGCGTTGTCATAAACTTCACATGACATCATAAGCAAAGCACTGAAAATGGGATCAAAATTGCTATAAAAGTCAATACTTAGGCCTCCTGCACAGGACCATGCTTTGGCGGCCACAGTTTATCTGCAATTTTGCGGATAAATTGCGGACCCAGTCATTTCTATGGCCCCATGCACACAACTGTGGTTTTCACACATCCGTGCTGGGGCCGCAAATCTGGACTGCAAAAACTCAGGAAGTAATTTCACGGTCCGGATTTGCGGGTTCACTAATGCCAGTGAAGTGTTGTGGATCTGTGAGTTCTGATGACACACTGATTCACAACAAAGTTTTTTTGTGGTCCGATGGACCGCAACAGACCCGTAGTTTTGTAGGCCGCAAAACCAATGTGATCGTGTGCATGAGGCCTTTCTTATACATGGGCAAGTTAAAACATAATTTCCTTGCATGCACTCTGCCAACAAGCCACAATGTTATATGACATGTTGATGTGTTGCAAACTTGTGTAGTTTCTCCAAAATACTAAAGGGGTTGTCCAGGACATTTTTCATTGATGACTTATTCTTATTGGAGGTCATCAATATCAGATTGGTGAGGGTCTGACTCCCGGCACCCCCGCCGATCAGCTGGCTGAAAATGCCACTGCATTCGTTGCCTCAGCCTTTTCATCGTTTACCAGACGCAATGCCATACATTTCTGTACTTGGGATTGCAGTTCCAGTTCTATTCAAGTGATTGGGACTAAAACTGCAATACCTTGCACAGCCGCTACAGATATACGGCACTGTGCTTAGTAGACTATTAAGCAGCCATGGTGACGAACGCTGCGGCCCCTTCAGTCAGCTGATCGGTGGGGTTGTCACAGTTGGACCCCCACCGATCTGATATTAATGACCTCTCCTAAAGATAGGCCATCAATATAGAAGTCCCGGGGAAAAACCTTTAACTATTACTTCAAGTTTATCGATTTTGGCCTTGCGATGTTGTGGAGAATGGGATATCTGTCAGTACTTTGTGTGGTGTACTTTGTGCTGGGCAGCCTGTCTGATCTAAAATAGTATGGGAGGAACCAATAGGCTGCTAGCCAGCAAAGTTCGTTACACGTGACTGCGTGACTGGCACCCTATAGGAGACTTAACTGTGTGCAATTTTAATACTAAGCAACAAACCGCTTCTAAATGTTCCTCTGTATTCTGCACCTTTACATATATATATATTACATTGTTGATTGACTTCATTCTGCTGAGAACTCATATGACAATATGTTACCACATTACGTGATTTTCTATACTTTATGACATGGAAGACCAAGGGATAAAGGTAAGTGGATACTACACTGAATGCGGAAGCAAAATGGCAGAATATGTGTGTGTATTAAAAGTTACAGTATATATATATATATATATATATATATATATATATATATATATATATACATACGGTATTTATTTGCATTGTGCACAGAGAAATAAGTATTTGATCCCCTACCAACCATTAAGAGTTCAGCCTCCTCCAGACCAGTTACACGCTCCAAATCAACTTGGTGCCTGCATTAAAGACAGCTGTCTTACATGGTCACCTGTATAAAAGACTCCTGTCCACAGACTCAATTAATCAGTCTGACTCTAACCTCTACAACATGGGCAAGACCAAAGAGCTTTCTAAGGATGTCAGGGACAAGATCATAGACCTGCACAAGGCTGGAATGGGCTACAAAACCATAAGTAAGAAGCTGGGTGAGAAGGAGACAACTGTTGGTGCAATAGTAAGAAAATGGAAGACATACAAAATGACTGTCAATCGACATCGATCTGGGGCTCCATGCAAAATCTCACCTCGTGGGGTATCCTTGATCCTGAGGAAGGTGAGAGCTCAGCCGAAAACTACACGGGGGGAACTTGTTAATGATCTCAAGGCAGCTGGGACCACAGTCACCAAGAAAACCATTGGTAACACATTACGCCGTAATGGATTAAAATCCTGCAGTGCCCGCAAGGTCCCCCTGCTCAAGAAGGCACATGTACAGGCCCGTCTGAAGTTTGCAAATGAACATCTGGATGATTCTGAGAGTGATTGGGAGAAGGTGCTGTGGTCAGATGAGACTAAAATTGAGCTCTTTGGCATTAACTCAACTCGCCGTGTTTGGAGGAAGAGAAATGCTGCCTATGACCCAAAGAACACTGTCCCCACTGTCAAGCATGGAGGTGGAAACATTATGTTTTTGGGGGTGTTTCTCTGCTAAGGGCACAGGACTACTTCACCGCATCAATGGGAGAATGGATGGAGCCATGTACCGTCAAATCCTGAGTGACAACCTCCTTCCCTCCACCAGGACATTAAAAATTACTCGTGGCTGGGTCTTCCAGCACGACAATGACCCGAAACATACAGCCAAGGCAACAAAGGAGTGGCTCAAAAAGAAGCACATTAAGGTCATGGAGTGGCCTAGCCAGTCTCCAGACCTTAATCGCATCGAAAACTTATGGAGGGAGCTGAAGATCCGAGTTGCCAAGCGACAGCCTCGAAATCTGAATGATTTACAGATGATCTGCAAAGAGGAGTGGGCCAAAATTCCATCTAACATGTGTGCAAACCTCATCATCAACTACAAAAAACGTCTGACTGCTGTGCTTGCCAACAAGGGTTTTGCCTCCAAGTATTAAGTCTTGTTTGACAAAGGGATCAAACACTTATTTCTCTGTGCACAATGCAAATAAATATATATAATTTTGACTATGTGATTTTCTTATTTTTTTTAAATATAATCTATCTCTCACTGGTAAAATTAACCTAGCCTAAAAATTCTAGACTGTTCATGTCTTTGACAGTGGGCAAACTTACAAAATCAGCAATGGATCAAATACTTATTTCCTTCACTGTATATATATATATATATATATATATATATATATATATATATATATATATATATATATAATATATATATAAAAAATTGATCTACATACAAAGTTCAGTAACTTTGTAAGTACATTGCATTACTGAACTGTGAATCTATGGAATAGCCTACCGCAGGAGCTGGTCACAGCAGGGACAGTAGATGGCTTTAAGAAAGGGTTAGATAATTTCCTAGAACAAAAAAGTATTAGCTCCTATGTGTAGAAATTTTTCCTTCCCTTTTCCCTTCCCTTGGTTGAACTTGATGGACATGTGTCTTTTTTCAGCCGTACTAACTATGTAACTATGTAACTATGTAACTGATCTTGTGCTGATCCTGAGTTACATACAGAATAATAGCCCAGAGCTGAAATCATAATTTTGCAGGCTTGAGACTGGAAATTTTCCAGCTTTCTTTATTTGTTCAATGTTTGTTCAGAGCATGCTATGGGGATTTGCAAGTGTCATCTTTGTACCAGAGACTGTAACGTGTTCTCATGCTGGAAAACCTTACTGTCCAACTGCGTTATGTTAGCTGAGCTAAACTGTCAGTATTGGCATTTACAATGTTATTTAATTGTAAAATGGTATTGAAAGATGGACATACCCTTTATTCTTTTTCTAGTGTATAAATGCAGTCCTTCACTGCAGTATTGATTCCACACTATATAGCACAGTGTGAACATACCTTAAGAAGTTAGAGTAATTTTACTGCAGTGCCTCCACGGGTGAATTGAAAAAGTATTTAGAAAGTATTTACAAAACACACTAAGGCCCTGTTCACACAGAGTTTTTTGTCGTGTTTTTTTTTGATGTGGAAACCACGCCAGAATACGCCTCCCATTGATTTAAGTGGGAGGCGCAGGCGTTTTTTTCCCGCGAGCGGAAAAAAATGCTTGCGGGAAAAAGAAACGTCATGCCCTTTCTTCGGGTGTTTCTGTCTCTGACCAATGGGAGGCAGAGAAAGCGGCCAAAAAACGTTGGATTTTGGACATTTTGTTTTTTCCGTCATAGCTCTCCATCCAATTGTTGTCAACTCTTCCCTCAGTAGTTGTACAGTGTACATCTGGGTCCCTTTAATCACTTGTGTTAAATGTCAGGCAATATACATCCATATGCCGTCTCATCCCCTTCCTGTCCCAATTTTGCTTTCACCCCCACCCCACAAACCTCCATACTAGTGTCCCTCCCTTTAGGCAACTGACCGAAGTGCAAGTAGTTCACCCGAAGCCATACCCGAGTGTTTATCCATCTATCCCATTGTTTTACAAATTTCTTATCAGCCCCCCTTTTTAAATAAATGTTATACTCCATCTGAACCGTGTGGTTTATGTTCACAATAATCTCGTCTATTGAGGGCGGCAGCGCATCCTACCAGTGTTTATCTATTCCTTTCCGGAACAGATATAGCAGCTTAGCAATGGCCAACAATTCCCACCAGTCCCCCTCCAAATCTCCAACATATCCCAAAAGCAGCACTACCGGGTCTATTGGAAGCTGCATGCCATACACTCGGCTCACCAATTCGGAAATCTCTCTTCACAGGTCCCTCAGAGCCCCACAAGCCCAGAACATGTGCAGAATTTCAGCTTTCTCCTCCGAGCACCTAGGGAATCTAGCATCAGCTCTGATTCCCATCTTCATAAAAACCCATGTGGTTCTATACACCCTATGTATTCGGAAAAGTTGAGCCCTTCTCTAAGCTACATTCAGAGATAGCTTGCTACGTGACACAACAATTTCTTCACAGTGTTCATTGGATATGGGACCTACATCTCTCTCCCATTTCTCTTTAACTGGTTCCATAGGATCCCCTAGGTGCTTGGACAGCAAAATAGAATATGCCCATGAAATCAACCCCTTAGATGTGTACGCTTTCACAATACATTCCAATACTCCCAATGCATGAATCTCTAGATCCACTGAATTGGATTGAGTCTGAATTGCATGACGGATCTGCAAGTATTGGTAGAACATAGAATTTTCCAACTGAAATTCTTCTTTCAGCTGCTGGAAGGATTAAATATTGGCATCTTCAAACAGCTGACTCAGCCGGATTATGCCCTTTTGTTCCCAGCCATTCATCCCCTCTAATTGGTATAATTCCCACAGAAAGGGATTTTTCCAGATTGGAGTGTATTTATTACATGTCCCCACCTCCAGTATTTGCTTACATTGCCACCATACTTTATGCAGTTGGAGTAAAGATGGTCTGTTTCTCGCCATCCTCTTATAAGTATGCGTTTCCAATTCCTCTAGTGGACTTCTCCCTCCTCCCAGATAAGACAGAATTTTTGCGCTAGACCCCCACTTATCTCTATCTTCCTACCCCCACAAATGCTGGCATTGTGCAGCAAGGTAGTACACCCAAGTATTTGGTAAGGCCAGGCCCACTTCATTCTTTGGCAATTGAAGTTTGTCCAATTTTATTATGGGCACCCCTTTTTCCATACTAGATCTCGGGAGAGGTTATGCAGGCTCCTGAACTAACCTTTGGGAATCCACACTGAGGAATTATATAGAACACCTGCGGCATAAGAATCATTTTTATTAAGTTTGTCCTCCCCAAAGCGGAAAGCAGCAACCTATTCCAAGCCTCCACCATGTCCTTTATCTTTGGTAATAAGGGCTGAACATTTAGAGCCAAATAATCTAGCACTTTCGTAGTTACCTTAACTTTCAGGTATTTAAACTCTGAAACCACTGGAATAGGGGCCAAATCTTCCACAATTGGGATGTTCACCGTATCTATCAGCATGATAGCTGACTTCACCCAGTTTATGACTAGCCCTGAGAATACCCAAAAGTTAATAATCTCCATCACTATCGGAAGGGTATGGTCTGTATCTGCCATAAATAGCAAAATATTATCCGCATACAAAGCTATACAAGCTCCTCCACCATACCATATCTCAATCCCTGTATTAAATCATGCTGGCGTACTGCACATGCCAGTGGTTCCATTGCCAGAGCGAACAGCAACGGCGACAATGGGCAACCCTGTCTTGTCCCTCTAGCCAATTAAAACTGTCCAGATAGCGTGCTATTCACCCTTATTCTAGCTGTTGGGGCCACATATAGCAACTGAATCCACTTTACAAAGTTAGGGGCGAAACCCATTTTCCCCAGGACTGCCCACAAGTAACCCCACTCCACATAATCAAAGACTTTAGCCGCATCTAATGTCAAAATAGCTCTCCCTGTTGGGTTATCCGGGTCACCTATAAGTTAAGAAATAGTCGCCTCAGGTTCACTGCTGTCGACTTTGAAGGCATGAATCCCGTTTGATCTCCATGTACCACCGTGTTCACAACTTTAGATAATCTATGTGCCAAAACTTTAGACAGAATCTTAACGTCCGAAGACAGCAACGATACAGGTCTACAGGATTCTGCTAATTGTACATCTTTCCCTTCCTTCGGCAACACCACTATCTTCGCTTCATACATTGAAGGAAAGGATGGTTGGATCCAGCTTTGGTGGAAATAAAAGGAATCTTTTTCCAAGTTTTAATTATTCTTATTAAAAAATAGGGTATTCGATAGCATATATAGTATCTTGCAATGAAGAAAGGAGTAGTGGTAGGTAGCCTACGCGTTTCGGACGGTATCTCCGTCCTTATTCATGGCTTAAGATAAGAACTCTGACTGTGTATGCTGGGTTTAAATGTGTTTAACCACAGGTGTGTGTTTTTGATTGCGTTCCAGGGGTGCCTGGTGTTGGAGCGCAGCCTTGGACCCGCCTCCTGCATTGGCCGGCTCCTGGACTTATGGGCTGAATAACCCGAGAATGGTAAGTATCCATTAAATTGTTTATATATATATATAACAGAAATCTTATAACATGTGTGTATCCACATAGTTTGTTAACATTCTTGAATAAGCGGACGGGTAAAAAAGGCATAGTCTGAATACGCATTATTTGGATTTATATTGCATTGAGTCAGATTGTGTGTGAATGGTGGTTGAGTGAGAAATGTGGAAAAAGAAGAACTGGGTTTTTTTTCTCACGGAAATTGTGAGAATGAATTATTGAAAATTCATAACTAGACTGTTAAAAAGAGAGATCATGCACTATTATTAACCATAGAATATCTGGTTTGAATGGAAAAAAAAGGAAAAATTAGACATGACACACTATCCATTCTATATGAATACTTTCATGTCCATCATAATATACCATTACAACTTCCATGACAGCATGCCTCATCCACTTGTATATATCACTAAGAAAAACGTTCTATAATATAAAAAACATAAGCAGAAGATAAATTTATACCCATCAAGTATAAACATATCACTACCCTCACTTTCCAATTTAATACGATTTTAACCAGCAATATGTATCTCCCAGGACACATAAGCTTTTTAACAGTCTAGTTATGAATTTTCAATAATTCATTCTCACAATTTCCGTGAGAAAAAAAACCCAGTTCTTCTTTTTCCACATTTCTCACTCAACCACCATTCACACACAATCTGACTCAATGCAATATAAATCCAAATAATGCGTATTCAGACTATGCCTTTTTTACCCGTCCGCTTATTCAAGAATGTTAACAAACTATGTGGATACACACATGTTATAAGATTTCTGTTATATATATATATAAACAATTTAATGGATACTTACCATTCTCGGGTTATTCAGCCCATAAGTCCAGGAGCCGGCCAATGCAGGAGGCGGGTCCAAGGCTGCGCTCCAACACCAGGCACCCCTGGAACGCAATCAAAAACACACACCTGTGGTTAAACACATTTAAACCCAGCATACACAGTCAGAGTTCTTATCTTAAGCCATGAATAAGGACGGAGATACCGTCCGAAACGCGTAGGCTACCTACCACTACTCCTTTCTTCATTGCAAGATACTATATATGCTATCGAATACCCTATTTTTTAATAAGAATAATTAAAACTTGGAAAAAGATTCCTTTTATTTCCACCAAAGCTGGATCCAACCATCCTTTCCTTCAAAGTATACTTTTTTCGTGAGCCACCACGAGGATCCGAGCACCAGGATTATCCATTACAAAAACAAACAACTTTTACAAGGTGAGCTGGAGAAATTCTCCCTATATTACCTGTTCGCTTCATACAGTGAGTCACGAAGGTTCCCCCATTCAAAACTGTCTGTCAACTTGTTCAGCAGCTGTAGTGCCAGCTCCTCCCCATACTCGTTAAATATTTCTACTGGCAGGCCATCCGGTCCCGGAGCCTTGTCACAAGCCATTCTTCCTATTGCCATTGTGATTTCATCTAAATAAATAGGCTTCTCCAGAGCTAGGATTTTGATTTTAATAAAAAAAATTAAGCTGATATTGATTCATTATGTAGGTCTTATTGAGGAAAAAAAGAATTTGCTAATTATTTTCATGTTCTGTTTTAAGGTAGTTTATTCAATGAATAATAGTTACCCTAAAAATGCATCCTTTAAAGGGAACCTATCACCAGCATTTCACTTATTGAACTTTACTTATCCCTCACTGGCCGCTGCTATCAAAAGTTCATTACCGTTATCTCCTTTCCTAAATTCCTCCTCCAACTGTAAATAACGGTCTGTGTAAAGAGAAGTGTTTTCTATGTACATGTGAGTGCAGATATTCCCCCAGAGATAGGTGTGTATCTCTGCCTTCCGGGGGAGGGGGGAGAAGACAGTGGACACATCCAATGCATTCTCACTTCCTTCCCCCCACCAGGTAATGAGATTCCATGGGGGGAGCCATAAACAGTCCCGTGCCCCCCCCCCCACTTGCACGTGCTTGAGCATGTGATGTCATACAGAAGTGCATGGGAGAGTTTAAAAGGATAAACTGTCCTACACTGCTCTCGCTCTTGCTCCTGCTTCCTGCCCACCAGACACCTACAGCTCTCTGTTCCTGACTCAACAACCTAGGAACCACATTTGCTAAGTATCCTCCCCCTCTCTCTCCCCTCTCCTACCCTTCCCCCCGTAACCCCATTCCCTGGTAACACTTTTCCTTCCATGGTGTACAGATTTCCCCTGGTATTTAACCTCTTGAGTGTATAGGGAAAGTTAGAGCCAGGTGGGGGTGGGTCACAGAAGCAAGCATGAGTGAGTGCACTGTAACTTGTATGTATGTTAGTTAAGCGGGTGGGTGTTAGTATAGTCTTGTAATATATTGTACTGGTACTGTGGCACGTGTAGTAATTATGCTGAAGCTATATCGTGAATTATGTTAGGTAAGTGGGTGGTGGTATAGATTAGTGTTTGTAATACCCTGTTTATACTGTCCCACGTGTAGGGTCAGTGTATTCAATACATATTAAGTTGTTATGTGTATTGGAATGCACTGATACTATACTGTGATTATTTACTGTGTTTGGTGTATTTTATATCTAAGTGTGACGACTGTTTGTATTAATAAATATTACCCTTTAGTAACTATGCAGTCATATACACTTAGTAGCAAAGCAAGTAGACTAACGTTAATACAAAAGAAAGGTAGGGAAGCTAGGCATAATCCTAGTGACCCTGATATAAAGGAGGTGGTAATAGTGGGTGACACTAGTAGGTGAACCCCACCATTACCACAGCCCTTAAGCAGCCTGCAAACATTTTGCACCTTTTATCGTAATAATCCGGTGTCCCTTTGTGCACCAGAAGAGGACATCAATGCACAAGCACTGGATTTTGTGTGCTGGGGGAAGGCGAGGAGCTGTCAATCAAAAGTAAGGAGGCGGGAGAAACTCAGAAAGACTTGAGGAATGAAGATATGACTTTTCAAACGAAGATATGACTCTTTTATGCTCATTAGCATACGGTGTGGGAACACTAAAAAACTGAATACTAAAGCTACAGAGCCAACTAAGAAGACAATTATAATTTATATAGAAATGATTTTTCACCCACTACCACCAGGTATTGCTGGTTTAATAGGTGGAATGCTGGTGACAGGTTCCCTTTAAAGAGGCTCTGTCACCAGATTTTGCAACCCCTATCTCCTATTGCAGCAGATCGGCGCTGCAATGTAGATAAGAGTAACGTTTTTTTTTTTTTAAAAACGAGCATTTTTGGCCAAGTTATGACCATTTTTATATTTATGTAAATGAGGCTTTCTAAAGTACAACTGGGCGTGTTTAAAGTTAAAGTACAACTGGGCGTATATTGTGTTCGTTACATCTGGGCGTTTTTACTTCTTTTACTAGTTGGGCATTGTGTATAGAAGTATCATCCACTTCTCTTCACAACGCCCAGCTTCTGGCAGTGCAGACACAGCGTGTTCTCGAGAGATCACGCTGTGACGTCACTGACTTCCTGCCCCAGGTCCTGCATCGTGTCGGACCAGCGAGGACACATCGGCACCAGAGGCTACATTTGATTCTGCAGCAGCATCGGCGTTTGCAGGTAAGTAGCTACTTACCTGCAAACGCTAATGCTGCTGCAGAATCAACTGTAGCCTCTGGTGCCGATGTGTCCTCGCTCGTCCGACACGGATGCAGGACCTGGGGCAGGAAGGGAGTGACGTCACAGCGTGATCTCTCGAGAACACGCTGTGTCTGTGCACTGCCAGAAGCTGGGCGTTGTGAAGAGAAGTGGATGATACTTCTATACACAACGCCCAGCTAGTAAAAGAAGTAAAAACGGCCAGATGTACACACACAATACACGCCCAGTTGTACTTTAACTTTAAACACGCCCAGTTGTACTTTAGAAAGCCTCATTTACATAAATATAAAAATGGTCATATCTTGGCCAAAAATGCTCGTTTAAAAAAAAACAAAAAAAAAACGTTACTCTTATCTACATTGCAGCGCCGATCTGCTGCAATAGGAGATCGGGGTTGCAAAATCTGGTGACAGAGCCTCTTTAAGTCTGCTGTGCATAGCACTGCCAAATATGTGTACTTTGTGTAACATATGACTTGCGCCAAGAACAAACACCCTATTATAGGTTTAAATATATCTCTCTCCCTGGTATAGAACCATTTTAGTGAAGGCACAAAAGCAGGTAGGGCTGGGGTAGAACAAAAGGGTGCCCAACTCTATATGGTTTTTGAATGGGATGTCCAACAAGTTAATTTAGGGTTGATTGACAGGTGTCCACATACTTATAGTGTGTATAGTTTTCATACTGTATATATTTGATATCGTATTGCATATTCATCTGCGCCCTGCCAAGGATAGCCACCGCCAAGAGCTAGTACCCCTTCTATTTATTTTGTTTACTCTGCAGGAGAAAGCCATGTGTACGAGACTTTAGAACTCTGCGGTTAGGTCACATTTCAGACCTCTACCTGGTCCCAACAAAACCAGCAACATTTTTAATGAGTATTGAAAGCAGTTACGTATATGAGTGGAGAAAACAACAGGAAATAACTTTAACCCCTTTCTGCCCACCACACGTATATTAACGGACTAATGGCATGGTCCCTGTGCCAGAAACCCATTAATTTATCTGCTCTTTTTGGTGCCATCTGCAGGATCGGGCTGTTATACGGAGAGCCCGATCCTGTTCTGTGACAAGGAACTGAAATAATCAGTTTCCTGTCACTAAATATATCTGAACACAGTGCTCATGTTTAGCACTGTGTTCCCAAATACAGAAGCTACCACTTCTGCATTCAGGTGGTTGATAGGGAACTCTGTGTAGAGGGGGCATGTAGACATGCAGAGAAGATGCAATCTGTTACTTCTCTGCATGTATACAGATAACTGGTAACAGTGATCTAATGGACTATTACCATTCGATCCCTGTTATCAGTTTGTCTGTTAAACTGCACCCCCATAGTAAAAATCGAATTAATTTAGTAAAATGTAAAAAATAAATAAAACTGATTGAGGAAAAAAACAATAAAAAAGGAAACAAATATAAAAATAAAAAGCCCCTCCAAAATAAGTGAAGGTCTATCCAAACACACATGCACCACTTTTTGACATCTAGCATGACACAACCGCATTTTGCACAGGCGTCATGTGCTTAGGCATTAATACATTCTTGTCTTATTCTACACATACAATAACTACCCCGGCCACCAATTTATGCATGTTCTACCCCAGCTCTACCTGTTTTTGTGCCTTCACTAAAAATATTCTATACCTTGATGATTATCACCCATGGGCAGAGGCTGCGTCTAAAAGCTAAGGGAGAGAGATATATTTAAAACTATAATAGGGTGTTTGTTCTTGGTGCAAGTCATATGTTACACGATGTACACATATTTGGCATTGCTATGCACAGGAGACTTAAAGGATACATTTTTTGCGGTAATTATTATTCATTGAATAAACTACCTTAAAACAGAACATGAAAAAAATTAGCAAATTCTTTTTTTCTCAATAATACCTATCTAATTAATCGACATCAGCTTCAAATTTTATTAAAAACAAAATCCTAAGTGTCACCCAAAAAAGAAAAATATGTTTTTTTGGGAAGACTAATAAAGAAAAAAAAATTTACCTTTACAACACACCATTCCAAAAGGTGAAATTTTGCTCTGGTCATAAAAGGGTTAAATTAATACATAATAAATTACAAGTAAGTATTTGCAAACTTACTCTACTTTGTATTTTTATTTCCACTGTGAAAGTGGAATTTTGCTTTAAATTGAATTTAAAGGTTTATTTTCTAAAAATATATGGCTTATTCTCAGAATAGGACATCAATAGCAGGCCAGACTGGAAAACCCCTTTAAAGCATACCGAACTTTTCAGAATAAGCTGTCATATGTGTGTACGTGAGGAATAACACTATTTCTGGCCATTATATGGCCTGTATATGACATTTTTTTTTAGCAGTTTTAACCTCTGCAGGCTCTATCTCTAATTCTCAGTTTTCTCTGAGCTAGTATGTGTAGCCTAACTGCTATCATGTCTCCTATACACTGCACCCAGAGAAGAGAAAATCATACTCTCCTATCTCTATCTATCACATAAATATAGAAGATGCAGTAGCATGGAGGAGATTATACACCAGTAATGAGCAGTGTAGCTGAGAATCCAGCACTTGGGTGAGATATAACACTTACCAGAAAGCTGCAGCTCATCTGTGATTTTTTTTCTCACTCTGCTCCTGCTCCCCTCATCCCTCTTTATAGTCTTCTATGGGCAGCATGTCTGTGTCTCTTTCTATACTCTTGCTCCATCCTCCTGCTTCCCCCTCCCTTCTCCATAGACTTGTATGGACAGACAGTAAAGAGACACCTCCCCACTTCCAGCAGTCCATCTCCTCTGCTCTGTAACTAGAGATGGATTTTGCTTGACAACCGAGGGGTTGACAGCAGATTACAGGAAGGGTGCCACCTAGTTGCATTAACTTTAGACAGAATATGCCTGGATAAATCAATAACATCTTACCAGTAAGTAAATTACAAAGTTGATATATATCAGGTATATTATTAGATTAGCATAAGTTTGAAAAGTTAGTCGCAATTTAAAATATGTCACCCACATAATAAGTAACTCACTCTTACTGTTATAGTTCCCAGGAATGTCTGACAGTTTTAGAAAATTTTCTGTAAATAATAAAGCAACCTTCTCTTATTTTCTGATCAGTACGTTCAGAAGACCAAATACCAAAGTTACCCAGTACCAAGAAGTAAGTAAGGCACACAATGTACTCAAATACATAAAACAGTGCAAATATATATATATATATATATATATATATATATATATATATATATACCAAAACACCAGATCTTGCTGATTAGATAGTGACTTGTTGGCTAATTAAACATGTTTAATATCTTTGTAATTTACTCACACTGTAAAAAGCAGTCATGTTGTGTTGTACATTACATTATTTTACACCAAATTGTAACTTGAAGCTCCTGGGCTTCAGGGGCGTAGCTAAAGGCTCATGGGCCCAGATGCACAAATTCAAATGTATAGTTATATCTAGTGACTGACAGCCCAACATTATTTCCAAAGAAATGTGAAGCGTGCTGTGCACTGAGTGGAGAGGAGAGGAGAGGAGAAACGTTAACGTACTGCTGCCTGACATCGTGGCCTGTGGCAGTGTGCGTATTCTTACTCCTTCCGTCTGCAGCCCCTCATAGCACATACTCTAAGAAGAGGAGACAAGAGTGGCGTCATTATATGCACACTGCCAGGTAGTAGAATATTAAAGTAATTAAGTTTCTCCTCTTGTATAAATAAGTGGGCTTCTGCATATCCCCAAACTTCTCAAGTTGGGAATGAGGGACAGGAACATCAGTTGTGACACAGTTTTCGGATGACCCTTTGAAGTCCCTGCCAGTGTCCTCATAAAAACCTCAGCCAAAGTGCACCTTTGAACGTCGCAGCTAACGGTTTTCCATATGTCCCAGCCAGAGACCCCCATAAAATGCAGAGCCTGTCTGCTCTATAGCAGATATAGGCAATATTTTAAAGTGTTTTTGCACAATTAATGAAATATCATATAGGCCGCTGCCTTCACCATTTGTGACATATTATTCTCACTTCTTTTTGTACTCCATGAACAGATTAATGTGGGTGGAGCCCTCTTACGTTTTGCTCCTCTTTAATGTGTGCCTGTGTCCTCTTCTTTTAGTGCATGTCCATGGCAGGGTATTGGTGGTGGTGGTGGCGGCATCGCTGGGTTGGGTGAGGGAACAGCGGCTCCCGAGCTGAAGGAGCATTAGCGGCATCATGGTGATGGCAACTGGTGGCGCCATGCATTATAAAGCTAGGTTCACACAGTGTTATTTGCACGCTGATTCCAATGCTTTTTCAGCATTGGAATCAGCGTGGAAGATGCCTCTCTTTTGGCTCCTATTGTTTTCAATGGGAATTAGCGCCATAGTTCACACAAAAAAGCCAACTAACCTGTCCTGGCGCAGAATCCACAAATGACCATTGAAAAGTATGGGAATGCTGAAAAAAAACAGATTTTAAAATGTAAGCTGTTTTGGATGCTGTTTTTTGTTGCTTTTCTGTGGAAAAACAGCGCCCAAGACATTTGGGGCTGTTTTTTCACAGAAAAGAGCCAAAAAACAGCGTCCAAAGCAGCTTACATTTTAAAATCTGCAATCTGAAAAACAGGATTTTGGATGCAAATTCAGCAACTGTTTTTTCAGCCACACCTAAATACTGTGTCAACATACCCTAATAACGGGGCTCCCGCACAGAACAGGGAGGGAGGAGGTGAGATTACAAGTCCATGTTGTAGAAGAGATCTTTGCCAAGTCCCGGGACAGCTCGATTCGTGCGATGCCACTGGTAGCAGCTCAGTCAGCATTAGTGTGGTGTTGGGGGGCCTATAGGCCCGGTTGCAACTGCAAGCCCAAAAGCTATGCAACTGCTGGGATTTAATGCTAAATCTGTAAAAGGGCCCTTGACTATCCAATGCCAATTATAGTATTGTTCTTTTATAAAGCAGAGGGGTGGTTGAGCCCCATAGACATTGGGGCCCAGCTGCAATCGCAACGTCTGCACCCTCTGTAGTTATACTTCTGTTTTTACATCATATTTCATGTGTGGTTTACATATAATTTTTGTTTGGACAGGGTGGATTTAATGGACGTCACTTCAAACACACCCAGAAAGAAGACGGTAAGTTTAAGTGTAAATATATAAGCTTTGGGGGACCGTGGCCGGATGTCTGCCTGAGCAGACGTGCTTCACCGAGCTCATGAGCACCCTGACCCTTTATCCTGAGTAAAACGCTGCCATCCTACCTTTTTGCAACTGAGTCTGCATGGTAACCTGCTTAGCCATTCCCTGGTGGCTGTTTGTGCTGGACTTTTTGGGCCTCCTATCCCTGTGCTGCTCTACTTAGCCTCCCTGGCGGTGCTTTGGCGGGACACAGGGTAGCGTGCACTTCAGGTCAGCGCCAGTGCCTGTCGTGCTACAAGACCTCCTGCTCCTTGTTTCACTTAAAGAGAACCTGTCACCAGAATTTCACCTATTGAACTTTACTTATCCCTCACTGGCCGCTGCTATCAAAAGTTCATTGCCGTTATCCCCTCTCCTAAACTCCTCCTCCGACTGTAAATAATGGTCTGCAAACATTTTGCGCCTTTTATCGTTAGGCTGGGTTCACACGAGCACATTAACGTCCGTAATGGACGGACGTATTTCGGCCGGAAGTCCCGGACCGAACTCAGTGCAGGGAGCCGGGCTCCTAGCATCATAGTTTTGTACGATGCTAGGAGTCCCTGCCTCTCCGTGGAACTACTGTCCCGTACTGAAAACATGACTACAGTACAGGACAGTTGTCCTGCAGAGAGGCAGGGACTCCTAGCATCGTACATAACTATGATGCTAGGAGCCCGGCTCCCTGCACGGAGTTCGGTCCGGGACTTCCGGCCGAAATACGTCTGTCCATTACGGACGTTAATGTGCTCGTGTGAACCCAGCTTAATAGTGTCTGAGAAGAGAAAAACATACACAGCGCCACATGGTGCAAGATAAACCTTAATGGGTAAGGTAATAGATAGCGAACGTAAGTTGTTACACTCACCAAAAAAGCTTGTACTGGCAGGTACAGCTTAGAGATGTAGGCAGTATTGAAACAAGGTTGCAGCTTTCAGTATCCAGGTGCCGGCATCAATTGTATTGTGCTGCGAGAAATAGCAATTTAAATTTATATATATTTTTAAAAAAATATATGTTAAAAGTTGGATATAGGAAAGCGCTACTCAAAAGGAAGGATAAGCAGAGTGATAATGATCGGTAGATTTATTATGCAAAAGAAGGGCAACGCGTTTCAATGCAGAACCTGCGTCTTCATCAGGCCAAGATTTCTACTGGACCGTGGCGGCGTGTGGTGCAGCTGCTATGGACTGCGCGCAGTGTGGGCTCTCTCTCCCTGCCTCTGCTGGGAGTGCTGGTGCTGCCAGTTTTTGACAATGCAATGACAACTGTATTTGCATTGTAGGTGGCTGGAGCTGCATTCACTGGCCACTGTTGAACTGTGAGTGTTATATAAAGACTGTCCATTCTGGTCATTTCATCCGGTCCTGTACCATATACTGCACTCTCTACTGTTTGCTCTCATTTACATGCTGATAGAGTATTAGGGTACCCTCAGGTACCAAGGACTAGGAGCATACAAGATATATTACATCTCTATTTTTTGGGCCTACTGCCCCATCTTGGGACTCAAGGATATATTCAGTTGTACTTTCTGTAAAAGTGTGCTGTTGCCTACTTGTGTTATATACCCTGCTACTCTGCCATAGGTTGTGGTAGGCGGAGAGGGAAGAGCAAGTCCCTGGTTGAGGGCCCTAGAGCCCCTTCTGATTAGGAATCTGCTATAGAGGACCTCTCGTCTCAACCTCTGGATGCCCTGTTATATAGGGCTACCTCTGCAGTACTTTCTAAAACACAAGCCAGTATGGCAAAAAAACATGAGCAATTTTCTAGATCTAGCCCCTACCCCCGGCTGACTCCCCTGAACCTTCTCTGTCACTGTTTGATGGGTCACTGAGTCTTCCACGGCAGTTCTACCCTCAGGACCCACCAGATTCCTCCTCTCACTTGGATATGAAGTTTGCAGAATTACTGACTGCCATCAATTCATGCTAGTCCATGCTTGTCACTAAAGTTGATGAACTATGGCAAGATTTTTTTATATTGCAACCTGCAAAAAATTCCGGAATGGCCACTGAGGCAGAGTGCAGTTTCTCTGATGTGAAAGATGTTCTACCCCCGATACCTACTCAGATTGCGGACTTACAATAACAAATGACATGTTGAGCGGGCAGACTATTATGAAAATCGTCCGTATTATTGGACTGCCTGAAAAAACTGAGGGACCAGATCCTGTTGCATTCTTGGAATGTTGGCTAAAGGACATTCTTGATGCAAAAGTTTTCTCCCCGTTCTTTACTATTGAACGTGCCCACCGGGTTCCGGCTTGCCCTGGTCACCCCCGACCTCATCTTCCATGTCTTGCATTTCCGGCATAGAGATGCTGTTCTCCAAGCCATCAGATGTCCTTTTCAACAACCAGCGTGTCTCCTTCTATTCCGACTTCTCAGTTGCTATACGGAAATAACGCATCTAGTTTACGGAGACCCGTAAGAGGTTACTTGAGAAGGGCTATAAATAATGATGGACACACCGCCAGATTCTTTACAACTCTGGCTGAGGCACCGGCCTGGATAGAGACTGCTTTCTTTGTGCCTAATTGGGCTGCCCTGCCCGATTGAGGCCTTCTGCCGTGTCCAAATATCCTTTTTCTGTTCTTGTTCTCTTACCGGAACTGGCTTTCCCATTTGCTTAGCCATTTAGAGAAGTGTGTTGCTAGACTTACAGTCTCTCTGAGATTGTTTTTTACATAACCTATTATTTTTCTACTCTGTTTGGGTCAGGTCCTCGGGACTAGGCAGACTTGGTAGTCCGTCAATAGCTTAGTCAGGGACCACTGTTCTCTTCTTGTTACCTAGTTAGTGGGTACAGGCCTGCACTCCAATTTAGTGCATGACAGAGGTTAACCGTTGGGAAATTTTCAATGTTTTTTACTGATGCTGTTGTTTTATTTGTTGTGTGTGTATGAATGCATGCGCTACCCCTCCCCCTCCTTGTATTCTGGTCATCATTCCGCTGCAGGTGATTCAAGTAGCGTGTGACCATTTTGGCCGTTGTATTTTTGTTCACTGCTCATTATATTAGTTGTTTTTTTTACTGTAGTTAACTTCTATGTCCATCCCCCTCTTGATCCGGCACTGGTGGATTTGGTGACTGGGAAGCTAGCAGGATTTCCTGTGGGACCAATCCTGTGTGTTGGAGATTTCAATGCGATACCTAATGCCTCTATTGATCACACGGGTGGTCCTGACTCAGCCTCTGTACATCTTGTTTCATGGTCGTTGGTGCTTATCCTTATTGATGTCTGGCACTGGAAGTTCCCTACAGATAGATGGTATATGTATTACTCTACTGCCCATAAAACGTTTCCCAGAATAAACCTTGCCATGGCTTCCTCAGATTTGTTGCTGGCAATTTCTCCTATAAAGTTATGGTTGGGCCCCCGACTGACTCTCGAGTCTGGAAATTACACCTGTCATGGTTAAATTTGTCTGCGGTCTCCATGGCAGTTAGCAATGTTCACAAGGAACATTGGGCTAATCATTCCACTCACACAGATCCTCTAGTTAAATGGGATGCATATAAGGCTACTATGCGAGGGGCGTTTGTGGCTGGGCAAAGGGGCATACAGAAGGATATTGAGGCTTCTCTGACAGCAGAAGTGCAAAAGGCTGAGCAAGAGTATCTAGCTGACCCGCTACCTACTTCCAAGCGTAGATGGGCGGACGCCCAGAGGGCATTCCTTAACATTACTAAGAGCAAACTAAAAAGCGCATGTTGTCGACTGAGGTGTCGGTGTTAGGCTCTGTTCACACAGAGTTTTCTGCAGGCAGAAAAATTTTGACCTGCCTGCACGTCGTTTGCCGCGTTTTTCAGCTGCGGCGAATGAGTGCCGCGGGCAAAAAAACGTCTCCGCCTGCCATTGAAATCAATGGGAGGCGATTTCACATGTTTTTTGCCGTGGTTTGCGACATGGTTTCCTCGGCAAAAAACTCGGTGTGAACAGGGCCTTAGAATTTGGGGATAAAAATGACAAATTGTTCGCATATTTGTCGCTCTCTGAACACCCCAGTGCTTCTATCCCATCTGTAGTCTCACAGTAGGGTGTTATTTATACTGCCCCTAAAGATATTAACCAGAAATTTTGAGACTTCTATAGTATTCTATATAGTTCGAAGTGTAGTGTTCCCCTGCTGGAGATTGAAGATTTTCTGGAGGGACTTCTGTGGCGCCTCTCTTTTGCTCAGGCCTGTAAATTAGATGCCCCAATCACTGATGATGACATAGCGCAATAAAATCCCTGTCGTCCGGTAAAACACCAGGTGTAGAGGGTTTGGTGGGTGATTGGTATAAAACTAGTTGTGATACTCTAGTACCCAGACATCGGGAATTATATTTTGCTGCCCTTGTAAAGCCTTTGATTCCATTAAATGGCAATATCTCTGGATCATTTATCCCGACTGAACTTTAGCCCTAAAGTTCCTGCCTTTGTTCATCTACTATATGAGGAGCCCAGAGCACGGGTAAGATCCAATCTAGATGTCTCTGATTTTTTTCCGCCTGGACATGGTACCCGACAAGGCTGTCTTTTATCCCCATTTTTATTTGCCCTTGCCATTGAGCCCCTAGCGCTGGCCATTCGCCAGTCCTCTACCATACAGGGCATCTCTAGAGGCTCCCTGGTTGAAAAAGTCTCTTTACATGCTGATGATAATCTGGTATATCTGGCTGATGATGGTCCTTCCCTATTGGATTTGTTGAGATGTTTGGTTTGTTTTCAGTGCTACTGGTGAATTGGTCTAAGTCAGTTATGTTGCCCCTCTCCCCTCGGTACTGCTCACTGTAGACTCTCCCTGTTCCGTTGCAAGTTGCAAGTGGCTACTTAATTCAAATATCTTGGGGTTTTGGTTTCTCTTAATTTACTAGACTACTCTGTGCTTAACCTGGACCCTTTGATAGCATCCACTGAACGACAACTCAACTCCTGGCATTTCTTCCCTCTTTCCCTATACATCAGGATTAACCTATTTAAGATGATTAACCTACGTAAATTCCTCTATTTGTTTCAAGCCTGCTCAATGTTATTTTCCAAGAAATGTTTCCGTCACCTTTATAGCATTTTACGCTCCTTTTATTGGCAGGGTGGAACTCCTAGATTTAGTCTCAACCTTTTACAGGCCCATAGACATAATAATAACAATAATAATCTATACCTTTACTATCTGGCCTCTAAATTGGTGTTTGCGAGTTGGTGGATTGACCTAGATATGAGCAATGCTGCTACTGCTTTAGCAGGGGCACTTATGAGCTCCTATGAGAGTCTTACTAACTTACTCTACAGGTACAAGTCTTCCTGTCCTGTGGTACTTCCACTCCAAACCATTTCTCGGGTCTGGAAACTTGCTCATCTCTTGCTACAGGGTACTGCAACCTCTCCACACTCACCTACAACTCCGTTGTGGTCCAACCCATGTTTACCCTACCTTGAGTTTCTGCCGGGGGCAGTTCTGTGGGCAGAAGCTGGGATTAAATTCCTGGGACAAATGTGCTCTGCTAGCACTGGTTTTGTGTCCTTCTCTGAACTTGTGGATTGGCATGAGATCTCAAGGACTGACTTTTTTTCATTACATTCTACTACGTCTTGCTTTCATTGCGCAGTCTGGCTCGTTGGGTCCAGAGTTGGGTTTTTCCAAACTGGATTTTCTCCTTGGTGTCCCAGACCTTCCTAAACTCCTTGCACACACCCATGCATTATTACAACCTGCTCGGTCTAGACCCTTCAATAGAGTATTTTCGGGGTTGCACGGAGATATCCCTGATCTGACATAGATTAGTGCAGAGAAGTGGAGCTCTCCTTTTCTGATTCTGTGGTGCTTGGGATTTCTTAATCCAATCTAGGTTTTTTCACCGTATCTACTACACCCCAGTCAGACTCCACAGGATAGGTGCCTCAACCTCCAACTCCTGTTTTCGATGTCGGATTGTGGTGGGCACATATCTCCATTGTGTATGGCTGTGCCCTAAGGTCTTTCCCTTTTGGTCGGAAGTTGTGAAATTTCTCCATGATCACTTTGAGTTTGCAAGACTTCTCACCCATCAAATATGCCTCCCAGGTTTTATGAATGAAGTAGTACAGAGTTGTTATAACAAGTTTTTTTTCCGTTTCACTTCGTTCTGCGTCAGGAAGGTCATTATTATGGCCTGGAAGGCTACTGAAAAACCAAATTTGGTGCACTGGCTTCAGCTTATTAATAAATATGTTCCTCTCTACCAAATTTGATATAATAGCAGGAGATATCCCTATACATTTGAGAAGATCTGGAAAAGATAGTTGGAGACATCTGAGACTGCGATATAAATCTGTAGGTTCTTGCTGGGCTCGAGGATGGGTTGGGATGCAGGGCACATTGGATTGAATGGTGTGTGTATGGTGTATTGTTGTTAATGTATAGCAGTGAGTTAAGCCTTCTGTTTGGCCTGCTCTCCACCCGTCACATAGCTGTCTTCAATCTACTGTAATTGTGGCTCTGTATATCTTGTATCCGAAAATATTGCTGTGATGGTTGACTCATTATTTCTATACAAATGTTTCTAACTTGTTTTGTTAATAAAAATCAAAATAAAAACGTTAAAAATTTTTTATAAGCTCTTCATTCTGTATTACTACTGCTTTCTGTATTAAAGGGGTATTCCCAGATTTTACAATTATCACCTATCCTGTGGATTGCTGGGGCCCCAACCAATCGCGAGTAGGTGGGTCCCGAACCCCCTGTTCCTTCCCACTGCTCTACTGCAGTGAGGATGACTTTGCATGGAGCAGAGTTCAAGCATTTGCGGTGCCGATTCATTCAAAGTCTATGGTAATGAAAGAAACAGCCGAGTACAGTGCTTGGTTGTTTCCGTCAGTCCCACACGCACCGAATAAAGCGGTGGGGGTTACAGCATTGAGGCCCCCAGCGATCAGACAATTATCACCTATCCAGTAGATAGGTCATAATTGTCAGTTATAGTAAAACCCTTTTAAAGCATCTCCTGATATGATGTTATTTATTGTTATAAACTATATATTATTTATTTTATTTTTCCAGTTAACCATAGCTGGTCCAACTAGATTATCATTGATAAGTCCACCTCCAAATGGGTTCTTGGGTAAGTTTATAAGTTTGTAATTTTTAATATATTTAATGTTTCATCAAAGACATTGGTGGCATATCGACATGCTACTAATGTCCAATCGTTGAACTTCCAACCACTATGACTATAATAGCCATCCATGCAGATGTCCAGAAAAAGCTGTGTGGAGTCGACAGGATAATTTCCAAGCCACAGTACCATTTTGTTCTAGTGATCTGCAAGGGCTACAGCAGTCAACCTGCTGTCAATCAGACACCTGCAGCATATCCTAGCAATATGCTTCAAATGTTTCTGATAAGACAAGCCCTTTAACCCCTTAAGGACTGAGCCTGTTTTGGCCTTAAGGACACAGCCTATTTTTTCAAATCTGACATGTGTCACTTTATGTGGTAATAACTCCGGAATGCTTTTACCTATCCAAGCGATTCTGAGATTGTTTTCTCATGACACATTGGACTTTATGTTACTGGCAAAATTTGCTCGATACATTAAGTATTTAATTGTGAAAAACACCAAAATGTAGCGAAAAATTGCAAAAATTAGCATTTTTCTAAATTTATATGTATCTGCTTGTAAGACAGATAGTAATACCACACAAAATTGTTGCTAATTAACATCACCTATATGTCTACTTTAGATTGGCATCGTTTTTTGAACATCCTTTTATTTTTCTATGACATCACAAGGCTTAGAACTTTAGCAGCAATTTCTCACATTTTCAAGAAAATTTCAAAAGGCTATTTTTACAGGGGCCAGTTCAGTTGTGAAGTGGATTTTAGGGCCTTATATTTTAGAAACCCTCGATAAGTCACCCCATTTTAAAAACTTCACCTCTCAAAGTATTCAAAACAGCATTTAGAAAGTTTCTTAACCCTTTAGATGTTTCACAGGAATTAAGGCAAAGTAGATGTGAAATGTTCAAATTTCTTTTTTTTTGTTGCAGAAATTCATTTTTCATCTATTTTTTTTTGTAACACAGAACGTTTTACCAGAGAAACGCAACTCAATATCTATTGCCCAGATTCTGCAGTCTTTAGAAATACCCCACACATGTGGCCCTAGTGCACTTATTGACTGAAGCACAGGCCTCAGAAGCAAAGGAGCACCTAGAGGATTTTGGGGCCTCCTTTTTATTAGAAAATATTTTAGGCTCCATGTTGGGTCTGAAAGGCTCTTGCGGCACCAAAACAGTGGAAATCCCCCAAAAGTGACCCCATTTTGGAAACTATACCCCTTGAGGAAATGATCTAGGGGTATAGTGAGCATTTTGACCACGCAGGTGTTTTGCAGAAATTATTGGAAGTAGGCCGTGAAAATGAAAATCTACATTCTTTCAAAGAAAATGTAGGTTTAGCTAATTTTTTCTAATTTCCACAAGGACTAAAAGGAGAAAATGCACCACTATTTTTGTAAAATAATGCCCCGCATGTGGTCATAAATGGCTGTTTGGACACACGGCGGAGCTTAGAAGGGAAAGAGCGCCATTTGGCTTTTGCAGCTCAAATTTAGCAGGAATGGTTTGCGGAGACCACGTCGCATTTGCAAAGCCCCTAAGGGACCAAAACAGTGAAAACACCAAAAAAGTGACTCCATTTATGAAACAACACCCCTTGAAGAATCCATCTAGGGGTGTAGTGAGCATTTTGAACCCACAGGGGTTTCATAGATTTTATTAGAATTGGGCAGTGAAGATAAAAAAAATCCTTTTTTTCCAATAAGACGTAGCTTTAGCTCAAAATTTTTCATTTTCTCAACAAATAAAGGAATAAAAGAACCCCAACATTTGTAAAGCAACTTCTCTGGAGTACGGCAATACCCCATTTGTGGTCATAAACTGCTGTTTGGGCATACGGCAAGGATCAGAAGAGAAGGAGTGCCATTTGTCTTTTGGAGCACAGATTTTGCTGGATTGGTTTCTGGACACCATGTCACATTTGCAAAGCTCCTAAGGTACCAGTACAGTGGAAACTCCCCAAAAGTGACTCAATTCACAAAACTACACCCCTTGAGGAATTCATCTAGGGGTGTAGTGAGCATTTTGACCCCACAGGTGTTTCATAGATTTTATTAGAATTGGGCAGTGAAAATAAAAAAAATCCTTTTTCTTCAATAAGACGTCGTTTTTGCTGAAAATGTTTCATATTCTCAACAAATAAATGAAAAAAAGCACCCCAAAACTTGTAAAGCAACTTCTCCTGTGTACGGCAATACCACACATGTGGTCATAAACTGCTGTTTGGGCACAGAGTAGGGCTCAGAAGGGAAGGAGTGCCATTTGGCTTTTGGAGTACAGATTTTGCTGGATTGGTTTCTGGTCGCTATGTCGCATTTGCAAAGTCCCTGTGGGACCAAAACTGTTTAAACCCCCCAGAAGTGACCCCATTTTGGAAACTACACCCCTCAAGGTATTCACCTAGGGGTGTAGTGAGCATATTAACCCCACAGGTGATTGGCAGAAATTGGTGTGCACTCGATGTTGCAGAGTGAAAATGGTTTTTCAATAGATATGCCAATATGTGGCGCCCAGCTTGTGCCACTGGAGACACACACCCCAAAAATTGTTAAAAGGGTTCTCCCGGGTATGGCGATGCCATATATGTGGAAGTAAACTGCTGTTTGGGCACACTGTAGGGTTCAGAAGAGAGGTAGCGCCATTTGGCTTTTGGAGCGTGGATTTTGCTTGTAGTAGTTTTGTTTTGAGTCTTATTGGTGTTTCCGTTTATAATGTGGGGGTACATGTAAGGCGGGCGGAGTATATAAGGGGCATAGTCAGGTGGTATAGTGGGGTAAAAAAACAATAAAATAATCCATAGATGTGTGTTACGCTGTGACACAATCCTTTCTGCACAGGCCGGTGTCGCACTGATAAATGGTCTTTACTTATTCCCCTTTTGGTCCACACTCGGCACCTTTGCAGTTTGGGGAATTTTGCTGGGAAAGTGTTGTCCTGGTATAATACGGGCGCCCTCACTTCCAGCAGATATGTTTGGGCCCTCCCCTTCCTGGTTCCCTAATTTTAGGGGCCTTGATAATTCGCCACTTGAAACAGAAGAAATGTTCCCCTCGGGCCGGCACAACTGCATATTTTTATTTCCTGGCTTATTGGTGCCTTGACTAATTTTATTTTTTCATAGACGTAGTGGTATGAGGGCTGGTTTGTTGTGGGACGAGCTGTAGTTTTTATTGGTACCATTTTGGGCTACATGCGACTTTTTGATCACTTGTTATCCTTTTTTTTTTGGGAGGCAAGGTAACCAAAAAACAGCAATTCTGGCATATTTTTTTAGTTTTTTTTATACAGCGTTCACCACGCGTTATAAATTACATGTTAGCTTTATTCTGCGGGTCAGTCCGATTCCGGTAATACCTAATTTATAGCACTTTTTATGTTTTACAACTTTTTGGACAAGAAAATAACTTTTGTAAAGAAAATGGATTTTTTCTGTTGCCAAGTTGTGAGAGCCATAGCGGTTTTAATTTTTATTGTCTACAGGAGCTGTATGAGGGCTTGTTTTTAGCGAGACGAGTTATAGTTTTTATAGGTACCATTTTTAGGTACATGCGACTTTTTGATCACTTTTTATTTCAATTTTTGGAAGACAAAGTGACCAAAAAATAGCAATTATGTCAGTATTTTTATTTTTTTATTTTACGGCGTTCACTGTGCGGAATAAATAACAGCGATACCAAATATGTATGGCTTTATTATTTTTTCAATAATAAATGACTTGATAAGGGAAAAAGGGCGATTGTGTTTTGTGTTATTATTTGAAACTTTTATTGTATTTTTTACAACTTTTATTTTAACTTTTTGTACACTTTTTTTTTACACTTTTCTTTAGTCCCACTAGGGGACTTGAAGGTTCAACTGTTTGTTTGATGTTCTAATACATTGCACTACCTATGTAGTGCAATGTATTAGAACTGTCAGTTGTTCACTGACAGCAAGCCGATCAGGCTCCGCCTCTGGGCGGGGCCTAATCGGCTGACGTAATGGCTGATAGGAAGCCATTGTTAGGCATCCTGTTGCCATAGTAGCAGTCGCCAGCCTTGCCATCGCATGGCAAGGCTGCCGATTGCATACAAACCACTTTGATGCAGCGATTGCATTGAATCGCTGCATTGAAGGGGTTAATGGCAGGAATCGGAGCTAGCTCCGGTTCCTGCCGATAGATCGGGGTGTCCGCTGTAACATACAGCGGACACCCACTGCTGATGACGCCGGCTCAGCTTCTGAGCCGGAAGCTGAGCCGGCGCCATCTTGCCGATGGTACCGGAAGACTTCTGGGTCCCGCCAACGACGGGGCATAGGAGGATTCCGTTACTGGCGGACCGGGAGGTAAGTATTAGCCCTCCGATCGCCTTTGCAGCCACCGGCAACCCAGCGATCACGTTGCTGGGGCGCCGGTGGCTATAAACTCCTCACATGCTGCGATCTCTATTGAACGCAGCATGTGAGGGGTTAATCGGTCGGATCAGAGGCTAGCTCCGGTCCTGGCCGATACCTCAGGATGCCAGCTGTAACGTACAGCTGTCACCCGGCGGTGATGTCGCTGGCTCAGCTCCTGAGCCAGCTCCATCTCCTTCATGTACAGTTACGTGGAGATGCGCGAAATGACCATCTCCCATCACGTAACTGTACGTGAAATGGCGCGAAGGGGTTAAGAGGGGAGAGTTATAAGTATTTCCTATACTGTTCCAGTATAGCAACTATATCAAGAAATACAGCAGGTACACAATAAACAGTATAAAACTGTCCATCACATGTGTTATAACTGCACAGGTTAGTAACAGTAAGCAACGTCTAAGGGTACGTTTACAGACGGCTGAGTCATTGCAAGCAGTTTCTGCAACTGAAAAATCCATCCCATACATCTGAATGGGGTTGCTTCTGCAACATGTGCATGGATTTCTGCAAGTCCCTATTCAGATAATTGGGACAGTCGCAGAAATGTATGCAACAAAACTTTTGTAAGTTATCATTCCCTATGAGTGATGTCTAAAGGGATTAAGGAGGTGTATATTTCTATTGGCAGTGCTTTAATTTTGACACATCATGATATCTTCCATATTCAGAGTGTGTTATTTGGTATGAACTATCACCTCCCTGTCCTTGATAACTCGAGGACTGAATTGCAGTATGTTTTTCTGTAAGGTTTTATTTTAAGAACAAAATTACAAGCACAGTACTGTATGATTATTTATTCTACCACAATTCCCAGTGGTCAAACTAAAGAAAGTCATGTGGCTGCTGGACCACATATACGGTAATACACAATAGTTTATGTTTTTGATTTGCATTTTCTCCTTAAATATGAAACACAAATAGTTGTAAACTTTCACTTCACAGGTTCCTATAGAAGCAATGCTACAGGGGAACCATCAAGGTAAATCACTTAATTGGTTAATATGTAAGCATGAAAATCAGGCTCTGCGCACACAGCGTTTAGGGCTCATGTTCGTTGTACATGTTTAAACAGGGCTGCCGAATGTATGACGTAGACGTAAGCAACTGTATGCCCATACAGATGTGTCCATCCTTACCTTTACTTGAATTTGGTTAAGCACTCCAATTTATCATAAAACAAATTCAATACAATATCGCGACATGCTAGCAAAACTTTTTACGGGCTTCCATTCGATTCACAACCACATAGCCTAGACATCTCATGACAGTATCGCAAAGTCATGTTTTTTTTTTTTTTTTTCAAGCTAGTCATCTTGTGCCCCACATGTCAGGATATGTTGAGATATCAGGAAGGTAAGGAAGGACACATCTGTACATATGTTTGCAACTCACTATCAATGTAAATAAAACAACATGTAAACTGCACTGTACATGTTTTTTCCCCAGCATCCAATATATTAAAAATTGTAGTTAATTACATATATATGAAGCGTATATCTTATGAGTATTTCAATGAATACACCGAACATAGGGATGTAAAGAAACTTGCCGTTTCCCATCTCAAGCTGTAGTACTTTTTGGTGGAGAGCCTCCCATTCACTATGCAGTTGCAGTGCAAAAACTCATTACAGTATTTTGTTTAGACCTGTTTCTGGCCTTTACACATAGATTTTTTTTCTAGCATTTTAAATGGCATAAGAAAATGCATGTTAAAAGGCCAGCATTTGTAAAATGTAAGGTTTTTATGGTGTTTTTGGTGTTGGGTTTATTTTTTGTAATTTTGTACATGCTTTTTTTTATGACGTTTAAGTCCTTAGAGAAGCCTATGGGAAAAACACCAGAAAAAATACCATATCCAGAGCATGCTGCGTTTTGGCCTCTGACCATAGAAAAACAACCAAAACGACACAAACCAAAGCGCAGTAGTATGTAGTGCATTTTATATTTCACTATAGACTTTAACCCCTTCGCACACGACAACGTAATAGCACGTTCTCGTGCCAGGGGGTAATGTATGGTGCCGGCTCCATACGCTGCGGGTGTCAGCTGTGTATTACCGCTGACACCTGGGACTAAGGCCTTATTCATACGAACGTGTTATACATCCGTGATACGCGCGTGATTTTCACGCGTGTCGCACGGACCTATGTCCGCTGTGCTGCTCTTGGCCGTTTAAACCTTCACATGCTGCAATCAATCGCGATCGCAGCATCTGAGGCATTAAAAGGAGGGGGGAAGCCCACTCCGACAGCTCATCGCAGCACCACCCCCCCACCCCACGCGCTGTGATTGCGGGGTGCCAATAATTAAAAAAGTTATGGCTCTCGGAAATTTGGTTTTTAGCAAATAGTTTTTTCTTTGTAAAAGTAGTAAAATATATTAAAAAGAAGATATACGTTTGGTATCACTGTAATAGTATTAAGCCGCAGAATTAAGTTAAGTTGTTATTTTTACTGCACAGTAAAAGCCGTAAAAATGAAACACAAAATACAATTGAGGAATCACAGTTTTTCCCAATTTCAGCCTGCAAAGCTTTCTAGTACATTATATGGTACTTTACATGGTGCCAATAGAAACGACAACTCCTCCCGCAAAAAATAAGCCCTCACACCGCTCTATTGATGGAAAAATAATAATTATCGCTCTTGGAAGCGGGGAGTGGAAAATGAAAAAGCACAAAATGTCTCCATCCTGAAAGTGTTAAACATCTGGCCACACAAAAAAAAATGCATTAATAAAAGCACCATGGAAAACACCATGAAAATGCCACCGAAACGCAGTGTGTGAATCCATCCTGATACAAGTTTCCATTCAGTTCTTGCTGAGACAAATGTATGAAGTGCTGTAGAACATATAAAAACGAATTGGTGCAGATAGTTTGGGCAGCATTGGACTTAAAATATGTTGTATAAACATCAAGATACATTAACACCAGAGGCCTAATATTGCGTAGGTCCCAATCGTGTCGCCAAAACATCTCTGACATGTTGAGGCATGGACTCCAAAAGACCTCTGAAGGTTTCCTGTGGTATCTGGCACCAAGATGTGAGCAGCAGATCCTTTAAGTGCTGTAAGTTGTGAGCTGAGGCCCCCATGGATCAGACTTGTTTTTTCAGCACATCCCACAGATGCTCGATCGGATTGAGATCTGGGAAATTTGGATGCCGAGTCAACACCTTCAATTCTTTGTTCATTCCTGAACCATTTTTGTAGTGCGACAGGGTACGTGAAAGAGGCCACTGCCATTAGGGAGTACCACTGCCATGAAGGGGTGCACTTAGTCTGCAACAATGTTTAGGCAGGTGGTACTTGTCAAAGTAATATCCACATGAATGATAGAACCCAAGAGTAATAGCCACATGAATGCTAGAACCGAAGAGTAATCTCCACATGAATGCTAGAACCGAAGAGTAATCTCCACATGAATGCTAGAACCGAAGAGTAATATCCACATGAATGCTAGAACCCAAGAGTAATATCCACATGAATGCTAGAACCCAAGAGTAATATCCACATGAATGATAGAACCGAAGAGTAATATCCACATGAATGCTAGAACCGAAGAGTAATCTCCACATGAATGGTAGAACCCAAGATTAATATCCACATGAATGCTAGAACCCAAGAGTAAAATCCACATGAATGGTAGAACCCAAGAGTAATATCCACATGAATGCTAGAACCCAAGAGTAATATCCACATGAATGGTAGAACCCAAGAGTAATATCCACATGAATGGTAGAACCCAAGAGTAATATCCACATGAATGGTAGAACCCAAGAGTAATATATACATGAATGGTAGAACCCAAGAGTAATATCCACGTGAATGCTAGAACCCAAGAGTAATCTCCACATGAATGATAGAACCCAAGAGTAATATCCACATGAATGCTAGAACCGAAGAGTAATATCCACATGTATGGTAGAACCCAAGAGTAATATCCACATGAATGCTAGAAACCAGCAGAACATTGCTCAGAGAAATACACTGCCTCCGCTGGCTTGCCTGCTTCTCATAGTCAATCCTGGTGCCATCTCTTCGGAGGTAAGCGGCGTACCCAGGTACCCACATGATGTAAGAGAAAAAGTTATTCATCAGACCAGAGCACCATTGTAGGTGCTTTCGGTAGTGGACAGGGGTCAGCATGGGCACTATGACCTGTCTAACTATGCAGTTATCACAATTTGGCCCTTGTCAAATTTGCTCAGATTCTTACACTTGCCCATTTTTCTTGCTTCCAACACATCAACTTCAAGAACTGACCGTTTACTAGCTGCCTTATATATCCCACCCCCGGACAGGTGCCATTGTAACCAGATCATTAATGTTATTCACTTTACCTGTCATTGGTTTTAAAGTTGTACTGATGTAATACTGTACAGTAGTGTTAAAAAAAAAAATAGCAGTCCGACATCATTAACCTGATAAATGAATGTTTTTGTAGAAGTGATATTTCTATATAGCAAATAATTTACTTGTAAGTGTAGTAGAGTAGTAGAAAAAAAACAGAGCCAACAATTTGGAGATGCATGCCGCACATTCTGAGTAATTGAATGACTAATTGAAAGGGGTTTGTTCAGAATAATAGCAGTGAGGGGTTAAATTGGTGTAGTCCTTCATTCTTTGGAATAGCAAGTATCAATTTTGGCCCTTATTTAAGGTAGAAGGGTGGCAAATGTTGCACATGTTGATTATAGTGCATTTCCTTTTGAAATACTGGGGAAAATGGGTCGTTCGAGACATTGTTCTGATGAAAAACTGTAATGACGGGGTAGGGAGACAGACAGGTGAGCCCTAATCTACCCGCCACTCAGTCCCTGCCTACTTGCAACGACCCGTCCTAGGCGACGGGGTACAACTGGGCGACGGTCCCTACGCTCAGTAAGTACACGACAGACAAACAGACAAGGGTACACAGAAGCTAGGGAAACGGGGCAGCTGCCCACGGAGACACCGTGATCAACGAGAGTAGTGAACGAGCCGAGTCAAACCAGGAGTGCACGAGGTACAAAACGCTGAGCAGGAGAGTGGTCAGTAAGCCAAGGTCAATAACAAGCAGAGGATCAGTAGTTCAAGCAGCAGCAGCAGAGCCAGGAAGCAAGCAGAGCAGAATCACAGGCAAAGGAGGAACAGGAAAGGCAGGTATAAATAGACAGTGGGCGGGAGCTAGCTCCGTCTGGTCAGGCTGTGATAGGCTCTACCACTCCTAAGCCTGCCATCCTGAGTGGTGGAAGATGGAGTCAGTCTCACAAAATAGGAGCAGGTGCAGACTGATTACCCACGGGCGTCGATACAGAAGCTGTGTCTGGCAGATCCTTTACAAAAACCTAATTTGATTAAAAAGTTGATTGGAGAGGGAAAAACATATAGAGAAGTGCAGCAAATTATAGGCTGCTCAGCTAAAATTATCTCAAATGCCTTGAAGTGGCAACCAAAACCTGAAAGACACGTAAGGAGGCGGGGAACTACTGTTGTGGACTGATGAAAGCAAAATTGTTCTTTTTGGGTCTAGTGGCCGCAGACAGCATGTCATACAACCCCCGAGCACTGAATTCCAGCTACAGTACACTGTGAGGACAGTAAAGCATGGTGTTGCAAAAATCATGATATGGGGATGTTTCTCATACCCTGGTGTTGGGCCTATTTATCATATACAAGGGATCAGTTTGAATATATCAGAATAATTGAGGAGATCATGTTGCCCTATGCCGAAGAAGAAATGCCCTTGAAATGGGTGTTTCAACACAACAATGACCCAAAACACAGCAGTAAGCGAACAAAATCTTGGTTAAAGACAAACAGGATTGAAGTAAGCGGCCAGCCCAATCCCCTGACCTCAATCCCATAGAGAACTTGTGGGGTGACATCAAAAATGCAGAAGAACTGTGGAATGTCGTCCAATCTTCCTGGACTGGATACCTGTTCAGAGGTGCCAGAACTTGGTCGACTCCATGCAACACAAATGTCAAGCAGTTCTCAGAAACAATGGTTCTGCCACTAAATATTAGTTCAGTAAAGTGAAATCTGAAACATTTTTTCAGTTAATACATTCTCTTTTTGAGTTTTTAAAGAAAAATGCTGGCACTGCTATTTTTTGAACAGCCCAATATTTCTTTCTCTTTACTTTCTATAAAGGATTAACACAAACTGGATGGATTGTTATTGTTTTGATTTAGAATTGAATGTGTAATATTTCCAGTGCATTTAGGCAAATAAAAGTTAGAATGATTTTGCACTTTATTTGCTCTTTTTTTTTAAACTCACTGCTATTTTTTTTCAACACTACTGTATATATGACAGTCTGCTGACCGACAAGCATACTAATATTATAATGCTTTGAAAAATTGAACTCTGTGCTGTGATTGGTTGCTATGGGCAACAAAGACAGGTTCTCTGTTAGGCCCTGTTCACACAGAGTTTTTTTTGCAGGCAGAAAAATCTGCCTCAAAATTCCTTCAGCTGTGTTTTTCGGCCGTGGCCATTGAGCGCCGTGGGCAAAAAACACAGTGAAAACCGCTTTCTCTGCCTCGCATTGATGTCAATGGGAGGTCAGAGACGGAAATGGCTGAAGAAAAGGCATGACTTTTTCCCGTGAGAATTTTTTTCCGCTCGTGGGAAAAAACGCCTCCGATTAAAATCAATGGGAGGCATTTTCGGCCATTTTTTGGCACGGCTTCCGTGGCAAAAAAACTCTGTGTGAACAGGGCCTTACACAGTTTTCATGAGACTCTCCTGAGTGTGTTGACCTTCTCAATATGGCTACTGTACTAAGACTGCATTGGATGTTGAGGTCATTCTCCTGTGTATAGGAGAGGGGGAATTCCACCCAGAAAAGGTCAGAGGTGAGAGAGCCAGAGAGAAGGTCTCCATGGTTAGCTGGACACAGTAGAGTGGAGGGTCCTGCGTTCCACTCGGTGACATACAGTAAATGTTAGTGGATGTGTAAGTGGCACAATAGAAAATACAGAGTGGTTGTGACAGGACCCTGAAAGAGATTCTATATAAGTACAATGTATATAAATACAATATCCCACTCTCCCATATTAGCGGAGGCTCAGTACCACTGTTATCACACGGGTGGCGCCACTGCACACAGGCAGTCATCATGGTAAGGGCTACAATGTTATCGGTGTATGTACAATGACAAAACTAAGTTACAATACAAGTAATAACATGGCATATAATGTATCTAGCTGCTTTAGAATCTTTTCAATTTACTTACCTTACCGTCTCTGCGCTGCCAGTCAGCTCCATCCCCGGCCGCAGTCTTTGTACTTTCCGATGTGATGATGTGTTGTCACCATTCACTATTATCTTCACATACGAATATTAGTTTATTGAAAACTATTATTTGACATTGTTTTAAGCCTATGAGAAAAAAACGTATTCTATACCCCGGAAAATCCCTTTAAAAGGCTCTGTACACCTATGAAAAATGCTTTTTTATATACATATTTATGTCTATCAGTGTGATTGGTGCAACTGTCTAATTACAAATTATTTTTACTTTTTGAGATACAGCTGCTCTGTATCCTGTATACAGAGCAGCTGTATCTTACGCTGGGACCTGTATCCGTCAGGTTAGCGGGATTGACGGGTTCAGTGTCAGTGGGTCCTGCGTGTCTTTGACAGGCAGGATCGAGCTGTTACCGATCAAATCTAAGTTCATAACTTAGGTGTGATCGATAACAGGTGACACTGTACCAGTCAGTCCTGCTGACCTGACGGATTCATGTCTCAGCATTAGGGGGGATTCACACGAGCGTGTATTCGGTCCGTGCGGGCCGCGTGGTTTTCACGCGGCACGCATGGACCAATACAAGTCTATGGGGCAGTACAGACAGTCCGTGCTTTTTGCGCAGTGTTTGTCTGCTGCGCAAAAAGCGCGACAGGTTCAATAACTCTGCGTATTTCGCGCATCACGCACCCATTGAAGTCAATGGGTGCGTGAAAATCACGCGCACCACACGGAAGCACTTCCGTGGGACGAGCGTGATTCGCGCAACAGCAGTGAAAAGGATGAATGAAAACCGAAAAGCACCACGTGCTTTTCTGTTTCCGAACATCCAAACGGAGTGTCTTTGCGATGAGCGAAGCCGGACAAGCGTACCGAACTTCACCGGGTTCGGCCAAACTCGTTTTGGCCGATCCCGGCAAAAAAATTATCGGTACGCGACGTCAGGAGATAGTCACTGTCCATGGTGCTGAAAGAGTTAAACTGTTTCAGCACCATGGACAGTGACTTGCGATCCCAAAATACATTAACCTGTAAAAAAAAACGAAGTTCTAACTTACCGATTACTCCTGTCTCCTTCCTGCAGTCCGACCTCCCGGGATGACACTTCAGTTCAAGTGACAGCTCCAGCCAATCACAGGCCAAGCACAGGCTGCAGCCAATCACAGGCTGCAGCGGTCACTTGGACTGCTGCGTCATCCAGGGAAGTGGGGCCCGATGTCAAGAGAGGCGCGTCACCAAGGACGCGTCACCAAGGACGCGTCACCAAGGCAACGGCCGGGAAGTTCTCGGTAAGTAGGAACTTTATCTTTTTTTTTTACAGGTTTTTCGCTGTTGTGTTCGGCATTCACTGTCGAGGGTGCTGAAAGATTTAGCTCTTTCAGCACCTTGGACAGTGACGGGCGTTGACAAGCCTCATCTCTATGATGCCGGCTGCGCGAAAATCACGCAGCCGCGCATCAGACACGCATGACACACGCAGCTGTCAAATGGTTTTTGCGCTCGCAAAACGCTGCGTTGTTTGCGCGCGCAAAAACGCAACGTTCGTGTGAATCTCCCCTTATACATGATACAAAGCAGCAGAATCTCAAAAAGGTGTACATAGCCTTTAAAACAGCTGGATACATTATTTACCAACTTATTACTTTCATTGTACTTTCGTTTTCTCATTGTACATATATTAGTGGTCATTTATGAAATCCTTCTACTTAGAATTCTCTATACATTTAATAAAACCAGTTCCAGTTGATTCAGATTTCATTGTATTGTATTCCATGTGCTAAACTTATTTTAACACTTAAAGTAAATTTTACTTACCTCTTTCTATACAGGTCAAGTGCTGGATCTTCACAGCACAATGTTTTCCACCAGTTTTCGCAGCCTATGTCACCAGCAAACCGCGGAAGTATCTGGCATTTGTCTAGTCAAAGATCCCCACAGGTATTATCACAGACACCTTTGCCTTCCCAGACTTCCAGTGCCAGACAGCCTATTACTCTTGCCAACATTTTGCAGCGTCGCCATTAAAAACTAGTATAAAAATATATTTTTATTTAAAATAACACTCAAAAATGAATAATCGTGAAAGCCACTGAGGTCTTTACTTGGTGTTGTGCGCTCTTCCAAAAAGCACTATTAAGGTGTAGTGCAAATTTCCTGTGTGCCACATATATAAGAGCCTCTGCTGTACTTCACTGGACTGACTGCAGCAGTTGTCATATCCACCCCCCTCCCCTTCCTCCTTTCAGACATCAGTCGGTGCTATGGAGTTGTTGGCTGAAGCTGCAAAGAACTGACTGATGTCATAAAAGTGGAAGGGGAGGGGGGGTGGTTATGACAACTGCTGCTGTCAGTCCAGTGATGTGCAGCACATAGGGAAACATGAGGCTAAGTAAGGCTGGCGCTAGGCCAAGACTTTTGTTTTGTAGTAAGCAATAAATTGCTGTCCATAGGAATGCATTGAGTAGCTTGAAATTTTGAAATTTAAAATTTTTTATTTTTTTAATCGCTACATGTTGGGATTTCAGAGCTACACACTTGTCTGGAAGTGATTTTGAAGAGATTTTAAAGCTACTCAATACATTTCCATGGACAGCGATTTATCACCGCAATATCACAGTGATTTTTTTTGTAGTGAGATAAATAGCCCTAGCCTAATGCATTCCTATAGACATGAACTACAACACAGAAGTCTAGGTCTAGCACCATTCTAAGGGTACATTCACACAGTGTGATCATATTGTGAATTTTGTTGCGATTTTCACAAAATCACAGAAAAAAGCACCATATGATTACACAGTGTGAATATACCTCAAAGACACTGGTATGCCCCCAGTGGGTCAGTTTTAACAGTTTTACATTTTTCCTAGTGTTTCCTTAAATAAGCAATGCTCTGTATGCTTAGATTCTACATTGTGTGCCACTGTATGTAATGGCAGAACCTTTCCTATGCTTATTACAAGCTAGACATGTAAACATAAACCTGCTATGTTAGAATGCAATAAAGAATGAATCATTCTGAAAATAAATTATAAATTAAAGCCAGTATTTGTGTAGTGATGATAAGATAAGGTCTAGCTGTATCACTTGTGACTCACACCAGAGCATGTTAGGCTAAGGGCCTGTTCACATCAGCGTTGGCCCTTCTGTTGAGGGGTTCCGTCAGAGGTTTCCGTCGGGTTAACTTCTCAACGGAAAGGCAAACAGAAACCTTAGCTTCCATTTGCATCACCATTGATATCAATGGTGACGGAAATGTTGATAAAGGTTTCCGTTTGTCACCGTTCTGACAGGGTTCCATTGTTTTGACGGAATCAATATCGCAGTCGACTGTGCTATTGATTCAGTCAAAACAACGGAACCCTGTCACAACGGTGACCAAAGGAAACCATTAGCAAAGTTTCCGTCACCATTGAGATCAATGGTGATGCGGACGGAAACCTCCAACGGAACCCCTCAACGGAAGGGCAACGCTGATCTGAACAGGGCCTTAGTGGATGTTATAAAAATAACGGTAAATTGTCTGTTTTTTTAAAAGGATTAGTTTAATGTATCTTTCAAAAAAAATGGACAAGAAGCATCAGTTTATCAATTTATAACGGATCCGTTTTTTTGGCACCCTTTTTTGTTTCGTTGATAGTCTGTTTCTAGGCTCTTATTTTAAATTATTTCTCCCTTGGGGGCCTATAAATGAGTAGTGTACATGAGTATGAGTACGTTCAGCAATTCAAACCCTTATGACAAAGCTAAAAAAAAAATGGCAATAGAATGTCTACTGGGGGTCACTTCCAGTTTCTTCCTATCCTAGAGGTGTTTTCCTGTTAATAGAGTTTTAATTTATTTGCAAAATGGTGTCTGCAAATGGGCAGAGCAAAAAAAAAAAAAAAAGGCTTCTTTTAACTGATGAACAATCCGTTTGTATTAGTTTTAGGCTTCTTTCACACTGACGTTACTATCAGTTTACCACTCTTCCGTCAGAGGAACAGAGGATCGATACATTAAACGGAAAACAACGGTTCCGTTAGAATTACCATTGATTTCTATGGTAATTCTTTTGTTTCAGTTGCTTTCCATTTGTCTCTGTTCGCTAGGAAAGTCCTGTTCTTTGCACTTTTATATCCTTAAAGGGTAACTAAACGTTTAACAGACTTCTGACATGTCGTAGTAACATTTCAGAAGTTTTTATTGGTGGGGGTCCGAGCACTGAGACCCCCACCAATCGCTAAAACGAAGCAGCTGAAGTTCTCGTGTGAGCGCTCAGCTGTTTCGTGCCTGTTCGTCTTTTTCCGGAAATGAACGTATCGGATTAGGGACTCAATAGAAAGCCTATGAGCCCGTACTCCAATACATTCTATTGAGTCCGTACACCAATACATTTATTTCCGGAAAAAGCCAAACAGACACGAAGCGGCTGAGGGCTCATACGAGCGCATCAGCTGCTTCCTTTTAGCGATTGGTGCTCAATCAATCAAAACTTCTGACATGTCACCATGACATGTCAGAAGTTTGTTAAACGTTTAGTTACACTTTTTAAAAAAACCAAAAAAACGGATGACTAACGGAAGCAATTAAAAATCCCATTGATTTCAATGGGATTTTTGACGGATCAGTTTTTATGAGTTAGGCTTCGTTTACATCTGCGTCAAGGCTCTATTCCGACGTTCCGTCTGAGCTTTCCGTCAAAACGGAGCCCTGACTGACCGTTTGTCTGAATTGTGCAAGGGTTCTGTCGTTTTGACGGAATCAATAGCGTAGTCAAAAAATGAAGGCATAAATGTGACACTGTAATAAATCGACTGCAATTTTTATCATGAATACAATAAAATAAACTTTCTCAGGGAGTCACATGTCGCTCTCCATGAGCAAATCAACACTTACCAGCCGTCCACTGTCAGAGGTCTGTGACTACTAGATAAATGCCAAATGTCCCTGCAATGATCCTTTAATTGTGTTGGTGCAAGCTGAATCTGTTATGGGGCGTTGTGGAGGGTTGGCTCTGTTATAGGGGGAACCGTGACCCCTAAAAAAAACTGCTAAGCTACGCACTTCACATATTTATGTCTCTTCCATCTCCAAATGTTGTAGATATCCATCAGCCCTCTCTACATTGCTTCACCTCTTAATGATCTGGCTTTAACCATTTGATGTAAGAAAGCACCCACAGTTTCCACTACTTGGTTAAAATTTCTTTGACTGCGTGTACTTGTCTTATAAACTTTGAGAAACTGCTACTTTGAATCAAATTTACAAAAAACAAATCATCTAATTCTTATATGTATAATGATACGAAATATGTGTACCGCATGCCGTGTCTGAGAAAAAATGTCTACAATTGAATTTTAATTCCCAGCAGGTATACTCCATCTGTACACCATTTTTTAAGTAGGTGCAGAAGCAGATATAAAGGCTTCTTGTCGGTTATAAATAGGGGGCTTAACTGTTCTGTATGTAGTAAAATGTTGGGAAGAACACATTCCATTTGATCGACGGAACACCGATGTCATTATGACGTCACAGGTTTCCATCGTTCTCTATCACTACCTGGTCTGCCACATGTGGGGTCAGGATGGCGGGTTAATATATTTTTAGTATATTAAGGAGAACTGTGAAAACTTTGTAACCTATCTCAATCCACCAAAGCTTGCATTACATTTTCAAACACACGTATACCATGACGTATATGACTGGTATTTTCCTCGTTTTTATTGCCAGTATTTGAAGCAACTATTATGATTCTGAAATGAAGCACATGACAAAGAGGTAATAACCCTGTGTTATATTTAAACAAAGCAACAATGACATCACTTTTTTCATCTCAATACAAAAATAGCACCACAAATAATTGTAAAATGTACAGTACCAAAGTAGCAACGGAACATCCTTAGCACAATACACAAGCATTGTTGTGATCAGCACCATTGTAAAATGCTACAAAAAGCTCATTTATCCCATGCAACAGACAGACCTAATGGAAAGGGAAAGGCATTGGATTGGTCAGACTTGTTCATAGTGTGTATCTATCAGATTGCTACATAGTGGTAACATTATTTTAAGTCTTTAAAAAAATTGGGAGGTATGTTCTTTTATTCTTGTTGGTATATCCATCATGGACTACAGTAGATTGTAATAGAAGATGAAGTACACAGACTGCTTTGTCACCAGACACACATTTTTTAAAACCTACTATAGTTCAGTTTATCAAAGTTTATATTTTTCTAGCCTAAGAGCACATACTGAATGGTCCGCCACTGCGATATCGGGGGTCAGCACCAATAAACATGTGATGGTGTAAAGCTAGGAGGTAACACTCCGCGACACTGAAACAATCTGTCTTACATATATGAAACTATTTGTTAATACAATTATATACGTCTGCATTGATTCATATATAATTGTATGGAAAAAGAGCATTGGCAGTTGGGGCTGGAGGATCCTGATGTATCATGGCCAAATGAATACAAAGGACACTTTTTTTTTAGCATACAATCGCCCATTAAACTCTACCAGCCCGTTGGCATATACGTTGGGAGATTTTCTCGGTGTATGCGCTGACAGTACACCACAAATGTGGAGTGAAACAAACTCAAGCTTGTTTTTCAATCTCAATTGCATGAATCGCTGTGTGTGGTGTGATCTCATGTAACACTACACAATGATCGGATATTGTATACGAGATAAAATGATTACAATTGTGTCTGGGTGGCATGAAGACATAAATCAGAATAGTATTTCTCTGTTGTATAATAGGATGCAAGGGAGCAGAGACAATTATCATCATGGGGGGGGGGGGGACTGAAAATAGGTTACACTGTACAGAAATAGAGGGTCTTATGTGTCAAAACTTTTTCGAAGAGAAATGCCCTTGTTGTTTATAGCAACCACTCAGCATTCAGCTTTTATTTTCTTAACTGCACTGAAGAAATAAATGACCGTTTATATACATAAAGTATAGACCCCCCCGTATATTTTAAACACCTCAGTACGCCAGACATACGGTCCGCACGTGGTAGTTATTATTGTTGCCCACTAGATGTCAGCAGATTCTAATATAAGGATGACAGTGCTCTACATACACAGGAGAAGGCTACATTCAGACGAGTGTGCCCGTTCTGTGCGCCTAATAAATGGAGCATTTTCCCCACATTTCTTGTCCATGTGCTATTGGCATCAGTGTGCTTTGCGTGTGGTATGCGGTTTTCACGTCCGTGCAAGCACTTAATTTTTTTTTAAAATTAATTTCTCGGCTTTTCAATGTATGTGATGCGTGAAACACGAACAGCACACGGATGTCGTCCGGTTGCTGACTGTGGTTTTCACACACCCATAGACTTCAATGGGTGACCAGGTGGGTGAACATGCACCAATATAGGACATGCAATGAGTTTCACGCAACAGACACATGCTGCGTGAAAAACAACGCATGTGTGAATGGGTCCGTGTGCTGTGAGTGATTTCATCGCACAGCACACGGACAAGGAACACGCTTGTCTGAATGAGCCCTTAGTTGTGACTGCGGACCTCTTGTATGTTCTGGTTTTTTTTTTCGTTTTTTTTTACAAATGATAAAATTAACAACTATAAAAAAATTATTTTAAAGGCCCTACAAATAAAACATTCACTGGACCTGAATCATCTTTGTATAGTGCTGAATACTTTGCTACGTATGATGATAATAATTATATAAACTTTTCACAATTACATGTCTCTGTTTATATACAGAATTTAGCAATATATAATATCTACACGTTGCATTTAGTGGTATAGATGTCTGTATCTGAGTCAAATACAAATCTAATGGTGATTATTGTAAAATAAAATGAGAATATCAGACCTATCCACTCTGTCGCAAACATTAAAATCTTATTGCTGGATAGGTCAGTCTAAAAACTAAAAGTATGAAAACACTGGGGGAGATTTATCAAAACTGGTGCAAGGGAAAAGTGGAGAAGTTTTCCGTGGCAACCAATGAGGTCGCTGCTTTCATTTTCAACCGGGCCTCTGAGAAACAACAGCTTGAACCTGATTGGTTGCTATGGGCAACTGCTCTTTTGCACTACTTTTTATAAATCTACCCCTTTGTGTGAGCCAATAGAATTAATGGTGACATAAAATTGCATCTAGAATACAATGGCTTCATCCAATGGACCTTAGTAACAAGTGCAGAGGCCCTAGGGTAAAACTTTTGTTTTGTCTGCACCTAGGAATGTACAGTTAAGAATAATATATATATATATATATATATATATATATATATATATATATATAATAATACATTGGAGTAATACAGTACATTTCTGACATGTTAATTGATATAATTTTGGCTCCATACAGCCATTACTAGGGGGGGCCAACTGTATATAGATTTATACGGCTTGTATTTAACACAATAAGAGCTGTCAAGAAGGGGAAGCCGTTCAGTGCCAGCTCCCTCCTCCCAGGGTCCCATAGCATGCTTATGCCCTGCCACTATGGTAGGTACAGCGCTGATTATGAAAAATAGGATATGTTGCACTAAAATCCAACTTCCCGTCACAAGATAGCTTTATGGAATTATTGTAACATTTTATTTAATTCTTTCTGTTACTTATATGGCGCCAACATATTCCGCAGTGCTGTATAGAAGTTGTCCTCACTCGCTCTCCACAATCATATTCATGAAAAAGCCAATGTTAGTGATTAATAAGTAAAGAAAAACCGGAGGTGACAGGTATTCTCTAGGTAGGATCCTAACCTGTCAATTACACAGAAGGTCTTATTGCTGGGGTCGGGGTCCTTCACCAATGTGCTGTATGAATTGATATGCGGAGCTACCTTTTGCATTTATGTCAATCAAAGTGAAGGAAACTTGCGAGTGAGAAATATTTTTTCTCATGGTCTAAAAATGCCCAACACTTTATTCAAACACATTTCTTGGTTGGAAATTTCCCTTCGTTTCTACGTGTGGGAAGGAAGTCACAAGTGCTCTGAGCATATTCGAGCTCATACCATCAGTTGGACCATTATGGCAGTGTGCATTTAGCTCAGCTTTACTATGTACTGACATCAAATCGTCATTGCACTTGGTAAGATAATCGGAGACTTGCATTGTTTTCAGTATTTTCCAACTCAGTGAGAGTCTAAATACATAAGTGCAGAGTGTGGGCTGTTCTGCTGATGACAGACTTCAAAGCTGCATAAATGCATCAAAGGTTACCTATGCTGCATATTGTAACTGAAGTCCTTTGTAACTGTAGTCCACTGTGTGTTCATAACAGGTCCCATTATGTTTGTATTCTGCTGAACTATATATATATATATATATATATATATATATATATATATATATATATATATATGACCATGATATATAAGGACGGACTATAAAACAGGGTAACAAAAAATATACAAATAGATATACATAGAAGCTGATACGGCAAAGTATCAATATCCACACCTTTTTTTAAGGACCTTTAAAAGTCACAAAGGGTTTATGTGACAGGAGCTGTGGAACACTTTCCACCTGTCAAAAAAACCAAAAAGACATAAAACTAATAAGTATATGAACATTAATACAAGGATGGAGAATAGTGATGGTTGTCTGGTAACTATAGGGGATATTGTAAAACAACAAATCTGCTGTGCCCATAGCCAGTCACACTCTTGGGCATTGTATGAAATAATGAAAGGAAACAAAGTATGGTTTACAATGAGGATTTTCATCAATCTCAATGCTGGGTCCACACGCAAATTGCAGTAGGTCCTCAAAATTGTGCAGTGCACCTCCGCTATGTATGACTGGGAAATCCATAAATGACCAATAATGTGATGTAACATCTGGCTGCTGTGTGTTTTGCCAGTAGAAAAAAATCCAGTAAACATTACAAATGCACCCTCTGTTAACTTTACATAAACAGAATGAATGGAAGCAGTAGCCGATTGAGAGACCTTGCACAGCTTCTTAGCCCCGGTTGTTTCTGATCCCTCATGGTTACATACAATCACCAATATAAAACAAATGGTTACATTGAAACGAAACACAAGTCACGAGCTACAACATTGTAAAGTATTCCAGCATATAGGTTTCAAAGTCAAAATTGATGAGGAAAAGATCAATACATGAGTGGTATATTCTAGAAGACACATCCCTCTCTTCTGGCACACAGTAAAACGCATGGCAAGTTGTGTCCCCAAATTCACATTTTACCAATAGCTGTAACATGTTTTTTTACAGAAAGAGGAAGTTATGTCTAATATTAATGGCGTGAATTTATCCAGACAGTTAAAAAACACTGTTGAAGATTGCCTTGTAGCCTTTGCTATAGAGATCAGTTAGCACCATGTGAATATTCAGTACTCCATAAGCACCTTGCCCATAGTACGGGGCAGTGTTTTATGTCGGGCACCACTTTACAGTGCTGATAGCTTAGCAAAGCAAACTAACACCTTGTACAACTAGCACCCATTAAAAGAAGGTCATTTTGCATCTCTTTTTCAATTTTTGGGCAAATCATTAAACTACATCACAGTTCCTCCAGTCTGATAGATTAGCCTGAGAATATCTTTGTGTTATCCAGATTAAGTCATTTTGCATGATGAACATCCAGGAGACAACCAATGGAGCAGGAGAACAAGCTCAGCAGTATACAGAGTAGGACACTTGTTCTTTGATTTCAGAGCTGACGACATGGGCTCCCCGGGCATCATCTGCCAGCACCATTGTGTTTCATGTCTTGTATACTTGTTGTTGCACTGCTGTTCTGTGTGGCAATGCTCTGGTCAGTGCTGTGGGTCACTAGCTTTGTGGCTGCATCTTGGTAGCATAGAAGTCCCTACATGTCTGGCAGCAGCGTTGGTACCACCTCATGTCCTGGCACAGATTTTTCTCCCGAATAACCCTGCAGTACACTGTCCATTGGTCACCCGTGCACTTGTAGGTCAGGGCAGCTGTAACAAAACAATGAAAACAATAAACAGAATAATATATTACAGACCCTAGCTCAAAGCTTTGGTGAAAGGTAGGAGGCTGTGCCACCTTGTAGTGCCTATATATAGCATAGTGCCTCAACAGTGGTGGCAGCTTGCAGAGTTTCCCCATTGCAGTAATTGATACATAGTAGTATAGACCAAATAGTAGTGACCAATAGCCAGATAATGGCACCCAAACAGGACTGGCAGTCAGATAGTAATGGAGTAATGTTTCATTTCGCGGGTTGCTCGTATGTCGATTTCTTTCCCTGTATCTTTCTCTGTTATAAGACGTTTTAGAAGTATAAATTGTAAACCAGTTTCCATTCTTAGTCAGCTTAAAAACCAAACAACAATATAACACGTGAAATGTTTCCATATTACTAACCGAGTCTGGGAGAAGTGATGGTGTTGGCATTCACTTTTTCATTACAGGCTTCTTGGTGACATTGCCTGTAGGCCACTGGCTTAGACAAGAAGGAACATTCATTTCCATGGCGACCAGTCACCTTGTGCATACACTGTACCACGCGAGACTGCAAGCCCTTACCACACGTGGAAGAGCACTGCAAGTGACAAATTATGGGGTGAAAAGGGGGGACCACTAGCATGAAACGACAGAAGCATATTTACATAGAACAAAAAGATAAGGGAAGTGAAAACACTTGTGAAAAACCGCATTGCAAATACATGACACCCTGTACAATCTATTGTTCCCTGTTATCAGCCATTTCGTGCAGGGAAGGGTATGACTGTAGTATTCTTCAATGGGATTACTGAGAGGAAGTCAAGAAAAATATCAGCCCACATATCTCCGCTTTTGAAAACATCTACAAACATTAACTTTACACATGCGTGACTGATATTAGCAGCGTATCTTATGATCTGAACTTTTACCGTCTTTAGGCTGTGCGTTTTTAACATGCGCTTTTTTTTTGTTTGGTTGACAAAATTCCATTGAGAGACATAGGAGTTTGCAAGAAAGACGCATATTAAAAATGCAACAAAAGCGTACAGTGTGAACACAGCCTTAAACTTTAAGTTCAGTGCCCCTTTAAACATGAATTATTGGGATGTTTTTCATCAATGAGGGTGGACAAACGCAAAGATCTGTCATCAGCACACTATTTTTGGAACTGAACCAAGTTCACAGCAAGGGACCTAGCAACTAATTAAGAGTTACATATCGTGAATGTTTTCCTTAAGGCACTCAGTGATGTCAATGTTTTTTCACATTTAATAGGAAACACATGTGCTTTTAAAGAAGAGACTACTTGCTGTTTCAGCATTATTACAACATTTTTCATGGAATAAGTCTATGAATATTTTGTAATCTACTAACCTTGGACCAGTCTCCAGTCTTCCACTCATAGCAGCCAGTGTAATCCTCACACTCCTCCTCCTCTCTTGGCCTTGTGGCAGAATCACATTTACCCCTGGTATTGGTGCAAAATATTCGCCTCTTCTTGGTGCCCCGGCCACAGTTGGAGGAGCACTAAAATACACATTAGATATATACAGGGACTAATGTAACCTCTACAATTAAAGACTAAGAAACAATTCAAGAGTGACTGAGGTTAAAGGCCATGTCCACCTTTGCGAACAAATTTGTTAATGATATATATAGCAACATTAGTCATGATTAAAAATGTCCTACAGTTTGGTGCCTACAGCTGCTGTGCAAACATCTGTCTCCATGGTTACAGACTACAAACAAACCCTGTGTAGTCTAATCTTGCAGTTATGCTCCTTTCAATCTGTCTCCTTTGTCCATGACTAATAAAACAGCAGCATACCTCCCAACCGTCTAAGATTCAGCAGGACAATCCTGGATTTTGAGCGGCCAGTGGTATGTCCCAAACTCCCAGTGCCAACAGTATCAGGATGCAGATACAGTTAAACCCAATGCTGAAGCAGGGAACTGAGGACTCCCAGGGCACAGCGCTACTTTAACTGCTGAGCCCGGGGAAGCCTTTAACATCACTGTCCATATATAGACAGGGACGTCAGTGGCTCCTCTATAGCAGAATCCCCTGCTAGAGCGTTGCCGATGCTTTGGCCGGGGATTCCGCTCCTAGAGGGAATCCCTGAGGTCACTGTCCATATATGGATAGTGACGTCAGTGGCTCCTCCTGTCTCTGGCTAGGGATTCCACCCCCAGAGGGAGTCCCAATGGCTACATGGGAGGGGTATTGCTATCTACAGGGGGGGTGGCACTATCTACATGGGCAATGTGGCACTCTACAGGGGACACTCTGGCACTAGCTACATGGGTACTGTGTGGCACTATTTACATGGGCACTGTGGAACTATGTTGGCACTGGCACTAGGGGCAGCTAAGGGGCATTATACTGTATGGTGGCAGCAAGAGGGCCATCATACTGTATGGGGGCATTATACTGTGTGGGGGAATCTACAGGGGCATTATACTGTATGGGGAAGCTGTGGGGGCATTATAGTGTATGGCAGCAGCTAAGAGGTAGTAGCTATAGTGGCATTATAGTGTATGGTGGTAGCTATGGGGGCATTATACTGTATGGGAAATCTATAGGGGCATTATACTGTATGGGGCAGCCGTGGGGGCATTGTACTGTATGGGCGCAGCTATGGGGCATTTTACTCTATGGGGGCAGCTATGGGGCATTATGCTCCATGGGGCAGCTATAGGGCATTATACTGTATGAGGGCAGATATGGGGGCATTATACTGTATTGGGCCATCTGTGTGGGCATTATACTGTATAGGGCATCTGTGCGGGCATTATACTCTATGGGTGCATCTATGGGGCATTATACTGTATGGGGGCAGCTATGTGTGCATTATACTGTATGGTGGCTGCTATAAGGGCATTATACTGTATGGTGGCTGCTATGAGGGCATTATACTGTGTGGGAGGCACTATGGGAGCATGATACGGTGTGGGCGGAAGCGGGTGTATACGCGCACTGCAGCTGTTGTCCCTCTTTGTGATACTTGAAAGTTGGGATGTAGCAGTACTGCAAGGCCAAGGAGTCAATAGTACAGTAAGGCCTCATTCAGATCAATAGATCCCTATTGTGCTTGAGATTCGATTCAGTAGTACCACTTGGGGTCCGGGTGCTACATCCAGAATATTGAACAATACGCCCATTTGAATGAGGCCTAAACCCCTGCTTTCCATGTCACAGAAAGGCAGAGGCACACTTAAAGCTCTATAAGGAACATTCTAACAGTGTTGAGTATAGTAGGGCTTTAAATACAAGAATACATTTTAGTTGATGATCATAATATGTAATAGATGGTTTACAATTTGCACTATAGAAAAAACTCCCTGGTGCACTGATATACAGTATAACACTGGCAGAATTTGATCAGTCAGCTGAAGCAACTGAACAGTGGCCAACATCAGAAATAAAACCTCAAATAAGAACAGCAACAAAAGACATTCTTTATTTGATATTTGGAAATCATCCATTTAATATTTTGTAAGCCGCGACTTAGTGACCTTCATTCGGAAGTAATTCCTTAATAATGAACATAAAGCAGCAGAATCCACTTTTGCCAACTTCAAAGCAGAATCATTAATTTATTGGGATTGGGATTCCACAAACCAAATACTCCAGTGCTTGGCATCTAAGTTGACCTAGATCTATAGGGACATGGATGATATTTGCAACTGTCACGTGTGCAGGTTCCTTGTTGTAATAACAAATGCTATGGAGAAACTAGAAATCCCATTGGCACATCATGGTAATGTACAACACAGTTTTTTCTCACATGATGCAGTTATTTCAAATTGCAACACTTTGCTGCACATGTAAAATCTACAGTATTGTGATGTGGTACTGCAGTGTGGTTTGCTATAGAAACAGTCTAAGAGCCAGTTCACACTGAGTTTTTTTTACATGTTTTTTGACACGAAAACTGCGTCGGAAAACGCGCCAGAAACGGGCAAAACCGCCTCCTATTGATTTTAATGGGAGACGGAGGCGTTTTTTCCCACGAGCGGAAAAACCGTCACGCGTGAAAAAGAAGCGACATGCTCTATCTCCGGCCGTTTACGTCTCTGACCTCCCATTGACATCAATGGGAGGCAGAGAAAGCCTATTTCGCTGCGTTTTTGCCCATCGGCGCTCAATGGCCGCTGGCGAAAAACGCGGCAAACGGCATGCAGATCAAAATCTGCCTCAAAATTCCAAACGGAATTCTTTAAAAGAATATTAACCACTTAATGTATGGATGACATTATAAACTCTGTGTGAACATACCCTAAGGAACATTTCCTAGAATTGCATCTAAGGCCCCATGTACAGCCCTCGGATGCCGCTAGTACGGAGCAGTATGGCCGTAAGTGCTACCGTACAGGCTCCGTCGGGTGCTGTATGTATGGAGATATTCTACTTCTAGGGGAGAATACCTCTGTACGTACGACATCCAAAGGAACATGCCATTACATATTTTCCGATTCATATAAAATATGAGCGATAAAAACCTCCATATGCCTATGAATAAAATCGGCTCCATGCACTAGAATGGGAGCCCTATTACAGCTCTGTACAAAACAGAGGCATAATACAGCTGTGTGCAAGGGGCCTTAGGAAGAAAAAAATGCACTTCTGATCATAGCAAAACTGCATGTTTTTAAAGTACAGTCTTTGCAGTTGCTTTTATATTAAGTAATGGCATACCTCTGAACCATCCCGGATCCAGCAGGACAGTCCCGAACTCCGGGTGGTGTCTCGCTGTCCTGTGCGACTGGTGGCATGTCCTAGTTTAAACTGTATCTGCGTCCCTAGGACGCAGATACTGCAGAAACCAATGGTGGAGCAAGGAGCCGTCAGCTCCCTGGTCCACCATTCACTATGTAAACGCCGACCATCAGTGGCTCAGTATACACAGGCTTGACAAAGTGAACTCATCGCGCCTGTCTGCGCCGAGCCACACAGATCGAAGAAGCAGAGGGATCTCCTCCACTCCTCATGGGAACGGGCTTAGGTGAGTATTTCTTTCATTTTTTTTATTAGGCACTATGGGGCATTATACTGCTTGGGGACAGCTATATGCGTGGCAGCTAGGGGGGCATTATACTGTGTAGGGGACAGATATGGGGCATTATACTGTGTGGAGGGCAGCTATGGGGGCATTATACTGCGTGGGGGGCAGCTATGGGGGCATTATACTGAGTGGGGCCACCATGGGGGCATTATACTGTGTAGGGGCCAGTATGGAGCATTATACTGTATGGTGACATTATACTGTATGGGGGCAGCTATGAGGGCATTATACTGTGTGGAAGTCACTATGGAGGCATAATACTGTGTGTAGGCCACTATTGGGGCATTATACTGTGTTGGGGCTCTATGGAAGCATGGTACTGTGTGGGCTGAACTAGGTATGTAGGTGGAGTTAGAGGTGTGGCTTAACGGAAAAAAAATCTGCCACAGGAAGCTCCGCGTGCCCCATCTGTTGTCCCTCTTTGCAATACTTCAAAGTTGGGAGGTATGTAATGGTATAACTACAGGTATGCAAGAGTGAGAAACCGGAAAAATGCCCATAAGGAACCATAAGGAGTGCCATGTGGCCCCAGGAAGAAAAATAGTGGAGACCCTCAGATAAGTAGGTAGTAATAGGGATAGTTAGGTTGTTTGTTTTTTTTGTACAAAAAGGTGCAGGCCGCTTGGCTGGCAGCACCAGGTAGTCTAGGGGGAAGTTAAAGATCGTAAGGAGGTAAGAAGTGGTGGTTTTGAAAGTAGGATAGGTGTGAAAGTGATTGGGTGAGGGGATTAGGGGTGGGGACAGTGGCGGTTTATCATACCATACATCCTTTTAAAAATCACTTAAGAGACTCAGTGCTAGCGCCGCTAATGGCCGCTGCTGAGAGGGAGGGAGGGGCGGACTAAAACGTAATAGAGCCGCCAGCCCAGTGCTGATGGGGAGGAAGGGGAGGGATAGTAATAGCAGGGGTTGGATAGGACTAGCAGACATGCGTCTGCTAGGTGGTAGAACACGCCCCTCTTTGACGTTGCACGTAACGCCAGTGAGAAACAGAAGAGAAGGGCGGTGGTCGAAAGGTGAGGAAGAAGGTTAGTCTGCTATTAGCCTCCTGCCCCAAGCAACAAATCGACAGACGCTAAGGGGGGATTAATTATACAGCAAGGGGGGGGGGCGGATTTCCATCTAACTCACTGCAGAGGACTCTATGAAGGGGGATAATAATTTCCCCCCATAGACACTCAGCAGTCAGTTACACGCTCAACCCCCCCCTGCTGTATAATAAATACTGAAACACTGAGGGCTCTATGGGGGATGGAGGGGGGTTTATTCCCCCCTTCATAGAGTCCTCTGGAGTCACTTAGATGGTCAGACACCCCCATTCAGTATAATCCCCCCTTCCATAGAGCCCTCACTAGTTACTAATATATTGCAAGGGGAAGTCAAATTGTCTGACTGCTGGGGGCTCTATAGGGGGGTCTGAGCGACTAACTTCTCGGGGCTCTATAGGGAGGTCTGATCGGCGGGCTCTATGGGGGGCTATCCCCCCCACAGTGATGTCAGAATCAGACACTCAGACCTCCCTATAGAGCCCCCAGCAGTCAGTGAGACAACCTCACCTCCCCTTGCAATATAATCCCCCATACAGCCCTCAGTTTTCCCATAAGGGAAATGTATGACATATCCACCTGTTTTTGTTCTCGTTGCCTCCTGGCCACTTCCTGATTACATGGTCGGGAGTTATGAAAACAGCGTAGCTTGCTGTGCTACGCTGTTTCCGTAAGTCCCATAAAACTGAATGAAAGTTGCGGAAGCAGCGTTCCCCGCAGACTCCCACCGATCACTAAAACTAGGCGGCAGAAGCACATGTGTAAGTGCTGAGCCGCTTGGTTTCTGTTTCCGGAAAGCCGAGCAGTTTGTGTACGGGCTCATAGAAAGTCAATGAGCCGTACACCGCTACTTTGGCTTTCCAGCAAAAGCCGAACAGAAACTAAGTGGCTCAGCGCTCGCATGAGCGCTTCTGCCTCTTAGTTTTAGCGATCGGTGGGGGTCTCAGCACCCGGACCCCCCACCCATCAAAAGTTTTGACAAGTCACTATGACATGTCAGAAGTTTGTTGAACGTTTACTTTCCCTTTAAAAAGAGGTGTTACGATTTGTTTTTATTTGATGTGTTAAAGGCTATGTAAACATTTCAAAAAGTTTTTAAAAAATTAAATAAAATAGTGTATGGTGTTTGGTGCAACCTTTCTAAGTACTTATTAAAAATAATTTTTACTTTTTGAGATATAGCTGCTTTATATCCTAAATACAGAGCAGCTGTTTCTAGTGCTAAAACCTGTATCCGTCAGGTCAGTGGCACTGACGGGTACAGTGTCAGCAGGTTGGGGGGGTTGAATTGCGTGTGAGGGGGAAGGAGGGGCCCCAAGTTGTGTCAACAGCCCAGGGCCCATGGTACACTTAATCCGCCACTAGGTGGGGTAGTGCAGGGGGATTTAAGGCAGGGCAGGCGAGGGATAGCAGGTTAATCCTGTTTCTACTTAAAGCAAGACCCACCCACCCATCCCTTAAAAATAAGTTTATAAGTGTTGTTTTGTGTTGTTAGGCAGGATTGTGGCACTTCACATACATCGAGTCAGTAGCTTTCGGCCGTGGTGAGATAACCACTAGCTGCGCAGCAGGTTTTTGCAACCGTGGGGGAACACAAGCTGTACGGCTAGTTTGGATGGAAACCACGAAGGTTGGTTACGGTGGACCAGTGGTTGCTCGGGAGGTAGCCAGTGGAGGTTTGCTGGCATTACGGTCTCTAGTAGATAGGAGGGCTGACGCTCAGGCGTGCCCTGGCCCATCATGTGAGGTGCTGCAATCTGTCGGGATGACCCAATAGCTGTAGGTATTGTAGATAAAGAGTGGCTTGTGCCATTAATTTTAATTTGCCACAAAATATTTGTTGTGTAGTTCTTTATGTTAGATGAGTGGGGGATTAACATGTCCAATCCTTATAAACCCACCCAGTGCTATGAAGGCTTAATTATATCTTCAATTCATGGCTCACTAGTCACAAACTGCAATGGTGACGGAAGGTGTGAAAAACAGAAGCAGTACTTGCTAAATCTACTTTCCACACACAATTACATATGGCATAGTCTTGGGATTTGGAATTGTTAACCAAATCGGTTGGATGTTCTCCTTCATGTGGAGAGTTGGCAATAGTCTCTGGTCCGCCAATAAGATCTTATAGGATCAACTCTTAAGGTAAAAACAGGGATGTTATTGGTAATAAGCATCATACAGTTTTATAGGACACTTCTATCTGCTTCCCCCCAGCCCAGTTACCAATGCTCCACAGCCTGAAAACTGAGCTTGGGACACCTAGAGAAATGGTAATTAATTCTAGAAAAATGCATATTTGCAGGTGAAGTAGGAAGTAGTAATGTAATAAAATCCTTACCTTTGACCACTCTGAAGCCTCCCAGATGGACAGACAGTCTTGACCCTCACATGTCTGTCTTGTGGCTGGTTTGGGCCCTGTACAGTAAATATCCAGTGTATTGACATAAGTGCCATTCTGCAGCTGGAACACACAGGACACTTCTCTCTGATGAAAACCTTTTTCGCAGGTGGCTGAGCACTGACCCCATGAATCTGTCATCCATCTGAGGAATTACATTGAATACATATTAACCAAGCCAGGGAAATATAGCAATGAACTTTAACTTAAGGACGTGGCTATGTATTTTTTTAAATACATAAACATTAGCGTTCTATATATTTTTTAGCGGAATGCAACATAATTCAATTCCAGCACAGTTTTTTGTTGTTTTTTAGTCATTCTCCGAACACTCTAATATTAGAAATATCGAATGTGTGTATTTCTTATTACTTATTTAATAAAACTTGTCGTTTTCTTCATTTTTCTTTTTATTCTGTTTATCCGGGTTTGTCCTAACAAGACTTAAAAAAAAGAACAGTTATGGTTGCCTTTGTTAGGTTCCGGGGCTTTTTTCTGACCTTCAGCCCACTTTCACTATAGCCAGGGCTGACAAAAGGGATTCCCTTGTGATGTCACAATCGCTATTATATTATAATCTGCTCGAAATTGAAACACAAAGTAATTTAGAAAGTTGCATAGCTTTTTATCATATATTCATAAACTTTATGGAACAAGCCCTTTAAAGGATGTTGTCCATGTCTGTCAAGACAATATGACTGCAATTTCAGTTGCTGTGGAAAAAAATGGATCCTGAGCACCACTGGTTCCAATTGGGACTGTGCTATATGGATATGTGCTCTACCTTTTTCCTAACAGACAAAAGTGAAATTCCAATGCTCCATCTGAAGTTCAAAATGTTTCTTGTTATTCTTCTGAAACAGAGCTCCAAATCCCCTGCATAGACAGAAAAGTGGATTTGTCATCTGAATCTGGTGCCCTATGTAAGGGCAGCATATTACAGGTCCGCTCTTCTATTAGCCCAAACGGTATGAAAAAAATTAGTTTGCGGTTTGGCTAATAGGAGCCAGGGCCGGCCACCAATCACGGCAGTACAGCTGGTACTGCCGTCGGGGCCCCGGCCAGAATGATGAAAAATAGGGGCCCGTCGCTTCTCAGCAACTTTACACATTTCATTGAGGGCCCCAGCGTTAGTCACTTGGAGAAAGGAACGGACCCTGCAATGTAATAGGGCCCGTTCCTTACTCTGAAGTAACTAGCGCTGGGTCCCTGAGAGGACTTACAGTAGGGGAAGATGCAGCATGTAGAAGCTCCGTGTGGAGAGATCCCGCCGCCCGCCAGCTCCTTCTCTACACCGCCGACTGGACCTGCAGGCTGGTGAATGTCCCCCTCTCTTCATCCTGCTTCACATTCCTCCTGACCCCACTTGATTATATAAAGTATGTTAATTGTTTTCCTAGCGTTTTTTTGCTGCGATTTTCGTAATCTCGCTAAAAATGGTGAAGTTTTGCTGCGTTTTCTAAAAATCACGGAAAAACCGCGTGATTTGTGCCGCGATTACGAAAATTGCATTCAATAAAACGGTACAAAACATGGTAAAACAGTGCTGTTAGGCTATAGTCAAAGTGCGGTAAAATCACGTTTTTGTTGCCATTTTGCAAAAGAATGTGACTTGACCACACTGTGTAAATAGACTAAGGCCTTATTCAAACGGCCGTGCTCGGTCCGTTTTATATGGACCGTGTGTCGGCCATATTTCCCAGACCGACCACAGTTCAGGGAGCCGGGCTCCTAGCAACATAGTTATCTATGACACTAGGTGTCCCTGTCTCTCTGCGGGAAAACTGTCCCGTACTGTAATCATGTTTTCAGTACGGGACCGGGGATAGTATTCCCGCTGAGAGACAGGGACTCCTAGCGTTATAAATAACTATGACGCTAGGAGTCCGGTTCCCTGAACTGTGGTCGTTCTGGGAAATACAGCCGACATACGGTCCATATAAAACGGACCGAGCGCAGACGTTTCAACAAGGCCACTTCAGAAGTGGCGGATTTGTCTCCTATTTCTTGTGCGAATTGCGCACTGAAAATGTACTACACATGTTCACGAGCGTGTGCGAAATTGCAGTTTTTCACTGCCAATTTGCACCCGTGTGTGACCCATTCTCACGGATCCCTCATAGACTTGAGTCTATTGAGAGATCTGTAAAAACGGACATAAATGGGACATGTACTATTTTCTCAAGGCCCTTTACATGGTCCGTTAAAACAATGGCTGTGTAAATAGCCCCATAGAAATACATGCAGCCATGTGACGGCCATTAAAACAACGGCCGTCACACTGACATTTAGCACGTTCGTCTGAATAAGCCCTAACTCATTTTCAAAACCCCATGCACATGCAGCAGAAAAAAATCACCATGGAATTTAGGAACGTGCTGCTGATTATTAAATCAGCAGCATGCCTATTATGTTGCAGAATTGGAACTTATTTTACCCTTTACGGTATGTTCACACAGCAAACAAAAAACGGACGTAAAATACGGAGCTTTTCAAGGGAAAACAGCCCCTGATTTTCAGCCGTTTTTTATGCATCAATCATTTTTTGATGCATTCTTTACGGCTGTTTTTGAAGCTGTTTTTCTATTGAGACAATGAAAACAGCTCCAAAAACGGTTCAAGACGGGACATGGACTTCTTTTTTACGGGTTTTTTTTTATGCGCCCCGTGGGAACGAAACGCCATTTTTCCCATTGAAATAATTCAGCAGATGTTTGGAGGCGTTCAGCCTCCGTATTTTTAGCCGTTTTTCGGGTCATTTACGGCTGAAAATAGGCCGTGTGAACATATCCTTACAATGCAAAGGGTTACTGCAAATCCCTAGCAAAATCTGTAAGGGTATGTTCACAGAGCCTATTTTTGTCCGTTTTTCGGGCCGTAAATGCCCAAAAAGCAACCGAAAAATCGGAAGCAGAACGCCTCCAAACATCTGCCCATTGATTTCAATGGGAAAAACGTCATTCTGTTCCGACGGGCCGTTTTTTTACGCAGCTGTTATGAAAAACTGCCGCGTAAAAAAGCGGCCGCCAAAAAGAAGTGCATGTCACTTCTTGGGACGTTTTTGTAGCCGTTTTTCATAGACTCTATTGAAAACAGCTCCAAAAATGGCCATAAAAAACGCAGTGAAAAACACAGCGAAAATCCCTTGAAAACAGCTCCGTATTTTCAGACGTTTTTGAGTTTGTGTGTGAACATACCCTTAGGCTATACGCACATGTTGAGGAATTTGGTGCAGAAAATCTGCATCAAAACCGCAGGTAAAGCTGCAGGTAAAATCTGCACCTAAGGACTTGTCCACACAGAACGGAATTGCTGCAGAAAATTTGTGCAGCAGTTCCGTTGAAAGTAGCAGACGTTCCACTGCAGAAAAAAAATCACACCATTTCTTGCATTTTTTACTGCAGAAAATGGTGCATATTTTGCTGCGTTTTTCACAATGTCGGGGGATGGTGACATCTCCTTTGAAAAACGCAGCAACTCAGTCCACTTTCCGCAGCAGGAATTGACATGCGGAGGTCTGAAAAATACGCACCACAGGACAATTTCTGGTCGGAATTTTTCCGCAGCGTGTGGATGACATTTGTTACATCACACCCACTTTGCTGCTACTGTATTCTGCTACATATTTTCCGTCCGCAATTCCGGATGGAAAAAACGCAGCACTTCCGCAACGTGTGGACAAGCCCTAAGGGCGGGTTCACACATAGCGGAATTTCACTTAAATTCCGCTGCGGACACTCCGCAGCGTTAATCCGCAGCGGAGCCGTTTCTACATTGACTTTCACTTTAATTTAGCAGTGTTCGTTTACACGATGCGTACAATTCCGCTGCGGAGCATAGGCTGCGGAGCGGAATTTGGTGTCCGCAGCATGCTCTGTCTGTTGCGGAGCAGTGGCGGACTCATGGCGGAATTTCTCCATTGACTTCAATGGAGATTCTAAGTTCCGCAATGAAGTCCGCAGCTGTCATGCACATGTTATGTGTGCTGCGGATACGTCTTGCTTTTTTAACTTGACATTTCTTCATTCTGGCTGGACCTATGTATTTCTAGGTCTACAGCCAGACTGAGGAAGTCAATGGGGCTCCCGTAATGACGGGAGCGTTGCTAGGAGACGTCAGTAAATAGTCACTGTCCAGGGTGCTGAAAGAGTTAAGCGATCGGCAGGAACTGTTTCTGCACCCGGGACAGTGACTACCGATCCCAATATACATGTATCTGTAAAAAAAAATGAAGTTCGTACTTACCGAGAACTCCCTGTTTCTGTCTCCAGTCCGGCCTCCCAGGATGACGTTTCAGTGTAAGTGACGGCTGCAGCCAATCACAGGCCAAGCACAGGCTGCAGCGGTCACATGGACTGGCGCGTCATCCAGGGAGGTCGGGCTGGATGCCGAAGGAGGGACGCGTCATAAAGACAACGGGCGGTAAGTATGAATTTCTTTTACTATCACTAGGGAAAGTGCTGTCCCTTCTCTCTATCCTGCACTGATAGGGAGAAGGGAAGCACTTTTCCCGCAGTCCGCAGCAGCTAGTCCGCATCAATTTTCTGCACATTTTGTGCAGATCCGCAGCCGTAATCCGCAACCCGGATTAGGTGCGGCATTGATGCGGACAGTTGCGGAGGAATTCCGCCATGTGTGGTCATGCCCTAATAGTGCATTCTTAGGTGCATGTTTTATGCTGCGGATTTGTTATTTTTATTTATTTTTTTAAACTGGTCAGATACAATTTGCAAGCAGAAACGCAAAAAAAAATTGACATGCTGCAGATTTTAAAATACGCACAGCAGGTCAATTTATATGCAGAAAAAAATCTGCAACGTGTAGATGAGATTTCTTGAGCTCTGTATTACACTGCGGATCTGCCACACGAAAATACATACGGCAAATCCGCACGTAATAAGCATCGTGTGCATTTGGCCTAACAGAGTTTTTTTTTAACTCATCCTAACACATCATTCACACGTGTTGGATTTGATACGGATTTCAAAGACAATCTGCATTCCATGCATATGAGGTTTCCGCAACCCAGTTCACATGCTCCGAAAAATTTTCCACGTGTATATTTGTCCGCAACATGAAAAGAAATCCACCACAGCAATAAGTAGCACGCTACTTATTTTGCACGGAAAAGCCGACTGTCATTGAATGACAATGGGACTAATTCTCGTGCGGATCTGCTACACGCTTGTGGCACATCTGCGGCAGAAATCCAAGTGTAATCCTCAGATTTTTGCTGCGTAAAAACACATTGTACTTTAATGGCAAAGTTAGTGCTCCTTATATCCCCACAAGCGCTTCCCCCTCTCTTAAAGCCCTCTTCACATCGTGTTATTGCCCTACATTTATTGTAGAGAAAATCTCCTAGCGTACACTATAAACAATGTAAACAAAAATTCACAGGGCTCCATTAGGTCCTTTTAGCCTCCGTCAGGGTGATAGACGCCGGTTTACCTTATTTTTGAAGGATGGAATAGCGTAGTAGACTTTGCTATTCCATCCTGAGAGATTCCACAAAAAAACGTATACCGCTCCTGACATTAGTATGTGGACAGTGACGTCAGGAGCTTCCCAATGCCGAAGTCCCCAGGCAGAGCATCACAAGTGCTCTACCTGTGGACTTTGTCCCTGGGAAAGCTCTTGACATCACTGTCCATATATTTAAAGTGACATCAGGGGATTCTCCAGGGCCGGAATCCCTGGCCAGAGCGTTGCCGACTCTCTGGTCGTGGACTCGGGCTTTGCAAAGCCAGAGTCCCTGGGCAGAGTGCTAGTAGAATCTCTGCCCGGGGACTCCAGCCCTGGGAAAGCTCCTGACAACACTGTCCATTTATGGACAGTGACTTCAGGATTATCCCCTGGGCCATTCCCCGGGCGACGTATCCCTCATTATGCCATACGGTGGGATACGTTTTGTCTAAATAGAACAAAATCCAGATCATTAACCGGTTACTGCCTGCTCCATAGTTTCATTCACTGTAATTGACATCAGCACCAAAACCAGTTAATGCGAATAATGTACAAACGTGAGTACCACAATTTCCGTTGCCCACCCCCAGTAATGGAGGGGGGGCCCAGACATCTTGGCTGTATGGGGCCCAGAAATTCCTCATGGTGGCTCTGATAGGAGCTATCAAGGAAAGCAGCAGACTCATAGTTATGAATCCGGTGTATTCATGAGGAAAGCGCTCCACGAACCTCCTTCATCCTGAAGACATGCAGGGGGCGCAATATCCTTATAAATAAACCGGACTCATAACTATGAGTCCGCTGCATTCTTTGATCATTCCTATCAACCAAATGGCCCAATACTCTTTTGTGCTGTTTGGGCTAAAAGGAGAGTGGATCTGTGCCAGTAATATGCTGCCGTTGCATAGGGCATCCTATTTAGGTGACAAATCCACTTTGAATGATAACGTTGTGCCTGCCTGCAGCCACCACTAGGAGGAGCTGACTGCACACGGTTTTATTATAGAATTTTATCATGTAACGCAGTATCTAGGGGTACTCTGGACTCTTTGTCAGTGTGGATGGTTAGCATTATTGGTAAAGACATTTTACTGGTCATATGTTTTTTTCAGTGCCAGTTTAGTGCTGGAAAGTGGAAACATTTTTCCATAGATTGCTTTATAGTTTACTGATAGCTAGCAACACCTTTCATAGTCTGACGGTAAACGATAAGTGAGATGTCTTCACAGCACACAAGATATGTGAACTTCCTTTTTATCCCTGCTTTTCATAAAACATTACAAGCTCTGTCCACCTGCCACTGGAGAACAGTGAATTTTTCCAGATGCCATATAATTGTTTCCATGGTGGAAGGATCAGACCTGTGTTTTCTCAGATGCAGAAGTTCACACACATGTTGTATTATCACAGAGCAGAGTGTCATTCTACAGTGACTGAAGGATCACAACACTGACCACAAAACCGGACACTACAAAGAAACTATTCTCCTCGCTGCATGCGGACAGTCCTCCGTCCCGGGAGTGTAGTGAAAGCTAGCCACTTACCCTGTGCCATTTCTGCACTCTGTCATATAACATTTTATGGAGTAGAATGTGGAGAATAAAACAGCCTATTTTACAAGACCAACATATTTTGTAAAGCTGCCCCTAAAGAGAATACAGGAAGACGGGTGGAACTGGGAATTAGGGATCATGTAAAACATTGCGTCATAATTCAATTGTGTCTGGTTAGTGTAAGATAATTTGAATGATGATATGGTAACTGGGAGTGCAGACCCATTGGAGTGTATGGCCTGGTCTACAAGGTTCTGCCCTTTTTCTTCCATATATTTAACATTCAGGGATGTGGTATAAACAAATTCCCATCAACCTGTCAGGGCTTTGAGGTGGTCCCTAAATTCTAAGTTCTGCCTTAAGAGTCACATTAAAGAATATATTTGGGAACTCCAAAGACGTTGGTTTCCTAATATAATGGCAATATTAGAAACGATTCTTCTGTGAGAATTTCACATTTGCTGCAATTGCCCTGTAGACCAGTTATCAGAGTCTATAGTCTACAGCAGTGGTTCCTAACCAGTGGCTCGGGAGCCATACGTGGCTGGCGACCTCCAGTTGTGTGGCTCACAATAGGTTCCCCGAGTGATGACCATATGCATTGACTGCAATAAGATTTCCAAATGAACTATATTGAAGACATATCCTAACCCGTTAACCGTGCCAATTTGAATGGTATACTACATATTTTCTTCTGTACAATTTAAAAAAATGCAATACCACTTGTACCACTTTCTTCATTTCCACTACATGTTTCTCCATATTTAGAGTGTGGCTCGCGACCGTTACTCCGTTTAAAGGGGCTCACATGATCCAAAAGGACTTCTGGTCTACAGGGTATAGTCTGTATATGGAGTAGACTGGCAGTTGTAAAAACAAGTATGCATTTTCCGACATGGCAAGTGTACGTAAAATTTTACAAGGGCTCCTGCACATGGGTGTATTACGGCACAATACAACCTCTAAGTTGTATGCAGCCATAATTCGGCATCCTAAGAGATATATGAGTCCTTTACTGTACCTCATACTCTATACAAATTGTATGGCGTTTTTCTGTTGGATTATGTATGAATCCGACAGGAATAAAATCATGGCATGTTTCAGCAGGATCCTGTATTGCTTCTAGGGGGACTCTGTAATACAGTGTTATACGGAGGCACTATGTGGCAGCACATGGAGTGCCTGTGGCTCTGTAGTAGGTGTGCATGACACCTTACACAGTAAGTTTTTGCCAGGTCACTGTTGCTGTAGAGAGCATCTCCGATAACCACATTATACTAGTACATTTCTATTTATGCAATATAATCTTAAAAATGGCCTGAATGTGGAGCTTCACATGTATATAGTATGAATCTCCTAGCCTGTGCAGGATGTACGCACCTACTAATGAAAAACATATGTATATGTGTGCTGACTGCAGCAGACAACTCTCAGGGTATGTGCACACGACAACGCCGAATACGTCTGAAATTACGGAGCTGTTTTCAGGAGAAAACAGCTCCTGAATTTCAGACGTTTTTACAAGTGCACGCGTTTATCGCGACGTCTTTTATGGACGTAATTGGAGCTGGTTTCCATTGGAGTCAATTAAAAACGGCTCTAATTACGAGGCACTTCTTTGACGCGGCCGCAATTTTACGTGCCGTCTTTTGACAGCGACGCGTAAAAGGACAGTTCGTCTGCACAGAAAATCGTAAAGCCCATTGAAAGTAATGGGCAGATGTTTGCCGACGTATTGGAGCCGTCTTTTCAGACGTAATTCGAGGCGTAAAACGCCTCCATTATGTCTGAAAAGAGGTTGTGTGAGGCTATGTTCACACAGAGTTTTTTGCAGGCGGAATTTCTGCCTTAAAATTCCGTTTGGAAGTTTGAGGCAGATTTTCCTCTACCTGCACGCCGATTTTCGCTGCGTTTTTTGCGGCCATTGAGCACTGCAGGCATAAAACGCTGAGAAATACGCTTTCTCTGCCTCTTTGGGGGAAAAAGACGCCTCTGCCTCCCATTGAAATCAATGGGAGGCATTTTCGGGCCGTTTTTGACGAGTTTTTTGGCGTGGTTTCCACGTCAAAAAAACTCAGTGTGAACTTAGCCTTATATATAACTTACATTAGATAACTCAACTCTAGTATCTGTAGTTAAAAAAAACAACTGGGGAAATCATGGTATTCAGTAATGAACCAGGCAAATGGGTCACAGAGGTTAGCTCACTGATCTATTACAGTGGAATCTCCAGCTGCTAATACATAAAGCTATGGCTAACTCCCAACTATCAGCTGGTCAAAAAGGTGTACTTGTTCACACAGTGCAGATTTAATGAAGAGTTTATATGCATTTTTTAAACAAACCAGGAACAGAACCTAAACAGAAGAAATATATAAAGGAAGGCCTTAAAGTGTCTCCTCTCCTGGATTTAATTCTGGGTTTGTCTTAAAAAATGCAGGCAAAATCTTCCCCAAATCTGCATTGTGTGAACAAGGCCTTAAAGCGAACTTATCACATAAAAAATGAGTCTAAGCAGGAGGAGCTGAGCTGGCTGCTGTATAGTTGTGTATAAAAAATAAATAAAGGATTACCTGTAATGACGGCTATATATGCATGCGTACTAATACAGAGAAGGATGTCAATCAGTGGTTGAGACCGCCCACTAGACTCTTTAGCACACAATAAGCAGGGATTTACAAGTCATACCAAATCTTTTTCAACAAAACTAAATATCAATGTGCTTAGCTCCTCCTGCTCTATTACATTCTGCCTGCAGATCAGGCAGCATATTCAACATGACCGGTTCCCTTTAATATTTCAACATAGCAATAAATGAAGATAGGATATACATTATTTGTGCAAATAAAGACTTCTGTAACAAAAATTTACTTTTATGGTGTATTTGCAAGATACAACATAAAGGTCAGAACCCAAGAACATGGTTGCCCAATCCCCATTCCCAGCTGCTTCCTTTTCTCCCATAGACTACAAAGGAGGGTGACTGTGCAGTATATTAGGCCTTATACACACGGCCAGGGCCCAATACCTTCCACCCAGCCGCCTCGTGCTGACGTTGCCGTCATCACGGCATCACTGTCCAAATATGGACAGTGATGTCAGAAGGAGAGAAGGAGTCCAAGGCAGAGCGCTAGCGGCTCTGCTCTGGGACTCCGTCTCTGGGGAAGCCCCTGACATCACTGTCCATATATAGTCAGTGATGTGAGGAGCAGAGCTGGAGTCCCAGGCTCAGTGCTCTGCCCGGGACTAAGGCTCTGGCGATGCCCCTGACAATACTGTCCATTTATCAGTGTCAGAAAATAATAGACAGAAACAGCAAAAATTATATTTCTTCCTGTTTGAAAGTGAACACCAGACAGCCAGCGTCATACAGTATGATATTAAACTTTACAAGCTTCATAGTAGCTACAAACATGCACTGATAATGTATAGATTTCGAATATATATACAGTGCATAGAACTGTATCTTATCTGCAGATGTCTCTGGCAGGAGAAAGATCCGCTAAAGTAGGTGATACATAGCATTGCAACAGGTGACAAGCAGATGTGAAGCGTTTTCAGCAGGAAAAGTGTTTCAGGTTCAGTAGAGTCTGATCAGACTGGAAGGTATCAGTTATTAACCCAGTGTCAAACCCATACCTCCCAACCGTCCCGGATCCGGCGGGACAGTCCTGGTTTCTCACCGCTGTCCCGCTGGTCTGCAAAATGTCCTGCTGGTCGCTGCATCCAAACAGCTGATCGCTGCTGACTGCAGCAGCGATTAGAAGAAGGCAGGAGTCTTGCGGCGGTGTTCTCACTGCGATCGATGCCGTCACGGGAGTGGACCAGTACAGTCACCTGACCTGTCATCTGACCTCACCGGTCAGGTGACTGGACTGGTTCACTCCCGTGCCGGTATAGACACCAGTGAGAACGCCGCTGCAAGACTCCTGACTTCTGACGGTGAGTGACGTCAAAAGCAGAGCGGAGAGTGGCAGCAGTAGGGCCAGCTACCTCTACCGCTCTCCGCTTTGGCGGCAATATGGCACCTACAGGGGGACTGTGTGTGGAGCTATTTACAGGGGGCTGTATCTGGTGCTATCTACAAGGGGGCTGTGTGTGGCGCTATCTAGGTGGGCTGTGTCTGGCGCTATGTACAGGGGGGCTGTATCTGGCGCTATCTACACGGGGGCTGTGTGTGGCGCTATCTAGAGGGGCTGTGTCTGGCGCTATCTACAGGGGGGCTGTATCTGGCGCTATCTACACGGGGGCTGTGTCTGGAGCTATCTACAGGGGGGCTGTGTCTGGAGCTATCTACAGTGGGGCTGTGTGGCGCTATCTACAGGCGGGCTATGTGGCGCTATCTACAGGGGGGCTGTATCTGGAGCTATCTATAGGGGGCCGTGTGTGGAGCTATCTACAGGGGGGCTGTATCTGGAGCTATCTATAGGGGGCCGTGTGTGGAGCTATCTACAGGGGGGCTGTATCTGGAGCTATCTACAGGGGGGCTGTGTGTGTAGCTATCTACAGGGGGGCTGTGTGTGGCACTATCTACAGGGGGCTGTGTGTGGAGCTATCTACAGGGGGGGCTGTATCTGGAGCTATCTACAGGGGGCTGTATCTGGAGCTATCTACAGGGGGGTTGTGTGTAGAGCTATCTACAGGGGGGCTGTGTCTGGAGCTATCTACAGGGGGGCTGTGTCTGGAGCTATGTACAGGGGGGCTGTGTCTGGCGCTATGTACAGGGGGGGCTGTATCTGGAGCTATCTACGGGGGGGCTCTGGTGGATGATTTTTCCATTGACCGGTAGCAGAGTTACACAACTGGAAAAAAAAAATCCCCATCATGTAACTCTGCTACCTGTCAATTGAAAAGTCATCCATCACAGGGTCTCCCTCTTGACTTTCATTATTCTCAGCCTTTTGGTTTGTCCTGCAGCAGCTGCTGCCGTGATGAGAAAATGTTATACCCAAGATAGGAAAAGTAACACAAAGACGATATAAGCGGATCCATAATATCTGTGATATCCAGACAGTCTAGAGATCCGAAGTGAGAATTTGCGCATGTTATTTGCAGAAGGATCTGGCCGTGATTTGATGTGTTTATGTGTGATATTGGGCGTGGTTAGGGGGCATGACTTAAAATGTCCCTCTTCCGAATTCAAAAGTTGGGAGGTATGCAACTGTCTCCTTATAAAACCTCTGCAATCATTTCACCAATAACAATGGCCTGTAACAATAATCTGTGCATCTATATTCCTGCTTTTTATAGGAGTTGTACTTGACAAAACTGAAAAATTATCAATTTTATCCTGTATTAAAAAGGTCAGCGCCATGACTGGAGCCTAATTAAACACTTGATAAAGAGGAGGAGCATGACACAAAGGATTTGTCAGAGGAGCTAGGGCAGGCCTGTGTCATTCTGGTAATCCTCCCAGCAAAAGATAGCGGCTACCTGTTAAAGGTTCCCGAGGGGCCGTGTATGAATATAACATAATATTTTCAGTATTGACCCAAAACCAAAAAAACCCATAAAAAACATAAATAAAAAATGTAAATGAATACAGCGTCCGCAGTAAATTAAGGCCTATCCTTGGGGTGACAGTCACTGAGGGCCAGCTGTCTACCCCTCCCTCATCGTGACAAGCGTAGAGTATATTTAAGCGATTTGCCATGAGCAGCACCCCAATCCCAGTGGGCCCAGCGCTCCCTGATGCTGACACTGGCCTTGCCACCCTTACATACTGTGATCACACCGCCACAATTCAGGACTACACCCATCAACCGAAACGGCAGAAAAATGCAGCGTGGCCTTGTTGTCGTCCTAATTCACACTTTGCATTTTGATTCAGTTTTCTTGTAGCCAAAACTTACCCCTCAAAAAATTAATAAAAGGAGGCTCATAAAGCTTTCAGTGACACTTCTCCCGATACATTCCAAAAATGTGCAGAAAAAAAGAGGTATTCCGGTTTCAGCAAATAATGTTTGTTTGTTTTTTGTATAATTAAAAGTTAGACAATTTTCCAATATAATTTTTGTATTAATACCTCACAGTTTTCAAGATTTCTGCTTGTTTTTCAGTAGGAACATTCATTGTTTACTTCCAGTGGATACAATTCTGTCCATGGTCATGTGATGGTTGCACAGGTGCTGGGATCGTAACAAGTCACAGTTCTGATACACATACTGTGAATGTAACAATCCCAGCACCTGTGTGTCCAACACATGACCATGGACAGAATTTTATCCTCTGGAAGTAAACAACGACTGTTCCTACTGAATAACAGCAAGCGGAGGTCTTGAAAACCGTGAGGAATTAATACAGAAAGTTAAATGGAAAATTGTATAACTTTTAAATCTACAAAAAAATTACATTAATTTGCTGACAGTGGATAACCCCTATAAAGTGTGCCTCCACTTGTGATCTCCCGCCCGACCGGAGATGCTCCTGCACACTAGGCTGTACAGTTGCCATGGCAACCGTACGACACCTGGAGAGTATCATGCACGGGTACAATTCTTTTTAATTGTACCCGTGCACAATATTTTCTGGGTGAGGTACAGTTGCCACGGTAACTGTACCACCCAGCGTGCAGGAGCATCTCCCCATGCCTGATGTCAAGTCGGGCAAGAGATCATAAGTTGAGGCACACTGTAATAATATAGGAAACATAGTACATTCAACTATAAGAGCCTTGATGCCAGAGCAAACACATACACAGATAGAAATTCTGACCTTGTTGCCCATAGCAACCAATCACAGTACGGCTTCCATTTTTCCACACCAGCTTAAACGAAAGCTGTGATAGGTTGCTATGGACAACAAGGCCCGCATTTTTTGATAAACAAGACCCATTGTGAATAACACCCAATATGTCGGATACTATATAGTTAGGGTATGTTCACACTGGCTATTTTCAGCCGTAAACATCCCGAAAAACGGCTGAAAAATCGGAAGCAGAACGTCTACAAACATCTGCCCATTGATTTCAATGGGAAATACGGCGTTCTGTTCCGATGGGGCTTTTTTTATGCCTCATTTTCAAAAAACGGCACGTCAAAAGAAGTACATGTCACTTCTTGAGCCTTTTTGGAGCCGTTTTTTGTTGACTCAATAGAAAAACAACTCCAAAAACGTCGCTAGTTTGATTAGAAAATGGCTGAAAATCAGAGGCGGTTTTCCCTTGAAAACATCTCCGTATTTTCAGACGTTTTTGAGTTTGTGTGTGCACATACCCTTACACCGACGTCGTAGTAACCAAGTGATCATGGATCCAACACTGGAAAAAACATTCTGGGCCTGATGAATAAGACTAGTGCAGACAGTACTTGGGGCAGTTGTCCATAGCAACCAATCATTTTTAGGCTGCCATTGAAAACAGAGCTGGAATCTGGTAGCTTGCTATCGGCAACTGCTGCAATAGGAGAAATAGCGGCAAACAAAAATGTCTTTGAGTAAAGCAGAACAAGTTATGCAGGACTGTACCTTTATGGTGATGTTGCTGACCAATGGTGGTAGTGGTGAAGATAACGATGATGGTGATGGAGAAGATGATGATAAGGTGTTCAATTATTATGACGGACATGGTGCTGGCTGTGATGCTGCTTCAGATGTTATATATATAATAATACTGGCGATGACAATGCTGATGGCAGGAGGTGCAGATTGTACGATGGTCAGGAGGAGGGAGCAGTCTGATGTTACCACTGACCGCTTAGAAGGACCACTCAGGGTCAACAAATGAGAAGTCCTGGATGGAGTTGGCATCAGGTGGAGAGTTGTTTCTTTCTGGAGCGTTCAAGAAGGACAAGGATAAGGGTTGGCTTAAGGCGGAGTAGTTGTTTTGGCCCAACCCCAGGAGGAAAGGTGGTTCTACGGTCTTGTTCTCAATCTTCTCCCAGTTAATTCCGCGATAAAATGGGTGCTGCCGCACATTTCCATGCCATCCTAGACGCTGTTGCCAGTTCTTGCAGAAAAACCTTGGGAGAATGTCCTTTGCCTCTTTAGTAAGTTGTTCCGGGTAGGTGGGCTCATCCCGTTGGCCTTTCAGTATATATTCAGTTTTAGTTTTGACACCGCTGAATGGATATTTGTTGGTAAAAAGTCGATAGAGGATTACGCCAAACGCCCACCAGTCGACAGCCAGGCCATAGGGGTCTCTCGTTAACATTTCTGGTGCCATGTAATATATTGTTCCACCCCATCCAGTGATCGTTTGGTCTCCAAAGATGTTTTCTGCAGCCATTCCAAAATCACAAATACGTACGTGGCCCTGGCAGTCATTGATGATGTTATTTGTTTTTAAATCTTTGTGGATCACCCCCAGTTGATGTAAGTACTGAATGCCACAAATGATTTCTGCCGTACATATAGTTGTTGTTCTTAAGTCCATGGGTCCAGTTGCCTCCAGCATCTCCTTCAGGTCACCGCCAGTGAGATGTTCCATCACAAAGAAGCAATGAGTTTGCGTTTGGAATCCAGCGTATGCATGGCAGAGATACGGGTTGCCAGATGTTCGTCGCAGTACTCTCTGCTCCCGGAGTACGGCTGCCACCTTCGTGTTGACAATGGCTTTCACAGCCACGGTGGTATTTTTGCTTTTGAGTGATGCCAGGCGTACTGTCCCGATTGCCCCTCGGCCAAGTTCCTGGTGGCATCGGAAGTGTGACAGTCCAAGGGGCATGATGACAGAGGGTGATTCGGCTGGTTCATTCTCCTCACATTTTTTTTTTTTTTTTTCCTTTCCTCCTCTTCCTTCTCCACATTTTCTGTCTTTCGCTTACCTCCTGTTCTCGCTGGACGCTCAGCATATACTCGGCCTTTGCTGGACAGGCCTCCTTGGTGACTTGATCTCTGAAGCTGCCTTGAGAGCTCGTGCTTTGCATCTCTCTCATGTTGATCCTTGCAGAAACTTTTATGGTGTTCTTGGTCTCTTTTATTGCTTCTTTTATCTGGTCTTCCTCTGTCACTCTCTACACTCTCCCTTTTCCGCTTCTTATCATTTTTGTCATACCCCCCCCCCCCGCTGGGAGCAAGGGGTATCTCTTTGGTCAGGCCAGATGTTGTGCCGCCATCCTCACTCCTTCTGCTACCTGTCTCACTCAGCTTCCCCATTCCCAATTCCCCAAAACCCAACAAAATATTTAGTAAAAATGCGCTCTCCTAGGACAGTATCCAATATGGAGTCAGAGACGTTGTGGGTGTGTTCCATGTTTATATAGCTTCGTGATGTCATAAGTGTAATGATGGGGGTAAGGAAACAGACAAGTGAGCCCTAATCTACCCGCCACTCAGTCCCTGCCTACTTGCAATGACCCGCCCTAGGCGACGGGGTACAACTGGGCGACGGTCCCTACGCTCAATAAGTGCACGACAGACAAACAGACAAGGGTACACAGAAGCAAGGGAAAAGGGGCAGTTGCCCACGGCAACACCGTGAGCAACAAGAGTGGTGAACGAGCCGAGTCAAACCAGGAGTGTACGAGGTACCAAACGCAGAGCAGGAGAGAAGTGAGCAAGCCGAGTCAAACCAGGAGTGTACGAGGTACCAAACGCAGAGCAGGAGAGTAGTCAGTAAGCCAGGGTCAATATGAAGCAGGGTCAAATGGTTCAAGAAGCTGCAGCAGGGCCAGGAAACAAAACGAGAAGAATCACAAGCAAGGAGGAACAGGAAAGGCAGGTATAAATAGACAGAGGGCGGGAGCTAGCTCCGTCTGGCCAGGCTGTGATAGGCTCTCCCACTCCTAAGCCTGCCATCCTGAGTGGTGGAAGATGGAGTCAGTCTCACAGACATAGAAGCAGGTGCAGACTGATTACCTATGGGCGTGGATACAGAAGCTGTGCCTGGCAGATCCTTAACAATAAGTATTAATAATGTCATAGTAGAACATCCAATGAGATGAGAGATATGCTGAGTGTGTCCCATGTTTATAGAATGCAGTGATATCACGGCGGCCTAGTAAATGTACTTTACATTTTATTTAAAGAGACATACGGCTATTTTTTTCTACTAGTTTTTTATGACAAGGAACTTGTAACATGTTCATCAATAACACATTCTTCACCACTTTCTGCAGCCACAGAGTGGAGTTCAATTAGTGACTGGCAATTCCCATCAGCACATCATGGCAGTAGCCGAACACAGGCTGCCAAAACATCGCCGGTATACTGCGGGGACGTGGCTGGAAACTAGGAATTCCAAATTGATCAATTCCAATGATAGCATTAATCCGGTTTCCCAAATTTATGTAAATAATAAAGCATTACATGGCGCCCATTGAAATCTTTAGACACACACACACACACACACACACACACACACACACACACACACATCACACATAAACACCACATATATGGATACATATACCACATATACACACACCACATATACATAGTTTTTCCAGGGGCACTTTAATTATGAAGATTAGGTTGGGCTTTGCTGGGGCATGGCTTGCCGTGGTGCGGGTATTGCCAGACTACACATCTTTTTCCCTTATATTTCCAGTATACTGACCTTACCATATATACTGTACTGTCCTCACTGTAAGGTCCAGACAGTGAGGACAGTGTATACAGTGACGACAGTATATGGGGAATATAGTTTATAGTGCTGGGCAATTAATCGGAAAAAAATTATATGCAGCGCATCTTGTGCTTTTCTGGGTTTTTTTCAGTTCGTTTTTTTTCCCGGTTTCAACTTTATCTGTGTCCTCAAGACGCAGATACAGTTGAATCCAATGTTAGAGCAGACATCACTGCCTCGCGTCTGTCTGTACCAAGCTGTGAGCTGCTCGGCGCAGACAGGTGTGATGACGTCTCTGCCTCACATCTATTTGATGAATGAAAAGAAAAACAAAAAAATGGAACCAAAGTGGCGCTGCTAGTGATGGCAAAGATGCTAGGCAAAGTTCATAATTTAATGTGGATGTGCAGGGCCGACAAGCTACACGTTTCAACGCCGGACCGGCGTCTTCATCAGGCTTCATTATAGTAGCGTTGTGTCCGGGGAGCAGGGTTGCCAACTGTCTCTGACTGGGGTGACCTCAGTCAGAGACACACAGACCGTCATTGGGTCGCTGCCGGGACCAGTAACGTGTGAGTCACCTGGTCCTGACCTCATGTCCAGAGACCAGGCGGGGGGTGCGGGTGGATTGAGTGTCCGACTCACTAGTCACAGCCGGGCTTGTAGCTTTCCTGTGCTTAATTATCGTGGGAAAGCTACAAGCGGGGCTGTGACTGGTGAGTCTTAGGCTGGAGTCACACGAGCATGTTCGGTCCGTAAAGCATGGAACGTATTTCGGCCGCAAGTTCCGGACCGAACACACTGCAGGGACTCCTAGCGTAGTACATAACTATGATGCTAGGAGCCCGGCTCCCTGCAGTGTGTTCGGTCCGGGACTTGCGGCCGAAATACGAACAAGCTCGTGTGAATCCAGCCTCACAGTCACTCCCAGTGCACACTGCATGCGGCAGCAGCGGCAGCCAGTCTGACCTCGAGTCTCTGACCAGTCATCACCCACACACAGCAGACAGACAGACATTGCCGGCAGGGTAGACTTAGATAGTGCCTGTCGTTATTGACTGGACCCTCAACTACTACTGTTTCGCAGGTATTGAATATCACAACTTCTATAGTGTAGTGTTCAGCTTGTCAGCCTTACATATGGAAGGTCGCTGGTTCAACGGCCAGCAGGGTTTATTTTTTTCTTTTAAATATTACTAATATCTTAATTGTATTAGGCTAAGTTCACACTAGCATTAATATCCGTTTATCTCTCTTCCGTCAGAGGAAGAGAGGATCGATACATTACACGGAAAGCAACGGTTCCATTAGAATTACCGTTCTTTTGAACGGAAATAAAAGTTCTGCAGACTGCACTTTTGTTTCCTTTAAAAAAAATGGAAACTTAGTGAACGGAGACAAACAGAAAGCAACTGATACAAAAGAATTACCATTGAAAGCAATGGTAATTCTAATGGAACCTTTGCATTCCGTTTAACGTATCGATCCTCTCTTCCTCTGACGGAAGACAGGTAAACGTATAGAAACGCTAGTGTGAAAGAAGCCTTAGGGCCTGTTCACATCAGCGTTAGCTTTCCGTTCCCGGGTTTCATCTGAGTGAACCTCCCAACGGAAAGTCAAACTGAAACCACAGCTTCTGTTTCAGTCACCATTGATATCAATGGTGACGGAAACATTGCTAATGGTTTTCATTCGTCACCATACTGTATGGGTGCATCTATGGGGCCTTATACTGTATGGTGGCAGCTAGAGGGCATTATACTGTGTAGGGGCAGCTATTTTGTATTATACTGTGTGGGAGGCACTATGGGAGCATGATACTGTGTGAGCTGAATCGGGTGTGTATGGGCGGGGATTGGGTGGGATTAGAGGCGTGGCTTAAAAGGAAAAAAAAATCCCAATTTGTGATACTTGAAAGTTGGGAGGTATAGTCAAACCTATATCATATCAAATTTCTAGCATATTTAACTTTCAGCCAATAATTTACCTCGTTCTGCATAAAATACAATGTAGTAGATTATAGAGATTTTAGTCACATCTTGACAGACAATGCTATGAGAAAAGTATCAGCGTAGGCTGCTTCACACACAGTGCTAGCTCAGCGTGAGACTCACTGTGAGATACTGAGGCTGGAGGGAAGGGGGATCACTTCAAATAGCCGTATCTCGGGCGGTGATCTATCTACAACAGTGGTGCTGGTGGCATATGAAAGATGACATTCTTATGTTTCATATGCCACCAGAATCGCAGTGACGCAACCGGAGATATCACCAGTTGAAAACACAGTCAGGAATGGAAGCCTTAGTAACAGACACAAGTTAGTTAAACAAATATACACATATATGGTATCGCTACGATCGCAATGACAATGAAGTTAACACATTAATTAAATGGCCTGGTAAACGGCGTACAAAACAAAAATGCAAAAAACAACAGCAAAATTCCTTTTTTCCATCCCCCCCCCAAAAAAAAACAAATAAACGTGTATCAATAAGTTCCATACATCCCAAAATCGTAATGAAAACTACACCTTGTCCTGCAAAAAACAAGCCCACGTATGGCCACATTCACAGAAAAATATAAAAAAGTTACTGCTCTTGAAATATGGCGATTCAAAAACTATTTTTTTTAGTGTTTTTTATTATGCAAACGTAAAAAAACCTATACATATTTAGTATGACCACAATTGTACCAATTCAAAGAATGAACAGCATAAATTTAAAACGCGAAAAAAACAATGCTTCCCTCCCAAAAAAAGCAAATAAGAGTTAATCAATATACTATGTGCACCCAAAAATGGTGCAATTGAAAAATACAACTCATCCCGCCAAAAACAAGCCCTTATACGGCTATGTCGACAGAAAAATAAAATAGTTATTACTCTTGGAAATGTGACAATGAAAAAATGAAAAATAGTGATTGGTCATTAACGTGCAAAAAGGCCTCGTCATTAAGGGGTTAGGAGCTATCTTCAGCGTAAAGAAGAACAAGGAGCCCTGGAAGTGATGATATGGCCCCCAATGAGCCCTGATCTCAACATCATCAAGTCTGTCTGGGATTACACGAAGAGGCAGAAGGATTTGAGGAAGCCTACATCCTCAGAAGTTCTGTGGTTAGTTCTCCAAGATGTTTGGAACAACCTCCCTGCCGAGTTCCTTCAAAAACTGTGTGCAAGTGTTACCTAGAAGAATTTATGTTGTTTTGAAGGCAAAGGGTGGTCACACCAAATATTAATTTGATTTAGATTTCTCTTCTATTCATTCCCTTTGCATTTTGTTAATTGATTTAAAAAAAATAACACTTCTATTTTTTAAAGCATTCTTACTTTGCAGCATTTTTGCCACAACTGCCTAAAAGTTTTGCACAGTACTGTATATCTAAGACAATTTTCTATGTATGTCATAAAGTTACTGAATAATACCACTATACAATGAACAATTATTAGCATATTGTTACTGAATAAAACCCAGTATGCCAAGGCCAAATTACCAATGATAACACTACAAGGGACAAAGAATATCGCCACATCATGACCAAGCATTACCACTACATAGTGAATGAATAATACCACCATACTGTTGTTGAATAATACAGCCACACCATGACCACATATTACCAACACATAGTTACTGAATACCACCATACTGTTACTGAATAATACCTGCACACCATAACCACATATTACTACCACATAGTGACTGAATAATACCTCCATACTGTTACTCAATCATACCTCCAGACCATGACCACATATTACCACTACATAGTGACTGAATAATACCACTATACTCTTACTAAATAAAATGCACTATACAAAGACCAATATTACCACCATACAGTGACCATATAGTGGTAGATATTAGTTCTACAAAGGCGGACTGCATATAAATGAATACAGTACAGTTACATTCAGTAACTCACAGGTGACATTGTCTCACCCTCCCTGCCCTTAACAAGTACTCACCATCCATAGTGCCCCAGTCGGTAATAATGTCCCTTTTGGTGCCCCACACAGTGATAGTGCCCTCTGCTCAGTAAGAGAGCCCCCATTAGATCCCAGACAGTAATAGTGCTCCTCCTAGTGCCTTACACAGTTCCAGTGCCTCCAAACATTAAAAGTGCCCCACACAGTAATAGGGCCCATCCTTGCTTCCTACACAGAAATGCCTCGACATATGTCGCATGTCCCCCACAGTAGTCCTCTTTTGTGCCTCGATATAGTAGATGTCCTCTTTTATGTCGTCCATTTAATAGTAGTAGCTCCGTTTGTGCCAATGAAAATAAAAAAAATGCTGTGTATGTAGGCTCTCATATTCAACCATAGACTTTAAGTAACGTCTGGGTTTTTTTTGGGGGGGGGGGGGAACAAAATCATCATAGCGAGTAAACGCTGTGGGATGAACGTATATAAGACTGTTTCTTCCCCATTTTATTGTGTAGTTGTGACTAGTGGGCCATTTCCTCTGCTCTCTTGTATTGCTACTGATTTTATGGTCATTTAGGCTGTTTTTGGGCGCACGGTAAAAAAATTAATCAGAAATTGCAGCATTAAAGCATGCAGTTTCAAAGCAGTTTTTGCCTGTGTGTGCGGCTTTTAGGGTATGTTCACACGTAATTCTGACATTTTACGCCTCGAATTACGCCTGAAAAAACGGCTCCATTACGCCTACAAACATCTGCCCATTGCTTTCAATGGGTTTTACGGTGTTCTGTTCCCACCAGGTGTTCAAAAATGTCTGAAAATCAGGAGCTATTTTCGCCCGTAATTTCAGACGTATTTTGCTAAGCCGTGTGAACATACCCTTACAGATGACACTTGTAAAATAAATGTTTCACCTGTAAAATTGCACAGGCAAAAAAACGCATTGCAAACCGCGGCAATTTGCGGTAAAACCGTTTTTTAGATCCTAAAGATTTCGTCCATAATTACGGTCCGTAATTACCGACCCATTAATTTCTATGGCCGACTGTAGAGCTACAGCTGCAGTCCAAATGAAGACATTGAGTTGCATGCAATCTTGTGGACTGCAGCTGAAACTCGAGTTAAAATCAATCAGTAAGGCTATGTTCACACGCAAACTCAAAAATGTCTCAAAATACGGAGCAGTTTTCAAGGGAAAATAGCTCCTTATTTTCAGACGTTTTTTAAGCCACTCGCGATTTTCGCTGCGTTTATTACGTCCGTTTTTGGAGCTTTTTTCGATAGAGTCAATGAAAAACGGCTCAAAAAACGTCCCAAGAATTGACCTGCACTTCTTTTTCGCGGCCGTTTTTCTCTGCGTAAAAAAACGCCGCGAAAAACGCTCCGTCTAAACAGAATGCCGTTTTCCCATTGAAATCAATGGGCAGATGTTTGGAGGCGTATGTGCACATGGCTTATTTTCGTCCATTTTTTGGACCGTAAACTCGGAAGCAGAACGCCTCCAAACATCTGCCCATTGATTTCAATGGAAAAAAGGGTGTTCTGTTCCGAGGGGCAGTTTTTTTACGCGGTCGTTTTGAAAAAACGGCACGTAAGAAGACGCCACGTAAAAAAAAAAGTGCATGTCACTACTTTGGACGTTTTTGGAACCGTTTTTCATTGACTCTATAGAAAAACAGCTCCAAAAACGGCCGTAAAAAAACGCAGTGAAAAACGCGAGTTGCTAAAAAAAGGCTGAAAATCAGGAGCTGTTTTCCCTTGAAAACGGCTCCGTATTTTCAGACGTTTTTTGCTAAACGTATGAACATACCCTAGGGGTTTTTACGGTCCAAAAATACGGATCCGCAAGTATGGATGCACATCTGTAGCTATCCGCAATTGCGGAACCGCCCATAGACTTCTATGGGCGAGTCCGTGCCGCAATTGCAGACAAGAATAGGATAGGTTCTATATTTTGCGGATCATTTCTACGGCCTGGACACACATCCGTAGATATACGGAAAGGTGTCTGTGGCCAATAGAAATGAATAGGGTCTGCAATTTCATCCGTAATTACCCGATTCGTAATTAGAGATGAAAACTACGGTCGTGTGAATGGGGCCTCAGGTGTTTTTTCCATAGGCTTCTCTATACGACTTCAAAAACGTCAAAAAAAAAGCAGGTACAAAATGACACCAAATGAAAAACGCCACAAAAAATTCCACTAAACGCCATAAAAAAAAAACGCATGTTAGATTTGAAAACTGATAGCTTTTTCAGAAGTGTTTTTTGATACAATTTAAAATGCCAGAAGGATTCTGCAAAGAAGGCCTAAGGCCAGGTTCCCACGGGTCGGATATGCTGCGTAAAAATTACGCATCAAGTCCAACCTGGAACCCGCAATACATTCCGTCCGAAAAAAATCGCACCACTCCGCTCCGGAAGAAAGTGCTCATACTTACCCCTTCCGTCTTCTCTGCGCGTAGTCCGGCCTCCTACGATGACATTGCAGGCTATGTGACGCTGCAGCCTGTGATTGGCTGCAGCGGTCACATGGGATGAAACATCATCCCAGGAGGCCAGACTGCAGGAAGAAGGAGAGAGTTCTGGGCAAGTACGATTTTTTGTTTGTTTTCCGTAGTTGCGATTTTTGCGGCGTAATCGCCCCGAATACGCCGCAAAAGTCGCAACACATGGCATTCTGTTGTGGGATTTGCATCCACATTGAATTCAATGCTGAAAACCCGCAATGGAAAATCAACTAAAACACAGCATAAATTGACATGCTGCAGAGTTAAATTACACACTGCAGGTCAATTTATTAACGTTTACGTTGCAGGTTTTTTCCGCAGCATGGGCATGAGATTTTCTAAATCTCATCCACTTTGCTGCTAATGTACATGCTGCCGAATTTCCATAGAGAATTCCGTTGCAGAAATTCTGCAGCGTTTACGCTACGTGGGAACCCGGCCTTAGGGTATGTCCACACGTGGCATAAACACAGATGGATTTGATTGTGGAAAATCTGCAGAGTATAACAAAAGCAGTAGATTGGATGAGATTTGAACAAAAAATAAGCCAACAAACCGTTCATAAATTAACCTGTGGTGCGTTTTTTTAATTTATGCTTCGGAATCGCTGCTTTTCTGTTGCGGGTTTTCCCCATTGAATTCAATGGGAGGTAAAGCCCCCAACAAATAGCAGATGTTGTGATTTTTGCGGCAACTCAAAAAAAAAAAAAAGTTTCTATTTACCCAGATCTCTCTCAGCCCAGCCCGGCCTCCAGGGATGACATTTCATCTCATGTGACTGCTGAAGTCAGTAACAGGCTGCAGCAGTCACATGGGATGAAACGTCATTCCAGGAGGCCGGGCTTGCAGAACGTCAGAGGGACGTGTCGCCATGATTCGAGTCAAGTATAGACTTTTTCTTTACCTGCTGTCTACCGCAGCGAACATTCTGGCTGAAAAACAGTACCACAATTTGGTGCGGTTAATCGGCTGGCATTCCTTGCGGGGACCAGGGCTGATACGCGGAGTACTTTTATGTAGCGTATCCGCCCTGTGTGAACATAGCCTAAGGGCTTATTTAGACGAACGTGATATACGTCCATGCAACGTGCGTGATTTTCACGCGCCTCGCACTGACCTATGGTTAGGCAATGGGGCCGTTCAGACAGTCCGTCATTTTTACGCAGCATATGTCCGCTGCGTGAAACGCACGACATGTCCTATATTTGTGCATTGTTTGCGAATCACACACCCATTGAAGTCAATGGGTGCGTGAAAATCACGTGCAGCACACGGAAGCACTTCCATGTGACGCGTGTGATTCGCGCAACAGCAGTAAAAACTATGAATGAAAACAGAAAAGCACCACGTGCTTTTTTGTTTACAAACATACAAACAGAGTGTCATAATGATGGCGGCTGCGCAAAAATCACGCAGCCACGCATCATATGGTGATGACACACGGAGCTGTTAAGTACCTTTTGCGAAACGCACACGCTCGTGTAAATCCAGCCTCAGGCCCCATGCACACGAACGTATTTTTGTCCTCCCGTAAATATTGGCGTAAATACGGGTCCTTGGTCACACGTATTAGACCCGTATTGCACCCGTATTTACGGGCACGTTTTCGCTGCAAAATAGCACTGCGCTAATCGGCAGCCCTTCTCTCTATCAGTGCAGGATAGAGAGAAGGGACAGCCCTTTCCGTAATAAAAGTAAAAGAAATTCATACTTACCCAGCCGTTGTCTTGGTGACGCGTCCCTCTCTTGACATCCAGTCCGATCTCCCTGGATGACGCGGCAGTCCATGTGACCGCTGCAGCCTGTGATTGGCTGCAGCGGTCACATGGGCTGAAACGTCATCCCGGGAGGCCGGACTGGAGGAAGAAGCAGGGAGTTCTGGGTAAGTATGAACTTCTATTTTTTTTACAGGTTGATCTATATTGTGATCGGTAGTCACTGTCCAGGGTGCTGAAAGAGTTACTGCCGATCGTTTAACTCTTTCAGCACCCTGGACAGTGACTATCCACTGACGTCGCCTAGCAACGCTCCCGTAATTACGGGTGCACACACATAGTCACCCGTAATTACGGGAGCCCCATAGACTTCTATGGGCCTGCCCATGCCGTAATTACGGCCTGAAATAGGACATGTTCTATATTTTTTAACGGCACGGGCACCTTCCCGTAAGCATACGGGGAGGTGCCCGTGGCCAATAGGTCTATGGGCCCGTAATTATGGGCCGTAATTACGGCCGTTTTTACGTTCGTGTGCATGGGGCCTCAGAGTGTAGTCACACGTGCCAAATTTTGTTGGAGACATTTCTTCAACCACATATCAGTTCCATTTATCTGAATGGAACTTTCAGAAATCTATACACCTGCTGCGTAAATAATCCCATTCAGATGAAAATCTGCTGCGTGTGACTGCACCCTTATATGATTGCAGTTAATCACCTGATCAGCAGAGGGAGCAGCTAGACATTACATAGAGAACTTAGAATAAATGAGACAAAGCTGAGGGGTTAAACTCATGTAGTCACCCAGACAGAAAATAATCAGGTGAATGTGGGTTTGGGTAGCAGGTCCCACCACACCCAGTCCCTCCAGAGTAGCAGGGAACGTTTTAGGATAATACAGCTGCACCAGTCCAACCTTGCAGTCCAACACTAACATTCCAGTGTGATTGCCGAGAGAGGCTCCCTGCACATTTTCCAACCCGGTAGTCTGACAGTCTAGGCTGCCAGCACTAACAAGGAGAAATCCCTGCTCTGCTTATTAACACAGATCAGCCGCAATTCTGCAAGTGCCTATCTGGAGCTGCCAGTCCAACGCTCCATAGGGACACATATGAAATACAGGCTGTACTGTTCCTCTCCACTTAGATCTGATCCACTGTTTACGCCAGCCAGTGGCGGATTATCATATGGGCGTTTCGGGCGGCCGCCCGGGGCCCGAGGCTCCCAGGGGGCCCATGGCAGCCCGAACCGCACATCATCTGCAAAAATCTATTCAGCGCGCTAGCGCTGCTAAGTGCCGAAGATGAAGAGGAGCAGGGAATTGGCCGGGAAAGGGGTAGGACACGCCTCCCTGACAAGTGCGGGCCGCCGCCATTGAGTAACAGAACAGCGACGGACGGCTGTTCTGTTACTCCAAAGCAGCAGGAGGGAGAAGAGCCGGGCGGGCGGTCACCGGCGCTGAGGTCAGTATAGGCTTATCCTCCTGCCCAACTGGTTCCTGACCGCTGGCTGTATTTTTACGGCCAGCGGTCAGGGACGGGTCCTTAAAACCCGAGCCATAGACTTTCTACGGCTCGGGTTTTAACTTGCTGCCCGCGCGATCGGGCAGCTGAATGTCGGGTCTCCGGCTGTCAGTGACTGCCGGGGACCCTGAGGAGAAGATAGGAGCAGCTTTCGCTGCTTCTGTCTTCTCTGATCTCTTTTACACAGCGCTCAATGAACGCTGTGTAAAGGAATAGAGACAGCAGCAGCGGCGCTGTCTCTATTCCTCCCGGTGATCATGTGACTGGTCACATGATCGCCGGGTGCCGTTAGTGGCAGACTGTTGCTGGGTCTTACTAGACCCAGCACAGCCCTATTAGTGACAATCGTCACTATGAGAGGGCTGATTTCCCCTGTAACTGGGGCTGCTGTGCAGCTCCAGTTACAGTGGAAAAGATGGTGTAACAAAGAAAAAAAATATATAAAGTTCCCCAAAGGTCTTTTTTGACCTTTGGGAGACAGACCATAGTAATAAAAAATAATAAAGTAAAGTGCAAAAAAAAATGTAATAATAAATACACATAAAATACCCACCCCAATAAAAACGTCGCCCTCCCCCCCCCGCCAATCATTGTTGTAACGCTAGCGCTGACCCAATTACCCTAATATAGACATGTAATATATTAAAATTTACGGTAGACAATGACGATTACAAATAAAAGGTCTATTTTAGGGTAAAACTATGTTATTAACAAAAAAAAAAATAGCTGAAACGTAAAAAAGCTTATTTTTTTACTATTATTTTCAAACTTTATGAATAAAAATTCTAAAATAGCAAAAAAGGTGTGTATAAAAACGATAAAAAACGAAACCTGCATTATCTACGGAAAAAACGTCGCAAAAATCACGTCGGTTTTATTTTTTTTTAATAAAAATGTGTGTTTGGGGCAACTTTGTAATTACGTTTTATTAAAAAATATTTTAACTTTTTGAGATACAGCTGCTTTGTATCCTGTATCCGTCAGGTCAGCAGGACTGACGGGATCAGTGAAACGGGCCCTGCGCTAAATTATAATCTTAAATGTGATAGATTTGAGGTGGATCCTGCGTGTCACTGATCCTGTCAGTCCTGCTGACCTGACGGATACAGGATACAAAGCAGCTGTATCTCAAAAAGTAAAAATATTTTTTCATAAATCACACTGATACACACACATACACTATATATATATATATATATATAATTATAATATAAAGTTTTTAAATGTGTACATAACCTTGTGGCACTATATACAAGGGGGAGCGCTGTGTGGCACTATATACAAGGGGGAGCGCTGTGAGGCACTATATACAAGGGGGAGCGCTGTGAGGCACTATATACAAGAGTGAGCGCTGTGAGGTACTATATACAAGGGGGAGCGCTGTGAGGCACTATATACAAGTGGGAGCGCTGGGAGGCACTATATACAAGGGGGAGCGCTGTGAGGCACTATATACAAGGGGGAGCGCTGTGAGGCACTATATACAAGGGGGAGCGCTGTGTGGCACTATATACAAGGGGGAGAGCTGTGTGGCACTATATACAAGGGGGGCTGTGTAGTGCTATCCACAGTGGTATGTGTGTGGCGCTCTTTATAGGGGGGGCTTTTTGGTGCTATTTACAAGAGGGGGAGGGCTGTGTGGCGCTCTCTACAGGGGGGCTGTACGGCACTATCTATAGGGGGCTGTGTGTAACGCTCTCTACGAGGGGGATGTGTGATATATAGAGGGGGCTGTGTATGGCGATATCTATGGGGGTGTGTAATATCTACAGGGGCTGTGTGTGGCACTATGTACAGGGGGCTGTGTGTATGTGGTGTTTTACAGTGTGTGGTATTATTATATGCAGTGTTTGGTGCTATTATATTTAGGGGCACAGTATGTGGCACCATGATAACTTTATTTTCGTTTATAGGTGTGGAAATGTTGGAAAAGTGAGGAGACGTCTGAGTGGCAAATTCTGCAGAAATGAGTCATGGCCGGGAGAAGTCGTCATGAGCGCTGGACCGGATGGAGAAGAAAAGAGGAAAAAAACTACTAGAATCTGAGACGTCGTAACCTGTGAGTCACTAGATTTAAAGAGAATCTGTCACCTTTCCTGACATGTTTATTATAGGAATCCTTGTATTTAACAAAAAGTCTTTCTGCAGTCCAGGACTGATAGACAATTCCCCTTGTCAGGAGGTTGTGTCCCTGCACAGTGTGATACTCTCAGTATGTAGGGACACCGCGCTGTGACAAGGGAAATCGTAACACTGTTAATGCTTGCCCAAAAAGGTAGTGTTAAAAATAGTTACGGCGCGGCAGGGCGGCGGTGAGGAAGGGGGGCCCAAGTTTGGGTAACAGCCCAGGGCCCATGGTCTACTTAATCCGCCACTGACGCCAGCAATTGTTATAATACAGATATGCAGCATTCACCATAATGAAAAGCAAATTAACAGTTCTATTTATTTATTCCTGTTGCTTATATAGCGTCAAAACTTTTCACAGCATTGTACATGGTCATACCTCAGTTGGTCATGGAAACTTATAGCATTGCTATAAAGTATATAAAATTGGTATTGCCGATAGGGACTAAACAAATTACAGCTGCTAATTTGCTACAGAAGGTTAAAGGGTAACTCAACTTTTTACAAGCTTTTGACAGGTCATGGTGACGTGTTAGAAGTTTTGATCGGTGGGGGTCCGAGCACTAAGACCCCCATTGATCGCTAAAATGAAGCAGCAGAAGCGCTCGTGTGAGCGCTGTGCCTCTTTGTTACTGATCGCCTTTCCTTGGAAAGCTGAGGAAGGGGTAACGGGCTCGTAGACTTTCTATTGAGTCCGTACACCGCTCTGAGGAAAGCCGATCAGAAACGACAGAGCACAGCTCTTACCCGAGCGCTCCTGCAGCTTAGTTTTAGTGATCGGTGGGGGTCTCAGTGCTCAGAACCCCACCAATCAAAACTTCTGACATGTCCCTATTACATGTCAAAAGTTTTTTAAAAAAAAGTTTAGGTACGCTTTAAAAAGCTAAAATAGCCTCCTAAATTGTTGCTTTGAGCAATTCCTGTAGTTTTACTTTCCACAAGTTTTTGTATACTGACCGAACTGTGTATATTTTCTTATTCAATCCCCTTGTATGCGATGCCTCTGCAATGAGTTGGTAGACAACCCCTGTTTTTACAGCAATTTGATCTGTTCTTTGATGCGATAGCGATAAAAAAAGCACAGCCATGTTGAAAAACTGGACCCTCCACGAAAGTGAGAAAAAGGGGTGGGTTTATACCGAGGGGCGGAGCCTCCACTGGAACGACAGATTTATCATAACTTATGACAGAAACTAGCGTAAGTTATGGTGCAAATCTACGCAGCAGGCCTAGATTTGCATTTCTGTCACACGGATAGCCAATGATTCGCCAAATATATTAAGAGATGTGCACCACTTAATATATTTGCTGCATTTTTCGCTGACGTACATTAGTTTAAGACTACTGTTTGACCCAATAAATTTCACCCATTGTCCTATATATTCACTGATGCATTGGTTCTCAGCTACTAATTCATCCCACTATTACATATCTTAGTAACAGACATCCTGTAGCAGCTCATGAAGGCTGATGTGACTCCACTAGGGAAATGTCTTGGCTGCAAAGTTTAGTAGACATCAGAGAAATAGGAGTATCTTAATTTCATTTTTGATCTTTTATATTTTATATTTTATTTTTGCTACCTAATCCTACTAATAACTATGTTTCCATAATAATATTAGAGCAGAAACTTTAGAGTATTTTAACATTAACACCCAGGATACACTAGTGGGAATATAGGGTTATTTTACATGTAGAGCCTATGGCTAGTAAAATGCTACATCCCAGATAAATATATTAGCTGTCTATTGAGGATGGGAACCACGGAGCAGTACTTGATAGGGTTTGAGGCCCCATGCACACGACCGTAGAATTCGTCCGTAATTATGGACCCATTCATTTCTATTGCCCACGAACATCTTCCCGTATATTTACGGGAAGGTGTCCATGCCATAGAAACCTTCCACAAAACATAGGACATGTCCTATTTTTTTTTATTTTATGGACCGTGCTCCCATACTTTATAATGGGAGCATGGTCCACAAATGTGGAGAACTGTCCGCGGCAGTCCGTATTCATAGGGCCTGAAGGATGACATAATAATACTGATGGGTTTAGACGGTATGGGATAAATCCTGCACTGCTGTATAATCGTAGGTCACATTTGTAGAATAGGTCACTCTCTTGAATCAAGGCCAATGTAGTAATCTGTGCTAAGCGGCCAGATAAACTTTTCAGTAAGGACAAGTGTGAGCAGCTCCATGCAATATCCTCAGTGTCCCTGGAAGTACTCTTAGGGATTTGAGGTTGTTTAACATCCTCCGGACGTGTGCTTAAAGCTCACACACAAAGCACCGCATTCACACAACGGCCCTGAGAGGGATCTGGCGTATAGGGTTTCAGATTTTATTTCCACTACACGAAGAAGCAGAAAAGATCCTTTCTATAGAGAGGAACTTACAAGGCTGAACTTCACGTACCCTCTGCCTAAATGGCCAGGACTTCCTCTAAATCAATCACCCCTTCTACACAGGAACACATGAAGTATATTTTTATATCAGACAGGAGTCGCTCTCAGCTAGAACTGACAATTAGGACGACTAAACTTATAGGTTGGAGCGACATGGCGGAGTGTTAAAAATGTATTTTTTCTGAATATCAGAATAAAATACAAAGAAATCTTTTCAGGTCGAGCTCACACTTTACTTTTTTTTATGCGTTTTTTTTCCACTGCACTTTTTTATAGTCCAGATGTGCACAATTTTTTCCTTGTGGATTCATTTGGAATCTGTGAGAATGAAGCCTTCTTGTGCCTCAAATTAAAATCAGAGGCACACGGAGGTAAAGTATGGGGCCAAAGCAGGCTATTACAGGATGTAATATGTATAATGAATGTAACATCTAGATTGCTGATTTTACAAGCAGTACCACAATTTTTATTTAATTTTTTTACACAAGAGAATGTCTAAGAGCATTTCTTAGAACTACATCTTTGGACATAAAAAAAATTTGTCTGCCAATTGCAGCAAAACCACATACAGTATATTATTGTTATTTGGATTTTGGAGAAGAATAAACACAAAGGCCTCATCTATCAAAACTTTTTTTTTTTTAACTGTAAGGGCTTGTCCACACACAATGGAATTGCTGCAGAAAATTTCTGCAGGAATTCCATTGAAAACCGCAGACATTCCGCTGCGGCAAAAACGCAACATTTCCTGCGGTTTTTACGGCAGAAAATGGTGCGTATTTTGTTGCGTTTTTCACAATGCTGGGAGATGGTGACATTTCCTCTGAAAAACACAGCAATTCTGTCCACTTTTTGCAGCAGGAATTGACATGCTGCGGTCCGAAAAAATACGCACCGCAGGTCAACTTCTCAGAATTTTTATGCAGCATGTGGATGAGATTTGTTAAATCTCATCCTCTATGCTGCCACGGTATTCTGCTGCATTTTTTCCGTCTGAAATTCTGGCCGAAAAAATACAGCAGTTCTGCAGCGTGTAGACGAGCCCTAAAACTGTCCGTGTTGCCAATAGCAAAAACATAGTTTTGCCTCTATGAAAATCACTAGTCAGACCACATATGGAATATTGTGTACAGTTGTGGGCACCTGTGTATAACAAGGACATGGCTGAACTAGAACGGGTGCAAAGAAGGGCATACAAGGTAATTAAGGGAATGGGTGGATTGCAGAAGCTAGACAGGTTATCAAACTTGGGGCTATTCCGTTTTAGAAAAAACATGGCTATGGGGCGATATAATTACAATGTACAAATATATGAATGGACAGTACAGAGATCTTTCTAATTATATTTTTACACCTAGGCCTGTAACAGGGACAAGGGGGCATCCTCTACGTCTAGGGAGAAACGGTTTCACCACCGTCAAAGATGGGGATTCTTTACAGTGAGAGCAGTGAGACTATGGAACTCTCTGCCACAGGAGGTTGTGGTGGTTGATTCTGTGAGCAAGTTTAAGAAGGACCTTGATGCCTTACTTCAAAAAATGTAATATTATAAGTTATGAGTGCTAGATTTTGAAGATGGGACGTTGATCCAGAGATTTATTCTATTTGCTATATTAGGAGGCAGGGTGGAATTTTTCCCCTAATGAGGCAATTGTCATCCACCTTAATGTGGGATTTTGCCTTCCTCTGCATCAACACGGTAGGATTATAGGTTGGTCTTGATGGACCTGTGACTTTTTTTAACCTTATCAACTATGTAACCAATCAGAGCTCAGCATTCATTTCATAAACCGCAATTGGAAAAATTAAAGCTAAGCTCTGATTGGTTGTATTCACTGCCTGACTAAACGATTAAAAATGCTTTAATGTTTCATTAAATATAAAAAATTGGGTCCTGTTGCCAATGTAAAAAGCAAAAGGAAGACCCCTAGTGGCTGGCAGGGATGAATAAACAATGAGAAAAAAATGTGCCGAGGCACAGAGGTCCCAATTTCCCAGCCACCATAGAAATGGTGTCAATGGTAGCAGTTAAAATATAACTTTTATTAATGGATCAAACAGACAGACAGCAACACACAGTTAAAATTGTATCAAAAGACGGCTCATGTGTATCGTAAAGATCAATGTGCACGCACCCAGCACATCGCTGGATGCAATGAGAGAGACTGATTCGGCAGCTGCAGACTGCCGTTCGTAGGATCAGTCCCACACAATTAGAGAAAGTGACTAAGCCGTCAGTGATTATTAAGATGGCGATAGCCCCCCCGACATGTTTCGTTACAGAAGCAACGTCCTCAGGGGATAACACGGGGCTAATGAGCGCGCGTGTGGAAACCTGCTCCTTATATAAACTCGTATGCCTGACGTATGTGTGACGTGTGTGGCAACGGCTCTACTATCTGCCAATCAGGCAGTCATAAATAACGAGCCCCCATGCCGAGGAGAGTGACAAGGCTGGGAGCCAATAGAACACCGTGACAATGTATCAAATCATAACGGGAGCTGCGCGCATGCGCACAGCAGCCGAAACGGGTAATTGTTATCCGAGGAGCTCTATATGCAGGAAGAGTGACAGAACGGGCAGCCAATAAAGAGTTCAGAACGGCACTCAAATGAGGCAAACGAATCAAACGAGTAGATGACGCCGAGATCCTCAATAAGTGGTGGCAATAAATGTCACAAAAAATAGCGTATACATTACGCATCAATTACAATACGAACGTCACAATATCCGCAGAGAGAGCTCAGATACAATCACGAGTGTCACACATAAGATAAATGTACACAGGTGCATAATAAGAAATATTCCCAAAAGGGTCTAATAGATATAACCAGATAGTAGGGAAGAGCAAGGAGCAAATGGAGTTGTCTGTTATGACAATGACAACAATCAATAGTAATATCTACCGAACATTAATGTAGTGAAACTAGATATGCATCAGGACTATATGAGTAGTAATCAGTGTGTCTCATAAACTGTCAGATCGACAGAGGTATCACACAAAAGAAAGAGTGATATTCAGCAAGAGTGGTATATACAGCAAAAAAGGTTTACTACGAGGGAAAAAGATAGTTTAATATTCTCTACAGGAAGGCCATAAAGGTAAAACCCTCATTAAGGCCATTGGGGCTCAGAGAGCCGAGCCTATGTATCCATCGAGCCTCCTCCTGTAATAGTCTCTTGTCTAGGTTGCCAGCCCTAGGGCCAAGTTTTAATTGCGTAATGCCCCAAAATTGAAGGACCTTAGAGTCGCCCCCATGAACAGATCTCACATGTCTCGAAATGGAGGTATCCTCTTTCATATTAACACTGCTGACATGTCTGGAGATCCTTCTCCTGAGTTGCTGAGTGGTTTTGCCAACATACAATTTGGGGCACGGGCATCTGGCAACATATACAACGTCGGTGGTTTGGCAATTGATAAAGTGTCTGATGGTAAATTGACAACCGTTTAGATGGTTAGTAAAACACTTGGTCTTGGGCATGTATATACAGAAGGAACATCTGCCACAGGGGAAGGATCCCACTGCGGGAGATGAAAGCCATGTATCACGAGGGATGAGTGGTCTGGAGTAATGACTCCGCGTTAAGAATTCTCGAAGATTTCTTCCACGTCTGAAGGTCACATTCGGAATGTCGGAAATAGCGTCCGCTAAATCCGGATCAGACCGTAAAATGGCCCAATGCTTCTTCAAAATCTCAGAGACCTGAGTTGAACAGGTGTCAAAATTACCAATACACCTGATGTTGGAGGTTTCCGATCTTTCCTCTGTTTTAGTTCTGCCATAAAGCAGTTCCTCTCTAGGGGTGGCCTTAGCTCTCGCATAAGCTCGATGTAGAGTTTTTTTGGGGTAACCTCTTGCCAAAAATTTATGGAAGAGGGTGTCACATTCTAATTTAAAAGTGTGTTCCTCGGAACAGTTCCTTCTGGCCCTGAGGTACTGACCAATGGGTATTCCCCTCTTAAGTGCTGGTGGATGAAAGCTGCCATATTGTAAAAAGCTATTGGTAGCGGTCTTTTTTCTAAAGACATTAGTGTGGACACCGCCACCAGAATCCAGAGAGATCTGAAGATCAAGGAAATCAATGGTGTTTTTATTTATGTGGTGAGTGAATTTCATGCCAATGTCATTGTGATTAAGTATATCCATAAAATCAAGAAAAAGTGTAGTGTCACCATCCCAGAAGATCAGTATATCATCAATATACCTCCCCCAGAATAGTATGTGACATGTGAAAAAAAGTAGTAAATCTTCGTTAAAAATTAAAGTGTCTTCCCACCACCCTAGAAATAAATTTGCATATGTGGGTGCGCAAACTGTGCCCATAGCTGTGCCTTTTACCTGATGGTAGAATTTGCCATCAAATAAAAAATAATTGTGGGTGAGTAAGAATTTGAGAAGAGAAAGTATCAAAGTGTTGTGTGCCTGAAATTGTATACCCTTGGTGTTCAAAAAATACTGTACCGCCTGTAGACCCAAATCATGCTTAATATTAGTGTAGAGTAATTCTACATCCACAGTGGCAATAAAAGTGGTGTCAGTGACATTGATCCCCTGGATTCTGGTGAGGGTGTCCTTAGTATCCCTCAAAAAAGATTAAATATAAAGATTAAATATAAAAAATTGGGTCCTGTTGCCAATGTAGGTCTAAATACAGGCATTGGTAAACCAGGTTGCTGAAACAATGTGTCCAGAGAGTGTATACACTATCTATTAGTAAATATTTTGACACATGTAGCAGCAACAGCAAATATTTGTAAGATCTTGTTGCCAGTGAGCTTGGTTCTTGTGCTGTATTTATGTACTGAGCTTTGTTCTGGTGCTGTATATGTGTACTAAGATCTTTTCTGGTGCTGTATTTATATACTGAGCTTCAGTCTGGTCCTGTATATATGTACTAACCTTGGTTCTGGAGTAGTATTTATGTACTGAGCTTTGTTCTGGAATTATATATGTACTGAGCTTCTATTTGGTGCTGTATATATGAAATAAGCTTGGTTGTTATGATGTATATAACTCCAGAACCAAGCTCAGTACATATATGCAGCATAAGCACAAATACATCTCAGTACAGAGATCATTTGCAAATTCAGTTTAACCCCTGCCATATAAGTTTGTACGGCATAAAACAAAGCTCTCAGTATAGCCAGAACAATGGTAAGGATATACTGAGAGTTGCTATTTCACAACAAAAGAACGATACACCCATAATTTAGCTGCAGATCATACAGTGACTACAGTACTAATCAGTCGCAGGGAGCATAAACATTTACATTTAGTGACTCACAGGTGACGTCAGATTCGAGTAGTTCTTTATGTCTTTTCTTTCCATCCGGTCCAGACCTCTATGACGACGCCTCCTGGCCACGACCCATTTCTGCAGAGTTTGCCGCTCAGATGTCTTCGGAAACTCACTTTTTGCAACGTTTCCGCACATATAAACGAAGATAAAATTCTCATGGTGCCACACTCTATGCCCCTGAATATAATAGTGTCATACACTGTGCCCCTGAATATAATAGTGCTACACACTATGCTCCTTAATATAATAGTACCATACACTGTGCCCATGAATAAAATTGTGTCAAACACTGCAAAGTAATGCACCACACACACACAGTGCCCACTGTAGATAGTGCCACTCAGAATGCACCTGTAGATCATGCCCTTTATCATGCCCTGTAGATCAAGCCCTCTGTAGATAGTGCTCCCCATAGAGCCCTTTGTAGATAGTGCTCGCATAGAGCCAATCTGTAGATAGTGCTCCCGAAAGAGCCCTCTGTAGCTAGTGCTCCCGAAAGAGCCCTCCGTAGATAGTACTCCCGAAAGAGCCCTCTGTAGATAGTACTCCCGAAAGAGCCCTCTGTAGATAGTGCTCCTCATAGAGTCCCATGTAGATAGTGGCCCCCATAGAGTCCCCTGAAATAGTGGCCCCTGTAGATAGTGCCTTCTATAGCTAAGGCCCCTTGAGTCCCCTGTAGATAGGGCCCCTGGTAGAGTGCCGTGTAGATAGAGCCCCCTTAGTCCCCTGTATATAGGGCCCCCCATAGTCCCCTGTAGATAGGGCCGCCATAGAGTCCCATGTGGATAGGGCCCCCTTTAGCGTACCCTGTAGATAAGGCCCCTTATAGAGTCCAGTGTTGATAAGGCCCTCTGTAGCATCTCCCGTAGATAGGGCTCCCTGTAGCATCTCCTGTAGATAGGGCTCCCTATAGAATCCCTTGTAGTTAGTATCCCCTGTAGCATCCACCGGTAGATAGTGCCCCCTGTTGCATCCCTTGTAGATAGGGCCCTCTATAGCGTCCCCTGTAGATAGGGCCCCCTGTAGAGTTCCCTTCCTGTAGATAGGGCCCCCTGTAGATAGTGCCCTTATAGATAGGGCCCCCTGTAGCATCCCCTGTGGATAAAGCCCCTTGTAGCATCCCCTATGGATAGGGCCCCCTGTAGCTTTCCCTGTAGAGAGTACCCCCTGTACATAGTGTCGCCTGTAATGTTTCCCATAGATAGTGCTCCCTGTAGCATTCCCTGTAGATAGGGCCCCTGTAGCGTTCCTTGTAGATAGTGCCCCCTGTGGCTTTCCCTGTAGATAGTGCTCCCTGTGCTGTTCCCTGTAGATAGTGTCAACTGTAGCATTCCCTGTATAGGGTCCCTATATAGTCCCCTGTAAATAGGTCCCCCGACATTGTCCCCTGTAGCTTGGGCCCCCTATAGAGTCCCCTGTAGCTAGGGCACCTGTAGCTAGGGCCCCTATATATAGTCCCCTGTAAATAGGGCCCCCTACATAGTCCCCTGTATCTTGGGCCCCCTATAGAGTCCCCTGTAGCTAGGGCCCCTGTAGCTAGGGCCCCCAACACTGCCCACTGTAAAAGAAAATATTATATGCTTACCTGTCCCTGTTCCCGCACCGTCCTCCAGCGACACCTGACCTCCTTCAGCGGAACAATGCAGGGCCGCGATGTCGTCATCGCGCCGACTGCATTATCGCTAAAGTGCCGAATAGCAGTGCTAGGCAAATCAATTGTATCCGCGTCCTAAAGACACGGATACAATTGGGTGCAGGGGACCGGTTCTGGTTTCCCGCTTCACCCCAGTTCTGCGAACCGTCTGTAATTTTAACAACTGGTTCAGGAGAACCGGGGCGAACCCACCTTTGGAGTATCCTCTTTCCTACTGATGTGACAAATCTGTACAACACCCCCTTTGTTTTGCAATTTATCAAGGATCTAATGTCATATGTTTTTCCAATTGTATTGCTCTTAAAGTTCTTGTTCTTTTAAAACTAATCACATTCCTTCCATGTGCCACATCGGAATGTGCTCTTCAGGCTTGTAGACAACCATCAGGTTTTATCCACAGTTTCTAGGTGACTGTGTACCAGTCTGTCTTTGATGTTTCATCCCCTTCTGAAGGTGATAGCGGGGCTGTCCTCCACCAAGTCACTGACCTCAGGATCTGCTTTCAAGATCCCCCAATATGTGTCAAGTATCCCTCTAACATCATCATCTGCTGAGTCATAGGTCCCTATCACTCTAAAACGTTCTTCTTGTATTAGATATTCTCTGGGATTCAAAAGGGAATCTCTATTTGACTTAAGTGTATGCTGATATGCCATCCGTAAAACTTCATGAGGACAGCCCCTTCATTTTAACCTCTCCCTGAGATTATGGGCTGATACCTTAAAGTTTGAGATCGTGGACCTTTTAAAAAAAAGTGTGCAGAGTTTAGCGGAAGGGGTGTGGCCATGCAGGGCCCGAAACATTTACTATATTTTAAGCCAGAAACTGGAGTAAATTAAAGCAGAAATCTACGCCAGCTCCCGGCTGGCATAATTTCATTCAGTGGGCACGGACAGCTGAAGATGCATACATTTATTTAATCTTAGTCCAGCTTGATTTTTATTACGACTGCCGGAGTCTTAATGAATCTCCTCCAAGATAGAAATTCAGACAAGACATAAAGCAGTTGCCCACAGCAACCAATCAGCTTTCAGCTTTTATGTATCCAGGGCTGTTTACAAAATGAAAGAAGTAATATGATTGGTCGTTACTGGTATGAGTCAACCTTCTGTCTGCAACTTTTTTTTATCTATAGGGCCCATTGAGGGTTCAAAATAAACAAAAATGTTATAAATGGGAAATAATGTTACACAGCCGAGTTCAAATTCTTATTCTCACTATGTAGGGGGAAGTAGGGGGAATAGTTAGAACTTTGGCAAATGACGTACATCAGTCTGGAAAGGGTTACAGATACCCATTTATATGGGTAAATTCCGAAGCCGAAGAACCCTCTTAATGAACTGTTTTATATGTGAAAGTCTTCTGAAGAAGCAGGTCTAAACTGAGATTTATCCAACCAGTAGCCAAAAAATATGAAGGATTGGTCTCATTCCATGACCAACTACAGTAGCAGCTATTATGCTGATGTAAAAGAGAGAAGTCGGTGGTACAGTCAGAGAGTGGGTGGAATGGTGAGATTTGTCAATTCAGATCCAGAGCGTGGAGCCTCGGCAGCTACTGGAACCTGCATCCACACAGTCAGCACTTCTAGTACCTGGGGATGCAAATGCCACTGGAAATTGAGATGTTATCATTAGGTTTAAAAAAGAAACCACGCTGCTGACAGAGATCCCAAGAACGGCACTGCAAGTGTGAATGTGGTCAGTGAGCGTGGGAATGCGGTATGTCAAGTCGATATAGAGCTGCCAAGTCTCCAAGAATTTCAGCACTTTCACACAGCTATGTACTCCTAGCTAAAGAGGCAGAAATTGAGACAGCAAAAGGTGAGAGGGGCCTGGGAAAGAGAAAAGATCTTTATAACAGCGCTTGCTCGGCAGACTTTAACACCTGCTAATGAAAACACATCAAAGCCATAGCTGGCCCAGTAAAAGGGAATACAAATCAGTAAAATTAAAGACAGGCTGAGCACAAAGCACACAGTAAACTGCTCTTACTGTGAAATGTGAGTGATATTGGGAAAAAAAAAATTAAAGACAGCAGCCGCTATTATAGCAATTTCCTTTATACACCTAAAGCCACAATTATTTATACACTAGATGCCATTAGATGGGGTCGGGTGCCGACTATGGCAAGACAGAGACGCCTACGCCTATGTATAAGTTCAATTATCCAACCTTACAATATCAAATTCTCCATTGTACACTGGGAGACTAGTAAAGCCATGGCAGGTAGCAGAACATGTGAAGACTGATTACTATAGAAAGTTCCATTAAGACGATCATTAACACAGTGGTTATGGGTAGGATTTCATTTATCTACAGTAGCAAAAATATATTTGTCATGTCAATCGACCAAGCATAGAGTAATTGGGAAATGGCAGCAGAGGATTCAGGTCACATGGATGTGATACGACCATCCTGAGCGTTGTTACTATGGAATATAGTATGGAACGGAGGTCTATTACTTTATACTTAGTTCCTACTGAAAAGGTACAAGGCAGAAAAATCTCATTCCCCTGATAACACATGAAACAACTGTTGGTAAGTGAGTGACTCCAACAGATGTTCACTTGGAGCCATATAACAAAATCTTCACTATCATTGATGTGGCAGTGTAGTGACATTACAATAAGCTGAAGATACATATTAAACATGAAATGTGGCGACATTACAACATATGTGGATACTGTTACATTGTACAAAAAAATCTGATTGCCTTACCTTATACTGGTATACAGCTGGCATGGGGTATGTGTATTGTACCGTGTCATAGCTTGCATCATGATTGTGTCAGATTAAGGCCAATTATACACCGGCAATTATCAGGCAAACGAGCATTCACAGAACGCTCGTTCCCGATAATTGCCCTGTGTAAAAATGGCAACGATCAGCCGATAAACTAACAAACGCTCATTCATCGGCTGATTGTGTCGTTTTAAATGCCTTAAATATTATAGTTGTCGGCAGCACATCTCCATGCAAACAGGGAGAAGTGCTACCAACATGATAGAAATGTATGAGGATGAGCGATCGTAGTAACGACCGCTCGTCCCCATACTAGCTCCTTGTGAAAGGTGCGCCGATCAACAAGCTGTCTCGTTGATCGCGCTCGGGCCGTGTGAAAGTACCCTAAGTGTATATTCACACGTGGCAGATTGGTTGCACTAATTTTTGCAACTGTCCTATTCATTTGAATAGGGCTTGCAGAAACCCAGGCACATGCTGCAGAAATTTCTGCAACAAATGTGCCGTTTGTGAAGGTACCCTAAGTATTTAATTTATTGTTATGCATGCATATCATTATACCTAACAATGCTATTCTAATTGGTCTTTATTAAAGACTGAAGAAATAATATTATATAACCTTGAAAATGTGTATTTTTGGGAAGAGAAAAGATATATGAATAAGTGTATATGGCATTTTATTATATTTATGTATATATTCCCATCATAAAGCGGATCATAAAGTGCAATGTCCCACATTTAGTAAACCCTAATGACCACCAATACAACTTTTCACAGTGGTCATTAAAGGTTGTTATGCCAGAGTGCCACCTATTCACATCGATGTGACATAAGCCAGGCATGGGTTTCCCGTGCAGACTAAAGATAGCCAGGCTCCTGCTTTAACGTGCAGGAGTGAACTTTTCTTCAAACCCGCCCCTTAGATGCTGTAGTTAATAGCGAATGCTGCATTCAAGTGGTTTTAGAGGGAGTAGGCTCCCTCTCTTACCCCTTCGCCTCGCCCGCAACGTGATTGTGGGGTGCCAATGGTTTCTAACGAAGGCCGCCAGGTCCCCCCTTCAGTGTAAGCCTATAAGGCCTGCCAGAAGCAGGGCCCAATAGAATGCCTGTTAGTTTTACACTGACAGCATAATACATCTCAATACAGATTACATAATAATGTCTTATAGTGGTACTTATAAAAAAAAAAAGTAAAAACTAGTTTCATAAAGTTTATATTAAATAAATGAAGAAAAAAAAGGAAAGGCACACTATTTTTCCCTTACAAAAAGCTTTATTATGAAAAAAGCGAGACAAAAAAAATAAAATAAGCCCTCATACAGCTATGTTGGCGGAAAAGTAAAAAAAGTTATGGCTCTTACAATATTGTGACACAAAAACAAATACTTTTACAGAAAAAGTGTATTTATTGTGTAAAAGTAGTAACACATAAGAAAACGATATAAGTTTGGTATTACCGTTACCCAAATAATATTATGTTATTTATGCCACAAGATAAACCGTGTCAATATAAGACACAAGAAAGAATGGTGAAATTTTAGGGTTTTTTTCCCCATTACCCCCACAAAAAATGTACTAAAAGTTAATTAATAAATTATATGTACCCCAAAATGGTGCCATTAAAAAATACAACTTGTACTACAAAAAACAAGACCTCACACGGCTATTTCTACCAAAAATAAAAAAAGTTCTGGCTTTTGAAATGCGACAATCAACAAACTAAAAAAAAAATCACTCCGTCATGAAGGTCCAAAATAGGCTGGTCACTAAAAGGTTAATAGTGGCGTATTTGGATAGGGAAGATCACAAGAAATGTGCGTAATTTATTAAAAGACGCACACTTCGTAATAAATGTGGAACATTTAGAAAACTCTGACTGTCAATATTCGATATCAGGGGCGTACATGCCATAGAGACAGACCATGCGTCCGCACTTATCTATGTACGCCACTGTTTGAGATGTCTCCTTAGGATCAGTAAAGAATAATTCTTCTGTCAATGACTAAAAAAGCTTAGGATTCAAAAATAAAAGACCCACCTTGACTGGCATAAATGTGTGTTGCATTTCCGAACCTGTGGGGTAGGACGTGGCACATGAAGGCACAAGCTGTCATTAACAATCAACATGGTTTTGTTCACCAGTTTTGTGCAGGACACAAGAGTCTTTCGTTCACCTGGAAAATGTAATAAAGTATATTTCTACATTAGTAAAGGGATTATAGGCAGCATATTCACAGAGCAGCATCCAGAAAACCCTACAGCTTTCGTAATGAACTTGCTTGACTAGTGCTTGCGATATCTATACAATGCCAGTATATAAATGGTCTACGGAAGTACTCGCTGTAGGACTTTGTGACCTCTAATAAAATCTGCTTGAGTGTGTGTATGATGAGCTATCCAAAATAATTCTGCATTGTAAAGGCAATGTTCGAATGAACACATTGTACAAGTCCTGTGAAAGCACAGTGTCTTCTTGTGATAATTCCACTGCACATCTGTTATATTGTATGTGCTGTAATCTCTAGAACATATGAAGCCAGTATCTGGTATACAACACAAAAAGACCCAACGACACATGTAATAAGAGTGTAAAGACTAATACATCACAGAAGTTCACCATGCACAGAGACATTAAAGGGGTATTCAGAAAATATATTTTATTTATTTTTTATAACAAAAAGTTATACAATTTTTTTAATATGCTCAAGCTTTTTAAGATGTGTGCTTGCTGTAATTTAACTTTGTTTGTTTACTCCACAGGGATAAAAAAATCTGTCCTGGTCATGGAATGGACACACAGGTGCATGGCTTGTCACAAAACACAGCTCTGCTATACATTTTGTAAATGTCAGCCCTGCACCTGTGTGTCCATCACATGACCAGAAATTATTTTTATCACTACGGTGTACCCAATGTCATCTCAGGACTCATGGACAGTTCAATGGTACTTGAAAGATATAGGCTCTAAGTGCAGATGACCATTGTGCGCTAGAAACAATAAACACTACTTCTATGACTATGTGGACACCAATGTAGGAAAACTAAAGACTGGAAAACGGTCGCCCTGCTTATAGATCCTGGTTCCTGTTGATAATGTCCACCGAATCATTCTGTGTGGTGCCACAAATTGTATCTGTTTATAATGAGGAACTTTCGGTCAGTTTATACAAGCTAGGGAACGTTGAACAGCCGGTATTGACATTTGAGTGTACTACAACACCAATGACTCTAGTTTTACTTTTTTTTGTTAAAGTTAATATTATAACACAATAAAAAGTTATGAATAAGATGCCTAAAAATAGTGGTGCTCTTAAAATTGAGAAGGTTGTTGTGTTCAAGCACCATAGTATTAGTTGTATTGAACAGTGTTAACGGCTAATTAAAATAGAACAATGTGTCGCCCTTCCCCCGACATGTTTTGGCAAAGCTGTTGCCTCCTTAGGGGAATCGGGACACCAGTTGTTTAAAGAAAGAAGAAGTCCTATTGGGTGTGCTGTGAAGTAAAAGTGGACTAACGATATTCTATAATGTAGCGTAGAAATGCACAGGTACTAGAATTTAAAAATTCTAAGGTTTACATTTATTATTGAACACATTCATAGACTTAGCTAATATCAAAGTACTGTTTGTACACAGGCATTGTGTGGTAAGTATCATAATGCGCACACTTGCAGACATAGACCTATTTGGATGCTATTAATGACTAAGCATCAAATGATGGATATTATAATGTTCAATGGACTTAGATGGCATTTGTGTACCATCCTTGCCTGGATAACAGGTAATTATCCACAAATATTCCCCTAATAATATGCATGCCGTACATAGGTATACGGCTGAATATAAGATGAATACCACAATGTAATAATGTAATATGAAGGACTCGCTAAGAAAAACTCAAGAACAAGATTTCTTCAAACCAAAAAATGTAACATATATGTATGAATGCCACAACGAGAACTGATATAACTGTAAATATAGTATATACAGGGGCGTATTTGGAATTTGTGCTGCCGTAGGCAGGTTTAGGGCGGACGCCCCCCGATGACGCAGCTTTTCAACCGCAAAAATGTCAACATGTGCTAATTGGTGCAGGTTTTACCTCCCCAATGAATTCAATAGGGAAAGCCTGCAACAGAAAACCAGCAATCCTGCAGCACATGCTGCGGATTAAAAAAAAACACACCGCAGGTCAATTTATGAACGGTTTTTCAGTGGGTTTTTTATGCATTTGTTCAAATCTCATCCACTCTGCTGCTACTGTATTACTCTGCAGATTTTTTGCATTGAAATCCTTTGCGTAAAACCCACAGTGTATATTCTACGTGTGGACATACCCTAAAATAAATGCTCAGTGCTACTTCATTAACATTCCTTCCCCTGCCCCCCACATGAACACTGGGGCCTTATTGATCAGGTCACAGTTTTTTATCTTTTAGAAAGAAAAAAAAACACTCCTGTAGCGGTCCCCCCTTCCTGAAACACCATGCCGGTTACCTCAGTACATCGTCCTACTTTTAAAAGTAGGCCACACTACGTATTAGAGCTTCCACCCATCCACCGCGACCCATTCAAACAGCAAATTGATAGGGGTGCCGAGAGTCGGACCCCCACCGAACAGATATTGATGGCCTATCCTGAGCATAGGCCATCAATTTTATTTCACCGGACAGCATGTTTTCTATTGGTGAGATGCAGCAGCCTAAATTCTTTATGTATCAGGAAAAGTTCAGCACTCTTGCCATCAGCCACAGGTACCAAAAAATCAATTACATTATTGACAGAAATCCCCAGTAGTTTTAATGTTTTTGATAAACCCTTGCTGGATTATCTGGTGCTTAGAGCTGATGGTCATATTAATCCAGTACACTATCAGGTTAGAACCCTGGTCTCCCAAAGTCTCAATATATATAACATTGGCTACTGTAATTACTATTAAGGCAATATCATGGCAGAGGGCTACCATATCCTGCACCAAGGGCGGACATAGACATCTGTGGGCCCCCGTGCAAGAACAGAATATGGGCCCCTTGCTCCCCCAATAACTCACCATGGATCACCCCCTTATGTTTCTCTAATAATCCACCTGGAATTGTTAGCAATAAAATGAATTAGCTCAGTCCCTTACATGCAATCTTATAGACGGAAGAAAGCTGGCTGCACCAATGGTATCTCTACCTCTGTCCTGCACTGAAGACTCCATGCCATAACATATTAGAATATTCTAACGACTGTACCCTTTTCTAATTTGCCATTATGAGTGTGACCTTACCTCCTCCACACTGTACGCTGCACCCCTCCCAACTGCTGTGTGTCCACATGTACAGTGTGTCTGATTGTCTCTCCACCTCAGTCTTCTGCTCTGTTGACTGGTTCACTGGGATGGTATACTCATAATGAATGCCATAGTTCTGATCGTGAAAGAGCAAGACCTAATAAAATATTTCAAAGAAAGGAATATATTATTGAAGAAAATATGTCTTTGTTCAGGTAATGTGATTCGATTATTCATTATAACAACCATTTGCTATTGCTTTTCTAGATATAAAGGTGCTAGCATTCGAAGTTCTTGTCTGACATCACCCTTGTTCTCAAGTTTTAGGCTGGATTCACACGGCCATGTTACGTCCGTAATGGACGGAACGTATTTTGGCCGGAAGACCCGGACCGAACACACTGCAGGGAGCCGGGCTCCTAGCATCATAGTTATGTACGACGCTAGGAGTCCCTGCCTCGCTGCCGGACAACTGTCCCGTACTGTAATCATGTTTTCAGTACGGGACAGTTGTCCGGCAGGGACTCCTAGCATCGTACATAACTATGATGCTAGGAGCCCGGCTCCCTGCACCGTGTTCGGTCAGGGACTTTCGGCCGAAATACGTTCCGTCCATTACGGACGTAACATGGTCGTGTGAATCCAGCCTTATAGTTACTGTGCTAACTGGACATTATCAACTCCTCTAAGTACTTATTTTCTTCAACAATCTTTAACTTATAAAGGAAAATTTTTGGACCCCTTATTAAGTCAGCTACCAACCTAGGAATCAATACAAACAAATCAAACAAAACGAGTAGTGTTCTCATAGGCTCTGTGACAAAGTTGTCAGTCCCTGTTATCTGCCTTGAACAACAGGCTTATCAGAATTGTTCCTGCTTGTAAAGACAGCAATTCCAAAGTGGATATAAAAAGTCTACCCACCCCTGTTAAAATGCCAGGTTTGTGCCATGTCAAAAAAAACAGTACAAGATTAAATTAAAAAAAAACCCTGAAATCATTAAGAGGGGAAAAATAAAAATAACAAAACTGCAATGTGGTTGAACACCCTCTTATAATTGGGGATGTGGTTGTGTTCAGAATTAGCCAATCACATTTAAACTCATGTTAAATACTAGTCAGTATGCAGCTGCCATTATTTAAAGTGATTCTGAGTAACCCCATATAAAGTTCAGCTGTTCTATTAGGATTTTCCTGACATTTTCTTTGTTGCATGTGACAGCAAAAACCATGGTCCATAATGAGCTTACAACACATCAAATGCATCTGATTGTTGAAAGGCATCAGTCAGGAGAAGGGTACCAAAGAATTTCCAAGGCATTAGATATACCATGGAACAGAGTGAAGACGGTCATCAATAAGCGGATTACATTTGGCACAACAGTGACATTACCAAGAACTTAAAAGTTGATAAAAAAGACATGACAAAAAATGGTCTGGGAGGCTACCAAGAGAACATTAAAGGAGCTGCTGAACTTTCTGGCAGGTGCTGGTTGTGTATGCATGTGACAACAATCTCCCGTATTCTTCATATGTCTGGGCTATGGAGTACGGTGTCAAGACGGAAGCCTTTTCTAACAAAGAAAAACATTCAAGCCTGGCTATGTTTTGCAAAGACCTACATCGAATCTGCCAAAAGCATGTGGGAATATGGTTTGATGAGAACAAGGTTGAACTTTTTGGCCATAATTCCAAAAGGTATGTTTGGCGCAAAGCCAACACTGCACATCTCCAAAAGAACACCATACCCCCAGTAAAGCATGGTGGGGCAGCATTATGCTTTGGGGCTGTTTTTCTGCAGCTGGAACTGGGGCTTTAGTCAAGGTAGAGGGAATTATGAACAGTTCCAAATATCAGGCAATATTGGCACAAAACCTGCAGGCCTCAGCACGACAACAACCCAAAGCAAACCTCTAAATCAACAAAAGAATGGCTTCACCAGAAGAAGATCAACGTTTTGGAATGGCCCAGCCAGAGCCCAGACCTGGCTCCCATTGAAAATCTGTGGGGTGAAGTGAAGAGGGCTGTACACAGGAGATGACCTCGCAATCTGACAGATTTGGAGTGCTTTTGCAAGGAAGAGTGGGTAACAATTGCCAAGTCAAGATGTGCCATGCTGATAGACTTCTACCCCAAAAAACTGAATGCTTTTAGAAGAGGACTATGGGAGGAAAAGTAACATTTCACCATTTTATTAACTTCACCTATTTTTTTTAAATACTAATTAAAACTATATACTGAAAATAAATATTTTTTTAATAATTGGTTTTTATTTGCTTATTGTATATTTTGTTCTGTTTTCTTTACGTGATTCTTGTCTGAACTGTACATGAACATAAGAAACATCAGTAAGATGATGACCTATTGATTTCTATGGGAAAGCGTTGTGGGCATGTTACATGACATGTATAGAGGTCACTGGGTAGGATGGAGGAGGAGGAGGTGAGATGTGACCATCACCTATAGTCAATGGTGTAATCCTGTGTTATCTGCCTCCAGCTTTATAATAGAGGTGTTGCAGTTCCTTTGATTATAATGCTGCCTGTGATCAGTGTTCCCTTTAAAGGACGGGTGTCGCGAATTTTTTTTTTTACATAACATTGCTTTTAGTATGTTATTAAAATAAATTTTATTTATTTGTGTGTTTGTGTTTTACTTTTTTCTTTCTTTTACTTCACTATGGGGGCTGCCATATTGTTTTTCATCTCCGTATGTGTTGATTAACGACACATACAGAGATGGAATACGGCAGCTACAGTGCATAGGAGTCAATGAACGGTAGCCGTTCCATTGATTTTGCTCTCTGGCTCTGTACTGCGCAAACGCAGGTCAGAGTCACACAGTGAATAGGACAGAGCTGTAATACCACACACGACCTGAGGACAGGTGCGGCGCCATGTTTTCCTGGATGACCCCTTTAAGACTTTTCCCGTGTGTGTGTGTGTGGCAGAGCGGAGTGTGCACGGGTGCCGCTGATACTTCATAGCCGCTTATCAGCTGTTTTGAAGAATCAGCGGCGAGCACCCCCCCCCCACACACACACACACAAATCCCCTCAAACACGCAAAATCAAGTGTAATCAAGCGTTTTTTTAATGTGTTTTTTTTGCACGTAAAATGTGCACAAAAAAAAAACGTGTCAAATACACGGCGTGTGAACCGGTCAACTGAAAAGTCATTCACTTCACTTTCATCATTCTATGGGCTCATTTACACGAGCGTGTTATACGTCCATGCGACGCACGTGATTTTCACGCGCATCGCAGGGACCTATATTAGTCTATGGGGCCGTGCAGACAGGTGCGTGATTTTCACACAGCGTATGTCCGCTGCATAAAAGTCACAACATGTCCGTTCTTTGAGCGTTTTTCGCGCATCACACACCCATTGAAGTCAATGGGTGCGTGAAAACCACGCATGTCGCACGGAAGCACTTCCGTGGGACGCGCGTGATTCGCGCAACAGCAGTGAAAAGGATGAATGAAAACAGAAAAGCACCACAAGCTTTTCTGTTTACAAACATCCAAACGGAGTGTCATAATGATGGTGGCTGCACGAAAATCACGCAGCCGCGCATCATATGCTGATGACACACGGAGCTGTTAAGTGCCTTTTGCGCATGCAAAACTCCGCAATTTTTGCGTGCGCAAGACGCACGCACTCGTGTAAACCCGGCCTAATAGTAATTAACCCCATCATGTACCTCACACATTAACCCATTATGACTGTGAAAAATAATGGGGTTAATTGCCTGCGCAAAAGGCACTTAACAGCTCCGTGTGTCAGCCCTGTTCATATGGATGCGCGGCTGCGTGCTTTTCGCGCAGCCGCCATCATTATGACACTCTGTTTGGATGTATGTAAACAGAAAAGCACGTGGTGCTTTTCTGTTTTCATTCATCCTTTTCACTGCTGTTGCGCGAATCACGCGCGTCCCACGGAAGTGCTTCCGTGTGACATGCGTGGTTTTCACGCACCCATTGACTTCAATGGGTGCGTGATGCGCGAAAAACGTTCAAAGAACGGACATGTCGTGACTTTTACGCAGCGGACTAACGCTGCTTAAAAATCACGCAACTGTCTGCACAGCCCCATAGACTAATATAGGTCTGTGCAACGTGCGTTAAAATCACGCGCGTTGCACGGACGTATATCCCGTTTGTCTGAATAAGCCCTAAGGGTAAGGCCACACACCATGTTTACAGCTGAAAAATCGGAAGCAGAACGCCTACAAGCATCTGCCCATTGGTTTCAATGGGAAATACGGCTTTCTGTTCCGACAGGGCGTTTTTTACGTGGTTGTTTTCCAAAACCGGCACGTAAAAAGACGCCCACCAAAATGAAGTGCACATCACTTCTTGGGACATTTTTGGAGCCGTTTTTCATTGACTTTATAGAAAAACAGCTCCAGAAACGTCCGTTAAAAAACGCGAGTTTGATTAAAAAATGGCTGAAAATCAGGAGCGGTTTTCCCTTTGTTTAGTAAGCGTATGAACATACACTTAGCCTTTTGGTGTGTCCTATAACTTCTGCCAGCTGCCGGACACTGCTTAGCAATTTGAAGACACCTTTTCCTGGCTTGTGGGAGGGGGGGTGAGATTCCCTCCCACATTTACGGCAGCTGTGAGTCAGGTTGCTTTGCCTTATTCACCTTGCTGTAATTCTGGGAAGTGCTCCCCCTGGTGGCCAACATAGGAAAACATGTCAAATTATTATTTGATTTTTAATACTTTCCACCATATGGAAGAAAAAAAAAAAATACAGCAAAAAACGTAAAAAAATATAATAGAAATAAGTAACAACACTTAAAAAAAAGGTTTAATTCGCGACACATTCCCTTTAAAGAGGATCTGTCACTAGTTTAGTAATGCCCAATCTCCGAGCTAATCTAATAGGTGCGATCACACTGATAACGCTAGTGAAAATTGTGTCCCAAAAAGTTTATTAACTTAAAAGTTATGAGTATGAGAGACTTAGGCTGGAGGGAAGGGGGATCTCTTAAAACATCTATATCTCCAGCTGCGAACCACCTAGAACGGTTTAGTGTGTAATCTGAAAGATTTTAGGATCTTTAGCAACATAGAAAAAAAGAAAAGAAACCGTTACCAAATAATAATAAAAATACAGCATATACCTTGCTTTAAATAATAGGTAAATTCTGACCATAGATTCCCTTTAACCCCTTCCCGCACCTTGGCGTAAATGCACGTCCAGGTGAGCAGTAACTTCGCGCACCTGGGCGTGCAGTTACGTCCGCGCTTTAACAGTTAACCGCCGCGCGGCGCTACACCGCAGCGGCGGTTAACTGTGCAGGGTGTCAGCCCTGCTCTCCCCGTTGCCGATCAGCGGCCTGTCGCCGCTGAAATCAGCAAATTAACCCCTTCGATGCGGTGGTCGATTGCGATCACCACATCGAAGAGGTTTACAGCGGATCGGCAGCCCCCCACATGTATTTGCGAGGGCTGGCGATCCTTATCATGGCAACCAGAGGCCAGACAATGACCTCCGGGTTGCCATGTACGGAAGCCTCAGAGGATCAGCCTCCGGCCGTTCCTCCTCTGCTTCCTGTCAGTGTGACAATTACGTCACAATGACAGTTAGAACACATTACACTACGTGTGTAGTGTAATGTGTTCCAGCAGCGATCAGAGCTGCAAGTCTAAGTGTCCCCTAGTGGGACAAGTAAAAAAAGTAAAAAAAAGATAATAAAAATGTTTTTAAAAAGTGTAAAAATAAAAGTTAGAAGTGACATAAACAAAGAATGCTTTTTTTCCTATAATAAGTCATTTATTATAGGGAAAAAATGAACACGTTAAAAAAAGTACACATATTTGGTATCGCCGCGTTCGTAACGACCCCAACTATAAAACTGTAATATTATTTTTCCCGCACGGTGAACACCGCAAACAAAATAAACGAAAAACAGTGCCGAATCACAATTTTTTGGTTACCAACCCTCCCAAAATATACAATAAAAAGTGATCAAAAAGTTGCATGTACGCCAAAATGGTACCAATACAAACTACATCCCGTCCCGCAAAAAACAAGCCCTTACACCGCTTTTTTGACTGAAAAATAAAAACGTTATGGCTCTCAGAATATGGTGACACAAAAATTTATTTATTTTATAAATAAGTGATTTTATTGCACAAACGCTGCAAAACATAAAAAAATTATATACATATGGTATCGCTGTAATCGTATCGACCCGCAGAATAAAGTATAATGGTCATTTATAGCCCAGGGTGAACGCCATAAAAAAACGAATAAAAAACATTGTCAGAATTGATGGTTTTTGGTCACCTTGCTTGCTAAAAAATGGAATAAAACGTGATCAAAAAAATTTCTGGTACCCCAAAATGGTACCAATGAAAACCTACAGATTGTCCCACAAAGAATAAACCCTCACACAGCTCTGGTGGTGAAAAAATAAAAAAGTTCTGGCTCCCAGAATATGGCGATGCAAAATGTGCAGAGTGTTCCAAAACCAGATAAGATCGGGCACCATTTATCAGTGCGACACTGGCCACATATCTGCGGATTATTATTTATTTACTGCATTATTATACCCTCTTATTATACCCTGATGTACCCCACACAGATAGCATATGCCCCCACATTATAAACTGAAACACCAGTAAAACCCCAAACAGAACAACTACCAAGCTATATCTGCGCCCCAAAAGCCAAATGGCGTCCCTCCCTTCTGAGCCCTGCAGCGTGCCCAAACACCAGTTTACGTCCACAGATATGGCATCGCCATACCCAGGAGAACCTGGTTAATATTTTATGAGGTATTTGTCTTCAGTGGCAAAAACTGGGCATAACATAGTGCACTAAAATGGCATATGAATGGAAAATTGTAATTTTCACTCCGCACCATGCGCTGCGCATTAACCCCTTCGTGCACTACAACATAGCATGTCGTAGTGTGGGGGGTGATATATGGAGCGTCTCACGTGAAAAATAAAGAATTTAAAACGGCAAAATCTCAGTTTTTTTGGTCACCTTGGCTCTACCTAAAAATGTAATAAAAAGTGATCAAAAAGTTGTATGTACCAAAAAATGGTACCAATAAAAACGACCGCTCGTCCCTCAATAAATAAGCCCTCATACCGCTCTATTGACTGAAAAATAAAAAAGTTGTGGCTCTTGGAACGCGGGGAAGAAAAAACTAAAAAGGAAAAGAAAAAAATGGATCAGTCCAGAAACGGTTAATTCCTTTCTAATGAAAAACCATTTATGACCACCCGTGGGGTATTACCGTACTCGGGAGAAATTGCTTTACAGATGTTGGGGTGCTTTTTCCCCCTTTATCCTTTGTGAAATTGAAAAAATGCAACATTTTAGTGGAAGAAATGTTGATATTCATTTTCACGGCTTAATTCTAATAAATCCTGCAAAAGACTTGCGGGGTCTAAATACCCACTATATCCCTAGATAGATTCTTTAAGTGTTGTAATTTCCACTTTTGGGGGGTTTCCACTCTTTTGGCCTCTCAGGGGCTTTGCAAATGCGACATGGCACCCAAAAACCATTTCAGCTAAATTTGAGCTCCAAAAGCCAAATAGCGCTCCTTCCCTTCTAAGCCTTGCTGTGGGTCCAAACAGCAGTTTATTACCACATATGGCATATTTCCGTAATCGGGAGAAATTGTTTTACAAATTTTGGGGTGCTTTTCTCCTTTATTCCTTGTAAAAATTAAAAATGGCTACCTTTTTTCAGAAAAAAAGTCGATTTTTACCTTTACAGAATAATTCCAATGAATTCAGCAAAACAACCGTGGAGTCAAAATGCTAACTTTACCCCTAGAAAAATTACTTGATGAGTGTAGTTTCCAAAATGGGGTCACTTTCCGGGGGTTTCCACTATTTTGTTCCCTCCAGTGCATTTCAAACGCGACACGGCACTGAAAACTATTCCAGCAAAATCAGAATTAAAAAATCCAAATTGTGCTCCTTCCCTTCTGAGTCCTGCTGTGGGTCCAAACAGCAGTTTATTACCACATATGGGGTATTGCTATAATCAGGAGAAATTGCTTTACATATGTTGGGGTGTTTTTTCTCTTTTATTCCTTGAAAAAATTAAAAATTTCTACGTTTTTTCAGAAAAAAAGTAGATTTTCATCTTCACAAACTAATTCAAATAAATTTAGCAAAAAAACTGTGGGTTCAAAATGCTAACTATACCCCTAGATAAATTCCCTGAAGGGTGTAGTTTCCAAAATGAGGTCACTTTTGGGGGTCTTTATTGTTTTGGCCCCACAAGACCTCTTCAAACCTGACATGGTACCTAAAATATATGCTAAAAAAAAAGGAGGCCCCAAAATCCATTAGGTGCTCCTTTGCTTCTGAGGCCTGTGTTTCAGTCCATAACCACACTAGGGCCACATGTGGGGTATTTCTAAAAACTGCAGAATCTGGGCAATAAATAATAAGTTACATTTCTCGGGTAAAACCTTCTGTGGTATAGAAAAAAATGTATTACAAATGAATTTTGTAAAAAAAAAAATGAAATTTGTAACTTTCACCTCTACTTTGCTTTAATTCCTGTGAAACGCCTAAAGGGTTAATACACTTTCTGAATGCTGTTTTGAATACTTTGAGGGGTGCCGTTTTCAAAATGGGGTGATTTATGGGGACTTTATAATATATAAGGCCCTCAAAGCCACTTCAGAACTGAACTGGTCCTTGTAAAAATCGCCTTTTGAAATTTTCTTGAAAATATGAGAAATCGCTGCTAAAGTTCTAAGTCTTGTAACGTCCTAGAAAAATAAAAGTGTGTTCAAAAAACGATGCCAAACTAAAGTAGACATATGGGAAATGTTAACTAGTAACTATTTTGTGTGGTATTACTATCTGTTTTACAAGCAGATACATTTAAATTTAGAAAAATGCTAATTTTTGCAAATTTTCTCCAAATCTTGGTGTTTTTTACAAATAAATATTGAATTTATCAACCAAATTTTGTCACTAACATAAAGTACAATATGTCACGAGAAAACAATCTCAGAATCGCTTGGATAGGTTAAAGCATTCCAGAGTTATTACCACATAAAGTGACACATGTCAGATTTGAAATATCGGCTTCGTCCTGAAGGCCAAAACAGGCTCAGTCTTGAAGGGGTTAAAGACTTATTTTGGATGGAGATCGTAAGTTTTATAAATAAAGTAAGATTGGGAAATATATTGTGAAAACAGAAGATAAATGTTTATCTAGACTGTGGACAAGCAAGTCTCTAAAATCTGTTCACAGCGCTGGATTTCTAATGTAACTCCTTAACAGGCAGTTTAGGATCATGCTTTGTTCTGACCTGGTTCTAGAATTGTTTTCTGATGCTGCTAACAAAAGCTCTGGGCTTTAAGCAAAGTGCTGTGTCTTCCTCTACATTGTTTAAATAACAGCCTTCTATTCACAGCCTCCCCTTTCAGTCCTCTCTTTGATTATGTTTTCGGGCCGCCCATTTCCTATGTGAGGTGCTGTTGGGTGTCAACTCCCTCCCTGAATGTTTGCCTGTTCATGGAAATGATTTTCTGATGCGCTGGTTAAAAGAATCAGAAAGCTTTGTCTATACTGGGATAGTTGCCCAGCAAAACACAGCATCAGACAAGTTTTCCCTGGAATGGCTTCCTTTGATGTTTATCATAGATCACTCTAGAAGTGCTGTATTCTTGCAGTATTCTATGCTCAGCATTGACATTTGACTGCACCACAACAATACTTTGCTTAGTCCAGGGTGAATCTGACTAGAAACAAAACATCTTCATTTACCTGTTCACATGGAGTTTTTTTACAGGCGGAAAAATCTGCCTCAAAATTCCTTCAGGAACGCTGTTTGCCGTGTTTTTCGGCCGCGGCCATTGAGTGCAGCGGGCAAAAAACAAGGGCGAAAACCGCTTTCTCTGCCTTTCATTGATGTCAATGGGAGGTCAGAGACAGAAACGCCTCTGTCTCCCGTTGAAAGAAATGGGAGGAGATTTCGGGTGTTTTTGCCGCTGTTTCCAACGCGGTTTCCGCATAAAAAACACGCCAAAATACTCTGTGGGAACATACCCTCATAGTTAGTTTAGTTGTGTACCACTTATAGATCTGAAAATTAATCTTAAATCAAAGGTTATATTTGGGGTCCCCCAAATTGTCAGGTATATAGAAGAGGTTATAAGTGATACTATTACCTCTCCTGACAGGTCTGTTTTAGTAAATAATTGTATTCCCCATGAAATAACATTTCTGGAGCATATTTTCTTAGAACTCTGCATTGCGCTGTTTCTCCCTTATATCTCTTAGAAATGTATGAATATATTGACAACTAGGAGTTACCAGTTGGAGGTGTTTCCATACACAGATTGACGGTGCCCACTGAGCGCTGACAGAGTGAGACTGTGTAGGGACACACCCCATGCCCCTCAATGAAACGTAATATGACATCAATGAAACGTAATATAAAACCATGCTATACCATTGGTACAGCATGGTTTTATATTACGTTTCATTGATGTATTTTGCAATCTATCTATATGCATTGCATAACTGGTGACACATATTGATAATAGCATTGTATGGGTTTCTATTGGTATACATTTAAAATTAAAATATTTCTATGTAAAGGTTTGACTTATAATCCTTTGGAGACATAAGATTGATATTACCTTATTAATGAAGCTTTTATATATAAATTATGCCTGATGGTGGTGCGCTTGCGCACTGCGGCACTTACCGTTCTCAGACCGGAAGCAGTCAGGATGACGGGCATCGCTGTTATGCTCTGCATTCAGTGGTGTTCGTCATGACGCTGACGGGATGACGTCGGTGGGTGTGAGCGGTGCGCGGTGCACCATTGGTCACTGGGGCTCTCCTATATTGTATTTAAACTGGAGCTGTCAGAGTAGCAATTACACCTCCTGATGAAGGTTGCGAAACGCGCGTCGAGGTGCTCGGTGTCCAGGTGCCTTACTATATACTCATCATGTCCTCCTCAGGTATGCTGAATTTTAAGCACTAGTAACTCTAAATTATTATTTGTTACTATTTGTAGTGATATCCTCCTTTTTTACACCGCTTTCAAGCAGGATTACTAGCATGGTCACGTTACCTTAATAAATTTAATGCATTGAGATTTCATTTGCCTCAATAGATCGTGCTTTGTATTCTGTGCACATATGAATACATATGCTTCCAGTTTCACTTCATCTGAGGGGTATATGTATTTTGTGGGGAGTTATTACCATTCATGATTTATGATATCATATTAGAATTCACCTGGCTTTCTTTTTATATATTTTATATGTCTATAGTATATACTTGGGAGGGGGGTTATTTTTGTATTTTTGTACTGATGTGTAATAAATTGTAAATTAATTAAATAAAATTGTATTTTGACAAATATAATTGCATGATATCAAGATCTCTTTTTTGGTTTAATATATGTGAATATTGTGGTATCTTGAGTATAATGAATTAGCAAGAAATATATTTATATAGGTTATAATCCATGGTTTAGTTCACTGTAACTCGACGTCCGTAACAAAATCAGTTACTGCATATAGCGTACAAACAGGAGTGCCACACTTTGTTGCCCACCCCTGGTAATGGAGGGGGGCCCAATCGCTTTGGCTGTGTGGGGCCCAGAAATTCCTGATGGCGGCCCCGATGTCAGGAGAGGTTACAGTTCTTCTTTAAAAAGAATGTATCATCAGAATATCAGGTTTTAGTTGTAAGCATTTTGTTTTCCCATTTTTGGTGTTGTCCTTTTATATTAATACTAATATTTCCTATTTTCTGCAGCTCACTTGGTCAGCTTTGCTGTGTAGGCTAGGACAGGGTCACCAGAGAGCAGGGGGATTTAATGGTAGCTGTATTGTGCAACACTAGAAACATAGATAAGGTTCTGGATGCCTCTCCCATGTCACTCTGTGCGCCATCACTTTCTGGAGACTGTAATAGTCTGACATTTCTCTGACTTAACACATTAATTGCAGCTGCCATAAAGCATACAAACCCTACTATACTGTCTGTACGCACAATACAGGAAGGAAGTGTATGTCTCCAATATAGCAGGCCCCAGGGATGTTTTAATAAATTAAAATATGTAGGTACAGTATTTTATTAAATAATAAACACGTTTCTCTTCTAGATATCTACATTTCAATAATGAAACTTAAATTAAATACATAAGACATTTCCCTTTAATAAGAAACATAGAAACATAGAAAGCGGTACGATGACTTTGTGTCTGCTGCAGGGGAAATGTAGCATTACATACCGTCCATGTAATGCATTGACGCACCAGGTCAGCCAAAGCATGAACCTGTTACAGAGCGGCTATCTGTTCTAGCATATAGAGCGGGGTCCAGAGAGAAAACCTACATCTATGAGATCCATATGCCTTAATAGTTTTTATGTATAGAACAGTCATGAGAAAACCCCTTTAAGGTAGAAGTTATGTGAGAACTACCTGTTTCTGCAATCCACCATACAATGATCCAGCAGAGATAAAAGTAATGAACAGCATTCATAGCACACAGTTGAGTCGTTTCAGCATTCGCTACCTTGAAATGAGATGCTTATATACATGTTATTCACCCCTGGACAATTATACGGACATAAAGTCCTCAGTGAGTGTCTGGATAGCACTGTCTATAGAAATATTGGTAAATATAAATATATTACCATCAGATGTAAAGGAGTTTTTGTGGGTCCCTTGGCAGAAATCTTCTCCCATAGTCCCCGGCGTACATAACGGATGGTAGTTCCTGCGATTTGGAACTCGCCAGGTAGCTCAATTTTCCAATCACTGTTAATGGACTTTTTAATAGAGTCTTTTAAAGCTGAAAGAGTTAAGTACAAGGTACATAAGGTATGATATGCTTGCTAGACCTGTCTCTGAAAACTGAAGAAATATTTTCTATGGTGTAAAGTGACAATTAAGCTCTGGGTTCCTAGCATGGCCCTGGCTTCTATGCACATGCGCCCATTTTAATATAATCCCCTTTCTGCTCTTTGCTCCCCAGAACAGTCTATTCAATTCCCACATTCTTTTTTCTCATTTTGCAATTTTTAGATTACTTTCTCTGCCAAATTCTCTACTTTTTCTGCTACCTGTAGCCCATGTGCTCCGGCTCAGCATCCAAGAGCTGAAATGGCTACAAGCATCAAATGACTTTCTAAATCCCTAAGTTGTTCGATAGCAAACATTCTATTTTCTTTGGCTTCGGCAGACAGAGGAGCTTATGAAAGGACTGTTGCGGGTGCCCACACACGATTCAGCGTGGGATGTGATGTTATGATGAGTTTTTTCTATGTCCATCAAAAACCTAAGGTAAAACCTTTACAATATTAATTTAAGCCAAAGTCTAAGCTTGAAATAAATTCCCACCTTTTACACCATGTCGTTTTTATGTACAACATTCTGTGCTGATTCATTTCTCAGTACATATTTAAAGCGGTTGGAACGGATTCTGGATGCCTGCAGCCGCCACTAGAGGGAGCTTTATTATTTGAGTTCCGTATGCAGTAAGCCTCTTAGCACCCCCTAGTGATGGCTGCAGGCATGCAGAATGTTATCAGTCTGTCTATGGGATTTGGAGCTCCAGATCAGAAAAGTGGTGCTCCAACCACTGAAAAGATGGTGTTCATTGGTGAACACTCACTTTAAGCATTATATTGTACCTTGCACTATACATATTACCATATTACATACAGAATACATACACTGGATATCTAACAGCTTCTACAACCTGTTAATTATGGAATTATATCCTATAAATTATTTTGTTATATAAGTTGCACAACGATTTCATTACAACACTCTGAATAATGCTCACCTCATATGCTACATTGTAATACTATTAAGTGTTAATGTAAAGTCATTTTAATTCCAAGAAACATTTGCATTATTTTTATTACTGTCAAGACAGTAAGATCTGGGGGTTTGGCATGAGATACTGCAGCCTGGTCTTCACAAACCTGCTTAGAGGTGTAAAACAACAGTCTTTATTCTATGCCCATTATTGACCCAAAAACTATGTGATGTAGCAGTAAACTTCCAGGACCCTTCTGTCAGACTTCTGCTGCTGAAATAGTACCAAAGAAAATCTGTCTGTCTTTTACCTCTTTTACTTTTGAATTATGCCATCCTGCTAAAACAAGCTGCATTACATGACTTTACTATCGGTAAAGAAGCAAAATCATCCTCTGACTATCACAAATGACTAGAAATCAACCATGTCTTACCCAAAAAACTGTGTGCTGGCTTATCTTCCACTACACGAATCCTCCTTGCTCCTGCAGGGATGATAGCTGCTTCAATATAACCTGGAAAGAAATGGGTACGGTGAGAACAAAACATGTGGGCACACTATGTCTGGAATGAGAACACTGACAGGGTCACAGGAACACCTAAAATGTGAAACAATAACTGTACACTGTATTTGATACGAGGCTCATGCATAATATCTAGAACAAGAAAACAAATTCTCAAAGAGTATGCTCACCTTTGAATGTAATTTTACAGTTTACACATATGTATATTATACTACATAAACCGTAAGTAATTTTACTAATAAATTGCATTACTTGTCTTGTAGGGATACTGAGTGACAGAATGTGTTATAGTCCAGAGCTGCATTCACAACTCTGGAGGCTTAAGAGCTGAAATCTTAAAGCATTCTTTGCTGGCTCAATGTCTGCATATAGCTTAAACGGTTCATCTGCATTCACAGACGGTCTTAGGCACTGTACAGTAATCTTTTATAAGAAAAACTACTGTTCCACTGCATTAGATAAGCTCAGGTATGTTGGCAGGAGTGTATTTGTACACTAGGTTGTTGACTGTTTCCAATATCAACCATTAGAATTGTGAATTCAGCTCTGGACTATGTTGATATGTATATATGAAATGTAAAAATTGCATTCAAACATGGACCTTCTCTTTTTGGATTATGGAAAGTTTAAGCAAGACTGACTATATAAGGAGGGTAAAAGGATATACACACGTTGGCATGCATTGTATAAGAAGAAAGCACCCTTGCAGGGAAAAAGACATACAGGTCGCACATAGTATACTCAATTGTCTCAATATATAGGGTATTATAGCAACTGAGATGTTAGGCCAATTTTGAGTTCTGTAACTATTAGTGGTAGTCTTCAGATATTGCTAAGGTTTTGCCCATGTAGGCAATTCCTAAAGGTGCGTTCCCAGAATCAATAATTATCACCTATCCGAAAGATAGCTGATCTGTGGCTGATTAATGGGGGCCCAACTGCTGGAACCCTTTCTGATCACTAGAACAGGGGCCCTGAACCCCCGATTCCTCCTCACTACAAGACTGCAATGAAGAGAACTTTTAATTAGAGCGGCAGACGAGCATGTGCCGTGTCACCTCATTCACATTCTATGAGAGAACCGACTTCAGTGCTCGGCTGTTTCCATCAGTTCCTTAGACATTGAATGGAGCAAATGGGCGCGTGCCCCTCCTCTGCTCCATTCAAACTCCTCCTCAGTTCTGGGGGAAGGAGGGATGAGAAACGGGGGCCTCAAGACCCCCATTTGAGTTATCAGAGGAGGTCCCAGCAGTGGGGCCCATTGCATAGGTGATAAATGTTGATTCTGGGAATACAAATTTAAGCAGTTCCTCTTCTGTTTCATTTTGTGACACTGTCTGGGTATTAAAGTGTTCGTAGACATGGATGCTTTTTAAGATGGATCTCATCTCACTCAATAAAATCTGCCAACAAGGTCCCATGCACACGACCGTAGAAATCGTTACGCAATTACGGACCCATTCACTTCTACTGACCATGGGCACCTTCCCGTACATTTGCGGTAAGGTGTTCGGGCCATAGAAATGTTCCGAAAATGATGGAACATGTCCGTTCTTTTGCTTTTTACTTTGTATGGGAGCACGGGCCAAAAATACGAGTGGCTGTCCGCGGCTGCCAGTGCCCGACTATGCCCGTAATCGAGGGCCGTGATTACGGGCACGGCCATGTGCATGAGGCCTAAGACCGGACATCTGTCCTGATAAGCACCAGCCTTCATGGGCACTCAGTTACTTTGTATAGATCAGTAATCTCTATGGTGGCATTTGGCCCACGACCTTATACTGTATTTGCATAAATAAATAATGAAGGGGATGCGGATTATAAAGTACTTATGTGGAAAAGGTGATCCATCTTATTGGTCTATTGACGTGAATATTACAATTCTGAAAACTGAAGCCTACTGTTTGTTTTAATTACATTATGTGTGGCTAGTGTGAAGAACGCAGGAGGATATTGTACATTGGAACAGACAACGCTTGTGAAAAATACATGCCTCAAGCCTATATAGGTAAATATGTGCATGATGTGAAAGTTTATTGGAAACAAAAAAATCCATTCTTAAAAACCAGCAAAGGTCAACTTCGAAAGATCCATGCAAAAGCCCACAGATAATCAATGGATTGATACACGAGAAGAGGTCACACAAAGAAAGTCAATGTCAGTCTGAGCAAACCCCAAGATCAGCATAAAATTTATTTTGTAACTATTTTGTACTCTGGCAAACCTTGAACAAATACATGACATCACAAAGGCTTACCAAACATGTGTGTGAGCTGCTACACTGTAAACAGTCTGTAGATGTTGGGTTTGGCAATGAGATGCTTATGTTGTTCCCATGCCAGACAGTCTGACACTTCATCTGTCATCTTGAGAGATGATGTTGCAGGGCACAGGTCCCTTAAGTGCAAAGTTTGGTAAGCAAGGACTCTAGAGAACGCCATGGAGGGGTCAGATCTTGGTTTACGCCCAGGATGACATCACAACAATATTTTTGACACAAACCTTGTGCTCACTGGTACCAGGAACCACTGGGACTTACATGATAGACTACGCATGCACATACAACATCACAAAACCTTGTAAGGAACTTCTATGTATCCCTTCATCCACAAACAGAAAGACATATTTATCAAAGTGTTTCTTCAAAGATTTGACAAGGAGAACAAGAATTAGAATATTATCTTTACTAATGATATTGCACAGAGACCAGGCCAAATGTGGGTAGAACTAAAAAGGAAAACTCCAGCCATACTTCGCTTGTATGTGCTCTATAAGTATAAATTGTAAAGACTCTGTGCTCCCTGTATTTAACGCTACATGATGGTTTCTATATTGTAGCAGCTTGTGGCCATTAGTGCAATATTATGTAAATAGTTAAATTGTTGGATTCTGAAATCAAACTGTGAATTGCCCACCTAATGATAGATTCACCGATTTATCAATTTTAAACGTTTTGAAATTTTAACCAAAACTAAGGGCTTATGCACTTGGTAAAGCCTGTACGGCCTCTATTATGGACCTGAAGGCATCATGTGTTCCGCCCCATGGTGCATTTGTGTGGTACTGTATTCTCACCAAGAAGAAATGCTTCTAGATTAGAATATCTCCACAATACAGCATGCCACATTTTTCATTTCATCACGAATTTCATATGAATATGTGAGACGAAACCTCTAGAATCGGAGGCATACGGAGGAGCAGTATGGTTATGTTGCAGGGTATAGGCGCTGTAATATGGATCCCTAATACGGCCATGTGCATTAGGACTAAATCTGCCTTTCGAAGTAAATAATCTTTATTTCGTTGAAGTAACACTTTAATAAATCATTATTTACATGTCCAACCAATTATGACAGAATACATCTTAACCCATTCATTACCATCTAGCATCTACTATACACCTCTCTATGACCTTTGCTTCGGATTATATGGTGAGATTTTTAGTATATATGACCTTAGCTATAGATCTTCAGTCGTTTTTAGGGCCCATTCACACAAGCGTAAATCTCGTCCGCGTGCTGCGCATGGAAATCACGCATCGCACACGGACCCATTGATTTTAATGGGGCTGTTCACACATGCGTGAGTTTTCACGCAGCCAGAGTCCGCTGCATGAAACTCACTGCATGTCCTATATTGGTGCGTTTTTACACACCATTGAAGTCAATGAGTGCGTGAAAACTACGCACTGCACATGGATGCACATCCGTGTGCTGTGCGTGATTTGCGCATCAATTCCATTTAAAAAAAATGAAGTGCCTTGCGAGTGTGTGAAAAACGCATGCCACCCGCAAAGCACACTGATGCATAACGCAACACACAGATCAGATTTACGCGCGTTTTTCACACGCGTGAATCTGACACTTCGTGATGTACATGCACTCTGATGACATAATCATGAAATAATGACATTTATATTACATGTGTTTAAGAGCATTTATGACATCAGTTTGGGAAATATGCAAAGTCTTATCAGATCTTCCTCTGCATGGGGTATTATTAGCTTTGTACTGGCAATTGTCCAGATTCCATACAATGGATTTGTTAAACATGTAATTGTGTTTGCAATTCAGAGATACTTGTTTATACAATCTAATACCTATATTATGGCAAAGTTTTATTTTCTGTTATCACAATTCAATTACTAGAACACCAAACAGTGAATTTGCAGGACCAAAATCTGATTAAAAAGTTTCACATATTTATTGACTCAATTTCTAAAAACATATAGCAAAAATAAAAAACTGAGTCCACCCAGAAAATAGAAGTGTGGTGGGGAACCTGGTACAACATTGTGCAACATATAACCTGTACACGGAGATGTCAAAGTAAGGTATTCAGAGAATATAATTATGGTGATTTAATCCAGCAAAATTGTCAAAACTTTATACCCCCCCAACAGTAGTATATCCATGTGACATCCCAAGATAAAAAAGTGAGTAACAGTATAGAGCTCGCAAGGGACCAGGGAACCCAAAACGCCCAACGCACTTTTTCACATTCCTTGGGGGTGTAACTTTTTTGCAACTTTGCTGGATTAAATTACCATAATTCCCTTCTCCATGTACAATATTTTGACATCTCCATGTGCAGGTTATACATGGCTTTATCCATGTGCGCGCAATTGTGGCACACTCTTGTAGCAGGTTTCCCACGACTTTCCTTTTTTTTCTGTGTGGACTATGTATTTATAAGATGGTGCAATAAATATGTGAAACTTTTTGATCGGATTTTGGTCCTGCATATTCTCTGTTTGGTGTTCTATTTATGTGTAATGCATTGGAGACCCTGTCGTTTACGGTAAACTGAATTGGTGTCACATTTTTCTTCTGTTATGTGAAGTCTGTAATTATAACTAACCTAACAGGAAAATGTAGGTTGTGTCTATAATATTAATCTATAGTACTGAGTAATATTGCCATTTGAAATGAATGGGTTAATTGTTGTACACAAGTGGCGGAAACCATTGATACGTTGTAGTTCTTGTAAATATGACACGAATCCCAAGAAACACCAACCAAACACCAGGCAGAGGCACCACACAATTACTACACCGCTCTTACATGTGAAACACTTGGGAACGGTCTTTGGCTTTGTCATGACACATGTGGAAACCTTCTTACAATGACTACTGTTGACTAAGGAACACAAATAGATCATAAGGTCACAATGTGACAAGTAGAATTTCCAACCTGATATCGTATCATAGTACAGGTATTTTTACTCATTGGGTGTACACAACCTATCAAACACATGTGGAAGTTGGAGAAGGAGGAGAGAAGGGACAGTGATGTAATGTGTCAATTAAAATAATTATTTTATTGATATGCATTAAAAAGTGAAAATGACTCGACAACTTAAAATATATTATTAATATCTCCGGCAGAGAGGTGGATGTTATGATTTACAAATCCCATGGAAAAGATAGTTGTGGCTGTCCGCTATTACATTTGAAACAGACCTGCCACCTATCTGGATTTGTGAACACATATTGTGAAAGGTGTGCACAAATCTTCTATTGTGGAACACCTTGTTGAGTGTTCGTGTATACAGTGAAGGAAATAAGTATTTGATCCCTTGCTGATTTTGTAAGTTTGCCCACTGTCAAAGACATGAACAGTCTAGAATTTTTAGGCTAGGTTAATTTTACCAGTGAGAGATAGATTATATTTAAAAAAAAACCTGAAAATTACATTGTCACAATTATATATATTTATTTGCATTGTGCACAGAGAAATAAGTATTTGATCCCTTTGGCAAACAAGACTTAATACTTGGTGGCAAAACCCTTGTTGGCAAGCACAGCAGTCAGACGTTTTTTGTAGTTGATGATGAGGTTTGCACACATGTTAGATGGAATTTTGGCCCACTCCTCTTTGCAGATCATCTGTAAATCATTAAGATTTCGAGGCTGTCGCTTGGCAACTCGGATCTTCAGCTCCCTCCATAAGTTTTCGATGGGATTAAGGTCTGGAGACTGGCTAGGCCACTCCATGACCTTAATGTGCTTCTTTTTGAGCCACTCCTTTGTTGTCTTGGCTGTATGTTTCGGGTCATTGTCGTGCTGGAAGACCCAGCCACGAGCCATTTTTAATGTCCTGGTGGAGGGAAGGAGGTTGTCACTCAGGATTTTACGGTACATGGCTCCATCCATTCTCCCATTGATGCGGTGAAGTAGTCCTGTGCCCTTAGCAGAGAAATACCCCCAATACATAATGTTTCCACCTCCATGCTTGACAGTGGGGACGGTGTTCTTTGGGTCATAGGCAGCATTTCTCTTCCTCCAAACACGGCGAGTTGAGTTAATGCCAAAGAGCTCAATTTTAGTCTCATCTGACCACAGCACCTTCTCCCAATCACTCTCAGAATCATCCAGATGTTCATTTGCAAACTTCAGACGGGCCTGTACATGTGCCTTCTTGAGCAGGGGGACCTTGCGGGCACTGCAGGATTTTAATCCATTACGGCGTAATGTGTTACCAATGGTTTTCTTGGTGACTGTGGTCCCAGCTGCCTTGAGATCATTAACAAGTTCCCCCCGTGTAGTTTTCGGCTGAGCTCTCACCTTCCTCAGGATCAAGGATACCCCACGAGGTGAGATTTTGCATGGAGCCCCAGATCGATGTCGATTGACAGTCATTTTGTATGTCTTCCATTTTCTTACTATTGCACCAACAGTTGTCTCCTTCTCACCCAGCGTCTTACTTATGGTTTTGTAGCCCATTCCAGCCTTGTGCAGGTCTATGATCTTGTCCCTGACATCCTTAGAAAGCTCTTTGGTCTTGCCCATGTTGTAGAGGTTAGAGTCAGACTGATTAATTGAGTCTGTGGACAGGAGTCTTTTATACAGGTGACCATTTAAGACAGCTGTCTTTAATGCAAGCACGAAGTTGATTTGGAGCGTGTAACTGGTCTGGAGGAGGCTGAACTCTTAATGGTTGGTAGGGGATCAAATACTTATTTCTCTGTGCACAATGCAAATAAATATATATAATTTTGACTATGTGATTTTCTTTTTTTTTTTTTATATAATCTATCTCTCACTGGTAAATTTAACGTAGCCTAAAATTTCTATACTGTTCATGTCTTTGACAGTGGGCAAACTTACAAAATCAGCAAGGGATCAAATACTTATTTCCTTCACTGTATATATATATATATATATATATATATATATATATATATATATATATATATATATATATACATAGTGTTCACGTTTAAAAAGGCTCTCAATAATGTTTATAATGTTTGCAGGGCTATTAGCTTACACTCTTTAACAGTCTGACCTGTATAAAGCTATAATTATTATTACATACTTTATTGTCCCACAATAATGTTCTATGTGTGGACCGGGTACTGGTCACCAGCTATAACAGGGTATCATCAGTACTTCAATGCTAGAAAAGTTTTTGACTGGCTGAGTATTATGGTGAATATTGCAAAGTGAAAATTTCTAAAGCAAAATCTCAACGCTTATCCTAAAAAAATCACAAACACAATATAAGCCTATAATTCAAGATTACTACAGGTAAGAGAACACAGGAATTCATCGAAGCTACTTTGGTGACTGCGTGAGCAACAAAAGTTAAAGTTGATATAACCTTCAATGATACAGTAAGACAGCCAACAAGTCAGTGTTTACTGACTGAAATATAAGAAAAACTCACATTGCAAAAGTAAAAAAGGTGCTGAAGGACTACATGCAAGCTTCACTGCTTTAGGGCTAACTTGTCCTTACATCTGTGCGTATGGACGTGGCTCTGTGACAATCTCCCTCCTCTATGTTTCTCCCCAGACGTTGCCTGTAGGAGATTCTCTCAGTGCCCAAATTTTTATAGCAATCATATCACAAAGTGTGAACCATATAAGGACACACAATATTTAGCACACTTTGTCATTTTCCGTAGTAACATTTTAACCCCTTAATGACCGGGCCTGAAAAGACCTTAATGACCAAGCCAGATTTGTTAAATCTGGTATGTCTGACTTTATCAGAGAATAACTCTGTGAAAGTTTTGAATATCCAAGTGATTCTGACATTATTTTTTCGTCACATGTTGTACTTTATTTTAGTGGTAAAAGTAGACTGATAAGATTTGCGGAAATGAAAAAATAGAAAAATTGAAGAAATTTTGTAAAAATTATCATTTTTCCCTATTTTTAACTGCAATATGTCACATATGTACATACATACTGTACATTTTTTTTTATTAAATGTAGATTTCTACCTCTTTACTCTATTTTGGCAGCACTTTTGAAAAAAAAAAATTTTTTTTGAGCAATTTAGAAGACTTACAAGTTTAGTAATGATTTTATAACTTTTGAAGTACATTTTGTTTTCCTGCACCAAGCCAGGTTTTCAGAGGCTCATAGGTGTCAGAATGGTGGAAACCCCCACAAGTGACACCATTTTTAAAACTACACCCCTTAAGGTATTTATTAAGGGGTGTTGTAAGTATTTTGACCCCACAGTTTTTTTGTAAGAATTCATGCAAAGCAGGCGTAAAAAAAAATATAATTTAACTTTTTTCATAAAAGTATCACTTTGAAGACCGATTTCTTTGTAAAGCGACCATGAGAATGAAGAAACACACCCCAAAATCTATCACCCTGTTTCTCCTGTTTTCAAAAATGCCCACATTGTGACCCTAATGCGTTGCCTGGACACACGGCAGGGCCCGAAAGGAAGGGAGCAACCGGAGGCATTCAGGTCTCATATTTTGCTTGAAAATGTTTTAGGCCCCACTGTACATTTGGAGAGGTTTTGAACTACCAGAACGATAGAAACTCCCCATAAACGACCCCATTTAGGAAACTAGACCCCTTAAGGTATTTATCTAGGGCTGTAGTGAGTATTTTGACCCCACAGTTTTTTGCTAAATTGAATGCATAGCAGGTGAAATAAAAAAACAAAACACTTTTTATATAAAAGTATCACTTTGAAGACCGATTTCTTTGTAAAGCGACCATGAGAATGAAGAAACACCCCTCAAAATCTATCACCCTGTTTCTCCTGTTTTCAAAAATGCCCCGATTGTGACCCTAATGCGTTGCCTGGACACACGGCAGGGCCCGAAAGGGAGGTAGCACCCGAAGACTTTCAGGATACACATTTTGCTTGAAAATGTTTCAGGTCCCATTACACATTTATAGAGGCACTGAGCTGCCAAAAAGATAGAAACTCCCCATAAATTACCCCATTTTGAAAACTAGACCGCTTAAGGTATTCATCTAGGTGTGTACTAAGTATTTTGACCCCACAGTTTTCGCAGGAATTAATGCAAAGCAGGTGGAAAGAAAATTTTATTTCACTTTTTTCACAAATGTGTCATTTTAAGGTCAGATTTCTTGTACAGAGGACATGAGAATAAGGAAATGCACCAGAAAATGTATCACCCTGTTTCTCCTGTGTTCAAAAATATCCCCATTGTGGCCCTAATGTGTTTCCTGGACACACGGCAGGACCCAAAAGGAAGGGAGCACCCGGAGGCTTTCAGGACACACATTTTGCTTTGAAAATGGGAGGATTCTACTTTTCTAGATTGAGAAATAGATGTCCCTAACAGTTTCTACACCCTATGACTATGTCGTGCTAAGAAAGCAGCTGTCCTGAAATCATGTCAGTCCATAGACATTATGTATATCAACCCGCTCTGATATATAGTAAGTTAGAGTGGGAAAATGTATTAAACTGTTGGCGGAAAAAGGCAATATATCCCAAAAAAAGGAGGAAGAATGTATCCAGCTATGTGGAAAACTAGAGCATGTTCACAGGATGAAAGAAAATTTGTAGGGCTGTAATGACTTTATTATTCAAAGTGACTGGTCATACAACGTCTCTTTAGCTCCATCAATCCCTATATAAGGGACGAATGTGCCAAGTGACGCGGTACACCATAACAAGCCCCTGCCCGGCAAGGTAGGAATCGCCATGTGCACAAAACAACCAATCACCTGTAGAATATATAAAGGGGCAGTGTCCCACACCGTATGTATAGATACAGTAAAGGACCACTACTCCCCAAATTAATGTCGCTATTTCTAGAAGTATTGTCGGGTGTAAGAGGTCCACCAAAAACCCGAACAAAACTGTAATAAAGCCCATAGTGTATTGATAAGGACAAAACAGGGACTTATGCATAGACCAGGGTTGGAAGGACAAGCGGAACAATAATATCGTGACTCACTTCGCTGTCCTCGTTTGCTGCAGACCCGACACCGTTTTTGGGGTATTTTTGGTTAGATGTTGAAGGGATGGGGTGTAAAAAATGTTTTTCAACAAGTCGGTGTACATCCTCTGACTCATGGACTACTCTCTGGTCTGCAGATTGAAATAGGAGATCTTCAATCACTTTCTCCTGAAATTCAAAGAATGTCGCCCTGCCCGCTGATTTTTTGCACAGGACAAATGCGTTCTACATCACAACCTGAATTTGTTATAGCCGATGACACACACAGGCTTTTGTCTATCTGCAGAGGCCCCACATTCTCTAATAGTTGCTGTTGCACTTGAATGGACAGTGCTGATCATGTAGACGTCCTTATGGTCACAAAATTTTAAAGCCAGCATCTTCTCAATTTGAAAAGTGCATGACTCCCCCTTTCGTAGTGTTTTATCCACAAGTTGACGTGGGAAACCTTTGCGATTCCTGCGTATTGTGCCACAGGCTCCGGTGTTGGCACAATGAAGGGCGCTAAACAATGGCACACTGGTATAAAAACTGTCCGTGTATACATGATACCCCTTGTGTAGGAAAGGGCCAATTAAATCCCACACAATCTTACCAGTGGTACCAATATTTGGAGGGCACCCTGGTGGATTAAATTCACTGTCTTTACCCTCGTAGATCTTAAATGCACATGTGTAGCCAGTAGTGCTTTCACATAACTTGTAGATCTTTACCCCGTATTTTGCACTTTTTGAGGGTATGAATTGACGGAATGAGAGACGCCCTTTGAAATTTGTGGGATTCCACAACCTGGCATTAGGTGACGAAGGCTTATTGGCAATGTACTGCCTGGCATACAAATTTGTTTCCTGCACAAAATGTTCCAAAACTTGGTCCGTAATAAAAATATTAAAATAATTTAGTGGTGAAAAATTACTGACATTGTGACTTATGCCAGGAGTAGCAATAAAGTCATTTATGGTGGGAGAAAATAAACTCGTGGGTTCCCACACTAAATCGGTTTGGTGGGGTTTTGCAATTTCAGGGGTTGCACTTTGAACGGACGTTGTGGCAACTGCGCCGTCTCCCATATCACTGGTGCTGGGTCTCATATCCATAGAATCCCTTGAAGCGACACTTTCAAGTAAGGCTGGGTTCACATGACCTATTTTCAGACGTAAACGAGGCGTATTATGCCTCGTCTTACGTCTGAAAATAGGGCTACAATACGTCGGCAAATATCTGGCCATTCATTTGAATGGGTTTGCCGACGTACTGTGCAGACAACCTGTCATTTACGCGTCGTCATTTGACAGCTGTCAAACGACGACGTGTAAAAATACAGCCTCGTCAAAAGAAGTGCAGGACACTTCTTTGGACGTTTTTGGAGCCGTTTTCTCATAGACTACAATGAAAACAGCTCCAAAAACGGACGTAAAAAACGCAGCGAAAACCGTGAGTTGCTCAAAAAACGTCTGAAAATCAGGGTCTGTTTTCCCATGAAAACAGCTCCGTATTTTCAGACGTTTTTGGTCACTACGTGTGCACATACCCTAAAAGCTCAACTTCAGATGCAGAATCCGTATCTGAGCATAGCATCTGATAGGCTTCCTCAACGCTGTATCTTCTGGCAGCCATAATGATAATACAGTCTAAACCGCAAATAATAAATGGAACTAGCGGTTTAAATTTTTTTTTATCAACTAAGGCCTCATGCACACGACCGTAAAAACACCCGTTATTGCGGGTCGTAATTACGACCCGCAATAACGGGTTCATAGACTTCTGTTACCCACGGGTACCTTCCCGTTTTCTCACGGGAAGGTGCCCGTGCCGTTAAAAAAATAGAACATGTTCTATTTTACGGGCCGTGCTGCTATACTTTATAATGACAGCACGGCTCGCAAAAGCGGCCGGCTGCCCGCGGCCGGCCGTACCCGGCCGTGCTCGTAATTATGAGTCGTAATTACGAGCACGGTCGTGTGCATGAAGCCTAATCAACTAAGAACACTAGAAGAATTAAACTTTTTTTTTATTTTATTTTTTTATTGTTTTTTTTACGTTTTTTTTTTTTTTTTCAAATCTAAACCTAAACCCTACGCCTAACACAAACCGTAAACCCAAGCCCAGAACAGCACCCTACGCCGTCTAAGGCCCCATGCACACGAACGTGTTTTTGCGCCCGCAATTCCCCCGAAAATCCACGGGAGAATTGCGGCCCCATTCTTTTCTATGGGGCCATGCACACGACCGTACTTTTTGCGGTCCTTGCACGGCCCGGGAGCCCGGACCGCAGAAAGAACGGGCATGTCTTATTACGGCCCTGTTCTGCGGTCCGGGCTCATTGAAAACAATGGTGGCGGCCATGTGCATGTCCCGCGATTTGCGGGCGGCCTGCGGCTGACAGTCCGCAGCCGGCCGACCCGAAAATCACGGCCGTGCACACAGCTACGGTCGTGTGCATGAGGCCTAACAGCGTACACGCCGTCTAACAGCGTACCCTAAAAAGAAAGTAGTTTATAGTACCATTCTTAGTATATACAGTAAATATATTTATATTTATATATATATGTCTATACTATATACTATAAAATACTGAAAAAAATGTTTTTTTTTTTAATAAACTGAGTAAGGGACAAGTGATTTTGTGTGGGGACACTGACACACTTGTATCTGTTTCTCTCCCCAGCTAGAACAGTGAGGAGAAACAGATACATGTTTTTACTTTTATTTTACAGTAGTGATCACTATGATTGGATCTCATAGTGATCACAAAAGATCAGGAACCAATACTATTGGCTCCTGATCACTGCTCTAAGAACAGAGCTGCTAGCGACAGCTCGTTCTTAGAGCAGGAGCTGTCATTTAGACACTCCCGGCGGCTCTGTACTCAGTAACAGCATGTGACCGCTGTGATTGGCTGTCACAGCGGTCACGTGCTGTTACGACGAAATCGGCAGGTCCTGATGGCTGCACTAAGAACCGGACCTGTTACTTACAGCCGGTTTTTAGTGCAGATGTCACCAGGGTGCCGTTAAACCCCCTCTACTACAGTGACGCCAAAAGGCGTCGCTGTAGACTGAGTACCTGCACCGCCTGACGTCAAAAGACGGTGGGCGGTCGTTAAGGGGTTAATTGCTGTCTTAATAAAGGCTGATAATAAAGGCCAAAGAGTCAATCAAATTGAAAGAAAAAATAAGGATACGTCGTCTTAGCTTGTAAGTAGCAGGCTATGCACCACCCTCTAAGGAAAAATCTTCACCTCCATGATCCTATATTTTACAATTGCCATCTTGTTTAAATGTAACAGAGCTGAGTTTTTCATTTGGCTCAGTGGGTCATAATAATAATAATAATAATAATAATCTTTATTTATATAGCGCCAACATATTACGCAGCACTTTACAATTTAGAGGGAACATGAAACAAACAATATCAGACATTACATAGTGACAAAGTTAATTTACAATTAAAACCAGAGGAGTGAGGACCCTGCTTGCAAGAGCTTACAATCTATGATATAAAAATGTGTTATCCCTGATCTTCCATAGGAGCACAAGTTAACATAATGAGATATCTTAAATAACTGTTATCACTAAAAGAAAGCGTTTGAGCTTCAATTTTGGCCTTGAGGACAGAACAATTTTTTTTATATTTCCCTCTTTGAATACTGACGCTCATAACTTCTTTATTTTTTTGTATGACATAGTTGTATGAGACTTTGTTTTTTGCGGGACGAGTTGTACTTTATGTAGGTACCATTTTTTGGTACAAATACATTATCGTTTAATTTATATACATTTTTATTTTGGTGAAAATGCAGAAAAAAAGCCGTTCCAAAGCAGTTTTAATATTTATTTTTTTACACCATACACCGATCATCATAAATAATGTTATACATTTGTTGCACAAGTTGTTACGGTCGTGGCAATACCAAATATGTCTATATTATTTCATGTTTTGGGACTTATATTTTAAAAAGTTTATTTATTATAAAAAATGTGTGTTTCTGTGTTTTTTTTTTACTTTTTATTTATTTATGATGAATTTTTTTTTACATTCATTTATTTTATTTTTTTTATCCCATAAAGGGATTTTTTATTTTGATTTTTGAACTGTAATGTACTGGCATAGATCTATATGCCAGTACATTAGCCTGTGTACTGATTGTAACCTCAGTATGCCCTAACAACAGGAAATATGTTCAGACAGCCCTGGGGTCCTTCAATGGACCCTGGGCTGTCTGGCCGTACAAGTTATGGGCTTTGATCGCGTCACAGTTATTTTCTGTGACGCGATCTAAGTGCAGTCTCCCCTCCTTGAATGCCGTGATAAAATCGTTCAAGGGGTTAACGGCGGAGAGAGGATGTTTCTCTTCTCTCCACTGTTAGAGCGGGCTGTGGCTGTATATTACAGCCGTTGCCCCTCTCTCGATCGCGCGCTGAGACGGCTGACGCTCAGGACGAATAATCTTGTCCTGTGTCGGTGTCACGAAGGGTCTGTGGACCCACTGGGCCGTACTGCCTTGGCAGTAAGGCAGCTGGCTAACAGGGAGCAGGTGATTGTCTATAGTTCTATAGGTACCTATGGCAGCTCAGACAGCAGCAGGGCAGGCTCGGCTGGGACTTAGATAGCAGGCGGACGTCAGGTGAGGTGAAGCAGGTCAGATGTGGATGTAGCGCAGCACGAATTTGGCACAGCTCCGTGCTAGACCAGGAAGGTATGGATTGCTAGGACCTGACCATTAGACTGAGGATAGTAGGCAGATGAAAAGTCCAACTTCACGCCAAGAAGTCCACAGAGGGCTCTCCAGAACCTCGAGGTGAACTGAACCCCTCGATCAGACACAATATGCTGCGGCAAGCCATGCAGGTGGAAGATGTGTTGGATAAATAACTTGGCCAACTGAGGAGCAGAAGGAAGACTGATCAGAGGAACGAAGTGGGCCATCTTCGAAAATCGGTCCACCACCACCCAGACAGCACTGCATCCAGCAGAGAGAGGCAGGTCCGTGATAAAGTCCATCGCTATATGCTGCCAGGGAGCATTGGGCACAGGCAATGGCTGGAGCAGGCCAGCAGGTCTGGAGTGGGTGGCGTTGTTGGCTGCACATACAGCACAGGAAGAAACGAAGTCCACAGTATCCTTGGGCAGAGTGGGCCACCAGAAATGACGAGCAATCAAATCCCAGATCTTACGTAACCCCGCGTGACCTGCCAGTCTAGAGGAGTGACCACAGCGGAGGATTCTTCCACGATCAGCCAGGCGCACAAAAGTCCTCCCTGGAGGAATGTCCCCAATTTGCAGGGGATTGACCGAGACAATGCAAGATGGATCGATAATGTTCTGTGGACTCTCAATGGTGTCTTCTGTCTCGAAAGACCTGGACAAGGCATCGGCCCTCACATTTTTGTCGGCCGGGCGATAATGAAGCTCAAACTGGAACCTTGCAAAGAACAGTGACCACCTGGCCTGACGAGGGTTCAGCCGTTGGGCCGTCTGGAGATAGGTCAGATTCTTGTGGTCCGTAAAAATCAAGATCGGATGAGCTGCGCCCTCTAGTAGATGTCTCCACTCCTCAAGAGCCAATTTGATGGCCAGTAACACACGATCCCCAATCGAGTAGTTGCGTTCTGCGGAAGAAAATAGCTTGGAAAAGTATCCACATACCCTTGACTTGCCCTTGGGACCGCTCTGGAACAAGACTGCACCAGCACCGACAGAGGATGCGCCCACTTCTAACGAGAACTGCAGAGAGACATCTGGATGATGGAGGATAGAGGCTGACGTGAAGGCACTCTTTAGGCTATTGAATGCGGACTCTGCCTCGGGAGTCCACACCTTGGTGTTCATACCGTTCTTAGTAAGGTTAGAGATGGGAGAAGTCTGTGAGGAGTAGTTCGGAATAAACTGCCTGTAAAAATTAGCAAATCCCAAAAAGTGCTGTATGGCCCTCAAGCCTTGAGGGCGTGGCCACGCCAGGACAGACTTGACCTTTTCAGGGTCCATCTCGAGACCACGATTCGAGACGATGTAGCCCAGGGAGGGTAGAGCATCCTTGTCAAATACGCACTTCTCCAACTTGGCGTACAGACGATTCTCCCTTAACTGTAGCAGAACCTGACAGACATGTGTCTGCTGTGTCATGGGATCTGGGGAGAAAATCAAGATGTCATCAAGGTAGACTGCAACACAAACATAGAGGATGTCACGGAAAATGTCATTCACAAACTCCTGGAAGACCGCGGGGGCATTACACAGGCCGAAGGGCATTACTAGATACTCATAGTGTCCATCACGGGTGTTAAATGCAGTCTTCCAGACTAGGTTGTAAGCCCCACGCAGGTCTAGTTTAGAAAAAAATTTGGACACCGTATACGATCAAACAGTTTGGAGATTAGTGGCATTGGATATTTATTCTTCACCGTGATCTGGTTGAGACCACGGTAGTCGATGCAAGGACGAAGAGAGCCATCTTTCTTTTTGACGAAGAAGAACCCGGCTCCTGCTTGTGAGGAAGACTTTCGTATGAAGCCCCTTTCTAAGTTCTCTTTCACATAGGAGGACATGGACAGAGTCTCTGTCAAGGAGAGAGGATACACCCTACCACAGGGAAGGAATGCACCAGGGATCAGTTCAATAGGGCAGTCATACGCCCGATGTGGGGGCAATGTCTCCGCCTCCCTCTTGCTGAAGACATCCAAAAAGGCAGCATAATAACCCGGCAATCCTGCCAATGTCCAAGGCAGAGAAGGCTGAGCCGAGCAAATCCGCACCAGGCATCGACCTTGACACTCAGGGCCCCACTGGAGAACCTCTCCAGAATTCCAGTCCAGAACTGGGGCATGCAGTTGGAGCCAAGACAGGCCCAGCAACACAGGGTTGGCCAGGACATAGAACGACAGAAGTTTGGAGTGAAGGGCTCCCACTTGGAGCCTCAGCGGCTTGGTCACGGCTATAACTGGGTCTGTCAGAGGTAGTCCATTTACTGAAGCAACTGTCAACGGGCTCTCCAGAGGGGTGGTGGGCAATTGCAGAAGGTCCACCAGATCGCTGCGGATGAAATTAGAAGCGGATCCAGAGTCCAGATACGCAGAGACCTGATGCGTTTTCTCGCCGGACACTATGGTCACCGGTATGGACAATTTAGACGAAAGTCCATCTTTACCCAAGGTCGTCACTCCAAGCAACCCTACGTTTTGGGATTTTTGGGGGCTCAGGCGCACAAGATGACCATCGGGACTGCAATAAAGACAGAGTCCAGATGTGCGTCTGCGTTGTCTCTCTTGAGTAGATAACTTACACTGGTCCGGTTATTACCGACTTCTTATGAGGATCGACATCGGGGGACAGCAGGGGTTGCTGCAAAGTAGGAACCAGACTAGGAAGGGCTCTCTCCCGTTGAACATCTTGAAGGCGTTCACGGATCCGTATATCAATCCGGCCAGACAGAAGGATGAGGTCATGTAGGGTAGACGGCAGATCCCGGGCGGCAAGTTCGTCTTTAATTCTGGAAAATAGTCCATGCCAGAATGCAGCCACTAGAGCCTCATTGTTCCATAAGAGCTCTGCCGCCAGGGTGCGGAAGTGGATGGCGTACTCAATCACAGAGGTGTCTCCTTGGAAGTCACGGGTCTCTCCCAGATAGGGTTTGCCCATGAAAGAGCCTTGCCGGTGAGGAGAGAAATGATGAAAGCGACCCTGGCACCATCAGACGAAAAAGTCCTAGCATACAGGCTGAAATGGATCTGGCATTGATTAAGAAAACCACGACAGTTACTTGCTTCTCCATCATAGCAGTCAGGAGGTGGCAAAGAAACAAGTGGGTCAATATTGCCAAGAGGTGTAGACTGAGGATCCAGATTGCCAGGAGGTGTAGTAGGAGGAACGGCATCTTGTGCCTCCTGCCGACGTGCAAGAATGTTCAATGCCTGGAGGAGTTGGTCCTGACGAGACCGGAGGTCCAGAATATCCGCTCGCATCTCCTGTGACGTCGTCATAGTCTTGGATCGACCAGCGGGGTCCATGGCCTGAGCGTACGGTCACGAAGGGTCTGTGGACCCACTGGGCCGTACCGCCTTGGCGGTAAGGCAGCTGGCCAACAGGGAGCAGATGATTGTCTATAGTTCTATAGGTACCTGTGGCAGCTCAGACAGCAGCAGGGCAGTCTCGGCTGGGACTTAGGTAGCAGGCGGACGTAAGGCGAGGTGAAGCAGGTCAGACGTGGATGTAGCGCAGCACGACTTTGGCACAGCTCCGTGCTAGACCAGGAAGGTATGGATTGCTAGGAACAGGAACTGGAAACAAGTATAGGGACAGGGACTGGAACAGGAAACACACTAGGAGGCCATCACATAGACAAACTATAGGGAACACAACAACGCTCAGGCATGGAACTAGGGGGCTGGACCCCTCTCATAGTCCAGGGTACTCACGGGTCAAAGTTCGTCCATGAGGTCCGGTGCGCGCGCTGCCCCTTTAAGGGCGAGCAGAAGCGTGCGCTTGCACTTTACGGGATCCGGCAGAGGTATGTGAGCGCGAGCGCTGGCGTCTCCTGAGGAGGAGGCTGGGGCCAGCGCTTGCCGACTCGTGGCTGTGGCGGTCAGGGGGAGGTTGGAGCTGACAGCCCGCAGCCACGGACATTACAGTCGGCAACCAGTTAAAGGGTTACACAATACTTTTCCCCAAAAAATTCTAGAGTACTCACCCCTGAAATTCTCCCCTGCTCCAGCGCAGCGGCTACCATCCCCGTTGCTCCGGTCCTGGATGCTCCTGAACGACACATATCCGCTGCAGAAGTTTGCGTGACAGGAGCAACAAGGACTGAAGCCGCTGTGCTAGAGCAGGGGGTGGGGGCATTTTAGCGGTAAGTATTGGATAGATTACTATTTTATACCATCACCTGTACTATGAAAAAAAATTGTAGCAAACTACCAGAGATTCACTGGTTTATATCTTTAGGGATATATCCCTAAAGATATAAACCAGTGAATTTCAGAATTGTACTAGGGAGAACTACATGACATTTATATACTCAGTGAATTACAAACTACCAGAGAGATCTGCCAAACCTATAAGTATGAAAATACATGTAGGTTCGTCAGATATCTTTGTGTGCATGTTTATGGGGGAGTCTTCTCTGCTACATTTGCATATTATTTCAAAGGGGTTTTCCAGTCTTTATTGTGTGCAGATGATGTAACTGCAGTAAGATTAGACACTTACTAATGTAATGTCTGTAGCTGAAATGTCTCTGTAAGCCGGTCTCCCATGCAGTCTTATGACCATGCTTCTGGTGTTTATCTCCGGTTTGATATTCTGTGCACGGAACACGTGGTTATCTTTCATCTCCCCCCTCCCTTTAGAATGAGAGGTCACACATCACATGCTTCCTTTCTCCCTTAATCCCTGCTGCCCCCTCTCCCTCCCTGTCTCTGGAGGGATCGTGTTTCACATGCTGGGCAGCAGATAGTGCAGAGTATGTGTCTCAATAGCAGACAGTGAATAATAACAGCACTACCTTACACCTTGTAATAGAGGGGCATGCAGAACGTTGTAAAGATGAGAGAGGAATCATGGACACTGTAGCTCTTTACATTATAATCCCGCTCACGGCAAGCCCTAATAACCTCAAAACAGAGATGCTGTACAGACCGTGGTAAGATTATAAATAATACCTGCTTCTGAACTATGGTGGCCTCATCTGGTGACCAAACATATATAGGAACTTTTCTGTATTTTAAAAGATCGGAAAACCCCTTTAAACATCATATTTCAGCATTTTATTTGTCTGCATACCTGATATGTGAATCCACCTTTTATTCACATATATTATACTGCTGTTTTTTTTGGATTACTAATGACTGATTTTATTATTTTTAGTATGGTAAAGGTTTGATTTATAATATAAGAAGTGATGCTATCACAGTTGTTACATGGTAAAGGGCATCATATATACCTGTTCTTGAAAAAATTACAGTTGCAATCTGGTTTGAGTTTTCTATTTATTAATCTCCTGCCATAAAACTTGAGGTGGTTAACAAATATGACAACACGTGTGTTACTTACTCACCCATCCCCTTAGTGTGGTTGAAGTCCCCTTTGACAACTTTGCAGGTTTTTCCATCACCATTACAGACGCCACAACGATCTTCTTTGGCAACAGAACCAATAATTCCATTACAGCCGATTTTCTGAAAGAAAGATAAGTTGTTACAAATATTTACTATTTTCCAAGGTGCACAAGGTGAAATGCAACTGAAATAAGTATTTTTTTTAAGTTAAGCGTATTCTCGGCTGATTCCTTGAGATAGCTCATAATAGTACTATTACGTATTGCCATTGGTAGCAGCAAAGGCACCACAGATGCCGCAAAGCCTGGTAGCTTAAAGGTATTGTCCAAGATTAGAAAAAGGGTCTGAGTTGTTTTCAGAAACAGAGCATGTCTGTACATTGGTTGTACCAGGTATTGGAGCTCATTCAACTAATAGGGACTGATATGCCATTATATTCTGATCAGTGCTATTCCTACACAGCAGCGCTCTTGGCCACCCACTGGGTGGGGATCTGCAACATGGCTGTATTAATGTGTAAAGAGCTGTGTTAAAGTTCCTTAAACAGTGGATGACCGTGAGCGTTGTTGTGCAGGAAAAATCAGTGAAGGAGCTGCAGCGTATAAATAGCACTCCAGCCCTTTCATTTTGAGGATTGATGGAGGTCCCAGCAGTTGGACTCTTACAGATTAGCAAGTAGTGGCATATCCCAGGATTATGCCATCGCTTCATAGTGGAGCCTTAGGTGTCATGATCCGCATTATTTAGTGTACTCAGTGGTGTACATAGAAGAAAGAGGGCCCCATAGAAAATATCAAAATGGAGCCTCCATTACGGTATTGGGTTGTGGCACCTAGGACAGAAAGGACTGTGTTTATTTACCTTTCCAAACTTTTTCCATTACCGTTCAGCCAATTCCCCCTTATTTCCTGACAATGCAGGTCCTGCACAGGTTCTTGCCATCCCGTAGCAAAGTGGATGGGACCAACCAGAACTGGGCCCATCTTTTCAAGGGCCCCAAAGCAGCCGAATGATCTGCCTCTATGATATGTACACCCTTGAATGTGCTACGTGGCCAAACATTCTACCTAATGGTTGGCCTGCTATGACCATGTTACCATTTTCTTTTTCAAAATATTGGAGGGTATACCTTGGAACTTTAAAAAGAAAACAGAAATGTCTGATGCTAAAACATAGGTATCTCGGAGCAAATTAAGAGACGGATTTGTGATTCAAGGCTCAATGGTCTGTAAGCAGTTCCAGCCACCAGTTGTCAGAATAATATAAAAAAAGAAATGGAGAAAATGAGTGCATTTCACATGTATTACTAAGACACACACAGGGAGGAGGTACTAATACAGTGCAGTGCTCAGGGACTGAGAGGTGATCTCCCCTTAATACTAATTTAATAAAAAAGCAGGGTAGGAGAGAAGAGCAGAGCATAATATGAGGGAAGTTGACACCAGCGCTCGAGCCACAATACTGTAGGTACACATAAGAGAGCTGGGAAATGGAGGTTAAATGTTACTGTAATCAAGGTGATATTGAGAGGGGCCTCACAGGGATTCATGTCAATGACTTGCCAAAAACAGCTTAACTGCAAATATTAACTCATTTCCATCAGAAATCAACACTCATTGAGTCTACTGTGACGTATAAGAGGATATATTTTGAACCTGATCACTTTTTACAGGCACCTCCAGGAAATTACAGGTTAAAACGATGGCAGCAGGGGAGTAATATCTGGAATTAGGCACAACAGTGTCGGCCCAGTTACTGTGGTTTTACAGCAAACAAGGTCAATGCTCCGACCCAAATCAAGTCAGAAATATCTCAGTGAGTTGACGTAGTTCCTAATGTCTGCCACATGTTGCTGTATTAACCGGTCTCACAGAGCGATTTACCCTAATGAATGCCAGATGTTACGTCAGGAACTATATATTCCAATGTGAGGTACCAATAATATAAGGGAAGGCTACCAAGCACTTTAGATATATATTATATATTAAAAGATTAGTTATCACTAAATGAGTTTCTATATGAATACAAAATGTACAATAAAAGGGATAAATACTATATAACGGGTTGCGCTAAAAATTGGTGCACCCAATACATACAAAGTCTCCGCAGGGACCCTTTCATGCCACCAATATCTTCTATTTCATGCACCATAAAGTGCTATCATGTTATCTCCCCTCTGAACACACAAGTCACTGGGCAGCTTAGGTACTACTAGGTTCATACTATCATTTTTTTGTGATAAGTTTTGTTAACAGAGGGTCTAAACAGAATGAAAAACGTTCGTGTTTTTTTTAATTTGTTGTTAAAAAATATAGGGTTTCTTATGAATTTCTTGACATAAAATATGAGAGTTACAATCCTCAAAGTCCTATATGAACAGCATGAGATTGTCTCTCCACCCTCAGAGCACAAAATGATAATAAATCAAAAGATGCATTCAAAGAAAATGTATGGCACATGTTAAATTGGTCCGTGATAATCTGGGACACCCTAAGAGATCCTTCACCAGACCATTTACCCAGATGAGAGCAAATCCTTCCAGCGTTGGCCCCTTCAAAAATCCCAGCCGGATGTGTTGTCACGACAGAAGATGATATTGTCTTTAGTGACTCTGAAACGAGGGATCTCCCAGAAAATAAAGCACATATTAGGTGTCAGGGAAATAGATCTTTTTGCCTCAGCCACCTCGGCTCAGACCAAAAAGTTTGTTTCCAGAACTTGGTCTCAAGGGGCATGAAGAGTGTACACCTTGTCCTTTTCATGGACCCACCTAAGGAACCTTTATTCTTTCCCTCCCCCAACACTACTGTCCCGGCTGTTGCGGAAGATCCAAGAGGATGAAGTGGAGGGGATGGTACTGGTCTACCCAGTTTGACCTTCCAGACCCTGGTACCCAGTGATCCACAAACTAATCCAAGGGAGCAAGACAACAGACTTTTCAGGGATCGGAAGATCTCCTGGTTCAACTTCCACAATTAATGTGGATAGTGGCTCTGATAGGCTCTTCTTGAACTTATCGGACAACGTTAACCAACTAATCAACCACTCTTTGAACCCTAGAACCACAAATAGATACAAACTTATTATTGATGAATTTCAGACCTGTTACTCAAATTTGATAACTAGAGTTAGTCCTCTCTCCCAGCTCGATGCGCCTCTGGAGTACCTAACTCAGAAATTCCTGGCACGTTTGACTTGCAACAGTGTAGCTAAACGTTTGACAAACTTCTGACATGTCATAGTGACATGTCAGAAGTTTGGATTAGTGGGGGTCCGAGCACTGAGACCCCCACCAATCGCTAGAATGAAGCAGCTGAAGCGCTCGTGTGAGCGCACAGTCGCTTCGTGTCTGTTCGGCTTTTTCCGGAAATAAATGTATCAGTGTACGGACTCAATAGAAAGTCTATGAGCCCGTACTCCAATATATCGGCTTTCCGGAAAAAGCAGAACAGACACGAAGCGGCTGAGCGCTCACACGAGCGCTTCAGATGCTTCGTTCTAGCGATTGGCGGGGGTCTCAGTGCTCGGACCCCCTCCAATCCAAACTTCTGACATGTCACTATGACATGTCAGAAGTTTGTCAAATGTTTAGCTACACTTTAAGTCAGTGGTTCTGCATTACAATTGTTAACACCAGATCTCACCCAGAACAAACTATACCTTAGGTTAATTAAGGGCACTTCTCCTGTTGCTCCTAAATTCTCATGCACCTGGGATATTGATCCCCTATTACAGTTTCTTAGCACCACGACTGAGGGAGACTGTCACCTTTGGAACAAAGGCTTAAAGAGGCTCTGTCATCAGTTTATAACTGCACCATCCCCTACCTAATGTAATACGCGCTTTGATGTAGATAAGTACTGCTTTTTTTTTTAGGTTTTTTTAAATGTTTATTTTTGACAAAGTTATGAAGATTTTAAGATTTATGCAAATATGGTCTTAATGCCCAACTGGGCGTGTTTTTACTTTTGACCAAGTGGGAGTTGTAAAGAAAAGTGTATGACACTGACCAATCGGCGTCATACACTTCTCTTCATTCATGTCCAGCTGTACTCACAGCACAGCGTGATCTCGCAAGATCACGCTGTGCCATCACTTACTCCCCCAGTAACTTCACCGGAGTGTCGGGAGAATGACCAGACATCGCCTTCAGCCAAAAAACAGTACTTATCTACATCAAAGCACCTATTACATTAGGTAGGCGATAGGGCAGTTATAAACTGGTGACAGAGCCTCTATAAAGCTAGCATGCCTTCTTTCTTTAGCCATTGAAGCACGTACAGCAGAACTTACTCTTTTTCATATTACAGAACATTGACTATTTGTCACACCAGGAGGTTTCTAACTAGTTCTTAAAGGACAGGTGTCGCGAAATTATTATTTTTTTATATGTTTTTGGTTTTAGTATGTTAATAAAAGAAATTTTATTTATTTGTGTTTTTGTGTTTTACTTTTTTCTAACTTTTACTTCGCCATTTTTTTTTCATCTCTGTATGTGTCGATTAACGACACATACAGAGATGGAATACGGCACATACATCCCCATAGTGAATGCGAACGGGAGCCGTTCCATTCACTATAGCATACGCTGTCTGTGTGGGAACGGCGCATGTGCCGCTCCCACACAGTCCAAAAGGAGGGTATTCGGCCTAGCGACATCCGGCGCCATTTTCAAGTGGACCGGAAGCCGCAGCCGGACAGTAAGATGACTACTTCCGGTCACGGCTTCCGTTCATATGTTTAGAAGCAAGGACTAGGAGCGGACGGAGCGGAGGCAGCGGCGGTGGCAGGAGCAGGTAAGTTATGTTTGTGTTTGTGCGTGTTATACTGTGTGATTACACTGTATCTAATCCTCCTACACTGTGCATTCGCTCAAAAAATGGCGGCACACAGTGTAGGAGGTTTGAACATTCAACCCCCTCCTTTCTCCTGGAACTAGCCAGGATAAAGGAGGGGGCATTGTGCGAGCACACTAGAGCGTGTGTGTCTACACCAAATTTGCAGCATAAGGCAATGAGGTTGCTTTACCACATTACAATGCTGCAATTTTGGGAATTGCTCCCTCTAGTGACCAGCACATGGAAATGTTATAAATTAGAATCTAATTTATAATATTTCCTGACTTGTGAAAAAAATTAAAAAAATGAGAACAAAAACTTCTCATCTGGATGAGACGCCAGTGGAACTATACCTAGTCAGGGATCTAGAGTAATCATCATTATGTTTAGTTGATACACTTCAGGGGTATCTTGCCCTTTCTGCTTCTTAGAGAGCTGAGATTACCAATCTCTTCATCACTTCCAGACCTCCGTTCTGGAAAGCGTCTGCTGATACAATTAGAGGTTGGATTTTATTTGCGATGAAAAGCGCAGGCATTAATAACAATTTATTCAAAGCCCACTCTATCAGAGCTGCAGCTTCCTCAAGAGCTGCAGCCAAAGGGATTCCCCTTGCTTCCATACTCCGAGCAGCTAGATGATCCTCTAGCAAAACCTTCATCAAGTTCTATTGGCGTCTTTCCAAAACACAACACCTTGAGTTTCTCAGAACTACGACCAGGTGTGTGTTACTCAACCCATTAGCTGGTGTTAGGTGGCTGCCTCCCCGATGAACAAAGCAGTTTGCAGGAATCTATGACCTGAAAAAGGTATTTGTTCTAGGGGTAAGGACAGCCACATAGCAACTCTATCCCTCCGATTCTCCCTCCCCAACAAGGTTGTTCTGTGGTAGCTGCCTACTTATTGTCTCTATCTTTTAGGTCAACAAAGAAACCAGAGACTTGGGAGTCATCTGTAAGCCGAATCCAAGAAATAAGACACTGGTCTTGAAGCTTCACTCCTAGACTAGGACTTACTTCACACTCTCAGGACCCTTCTTCTATGTATTAGGCCTCGTGCAAACTTCCTTCACCGTTTTAGCGTCCGTTTTTGACGGATCTGTGTGCCCGTTTTAGCGGCCGTGTGGTTTAAGTGTGCACTCCCGTGTGCACTCTGTGTTTCCGTTTCCGAGCGCCGAGCATGGTACTGTCCAGGGTGCTGAAAGAGCAGGATTGTTCAGCGCTAGTCACTGTACAGGGTGCTGAAAGAGTTAATGGGCTGCACTGATCGGTAACTCTTTCAGCACCCTGGACAGTGACTAGCGCTGAAGAATGACCATGCTCGGTGCTCGCAAAATACAATTTGAATGAAATAAAAAAATCAGTTCATACTTACCCAGAACTCCCTGCATTTTCCTCCTGTCCGGCCTCCTGGGCTGACGTTTCATCCCATGTCACCGCTGCAGCCAATCACAAGCTGTAGTGGCAGTCACGCCGGACTGGATGACGTCAGAAGGCCGGCCTCCAGGGATGACGCTTCATCCCACGTGACCGCCTCTGCAGCCAATCACAGGCTACAGCGGACACATGGACTGCCGCGTCATACAGAAAGGTCGGACTGGAGGAAGAAGAGGGGCTCGTCACCAAGACAACGACTAGGGTACGTTTGAACTGCTTTTTATTTTATTTTTATCAGCAGCCCCTTCTCTCTATCAGTGCTGGATAGAGATAAGTGGCTGCCGATTAGTGTAATATCTCAAATGTACTTCTGCCCGCCTGGCCGTTGCTAGGCAACGGCTCCGTCACACACGGACGAAACACGTATGCCTTCAGTTTTTTTGACGCCCCCGTTGACTTGCATGTGCCTCATGGTCACGGAATCTCGGACCAAAGTAGGACATGCTCTACTTTTGTCGGAACGGAGCAACGGGACCGTCAAAAAAACTGAAGTGTGCTGTTTTGATCTGTGTTGTTATTAAAGCATTCGTATAGCATTACTGGTGATGTTTCCATGCTTTATTCAATTCCCAATTGGTCAACAGGGATTTGGACTAGCCATCTTGCCTCCTTGGAAAAATTCTGAGGGTAGTTCCCGCACACTTGCGAGAACTCCTCCCGAGATAACGTGACCGCGGCCACTAATAGCAGCCGCGATCGCATCTTAGACGGCCCGGGGAGGCTGTCACCTGCACCCATTAGCTGTTGCTAGGTGGCTGTCCTTACCTCTAGAACAAATACTGTTTGCAGGTCATAGATTCCTGCAAACTGCTATACACCAATCAACCAAAATATAAACTTCTTCCGGGTGCTACCTGTTTTGGCCTGTTTTTTTACCTTCGTATTTTAAGAGGTAAAACTTTTTTATTTTTCTGTCAACTTAGCCGTATGAGGGCATGTGTTTTGCGGGGAGAGTAGTATTTCCCAATAGTATTATTTTTGGGTAACAATCCTTCATTGATTCACTTTCATTAAATTTAAAACAAATGTCAGGGGAGGGGGCAAGACAAAAGCAGCAATTCCGCAATGGTCTTATTTTTGTAATCTTTTTTATGCCGTTCATTGTACGGTATAAATAACATTTTAATTTTATTCTACAGGTTAGAACATTTATGCCAATCATAGATACGTATAGTTTTCTTTATATTTTACCCCTTTTTTACAATAAAAGTTTTTCAAAGAAAAAACATTTTTTTGCATTGCCCCATTCAGAGAGCCAAAGATTAAAAATATTTCTATCTACATAGCTTCATAAGGGCTTGTTTTTGCGGGAGTTATATTTTTCAATAGTATCATTCAGGGGTACGAGACATTGATTAGCTTTTATTTATTTTTGTTGAGGGAAGTTAATGAGAAAAAACAGCAATTCCACCATTGTTTTTGAGATTTTTTTAATGGCGTTCACTGCGCGGGCTATATATAGCATTTTAACTTTATTATACATGTCGTTACGAATGAAACAATACCAAATATGTATATTTTACAGTACATGAGGATTTTTAATGTAAGAAAATATAGATTTAAATGATTGTTTTTTTTTTAATAAACTTAATTTGATTAAATTATTATTTTTTGACACACTATGGGACTTGACTGTGCAATGTTCCGATCGCTCCTGTATTGCCTGTAGTCTGGCCTATCCATGTCCTACTGACAGACAACCTATTATTAGGCCCTGCCTTTGTTATGTCCACGACTGGCATGACAATCCATCGGCACCCTGTGATCACGTTGTGGGGACGCTGATAGGATAACGGAGGGAGCCCCCTTGGTTACGGTCTTAGATACTAGTTCTGATCCCAGCCGTTGCAGCAGGGTATTAGCTGTAAGTTACAGCTGACACCCGCTCTAGATGGCGCGGGCACAGCTCCTGATCCCTTGTTATCCACATAACCTAACTGTATGTCGAGTTGTGGACAGGCACTTAAAAACTCAACGTTTTTTTCTGCTTCCAACACATCAACTTCAAGAATTGACTGTTCACTTTCTGCCTAATATATCCTGCCCCTTGACAGGCACTATTTTAATAATCAAGAAAAAAAGATAATCAAAGTCATTCAATTCGCCTGTAAGTGGTTTTAATGTTATGGCTGATCAGTAAATTAACACACACTGTAGTATTACAAAAATGTTTCCACCCTGTAACACATTGCACCGAGTTCACCAGCGAGGAAGATGCTCTTTGCTGAGGTGCACTGCTCTGGCTAATAGATGGAACAACCTCCTCTATGACAACTATAAATCCCAGGTCTCCAAATATATTGATTTTTATTGAAACAATAGTGGTAAGGAAGCATCCAAGTTAGATCAGGAAAAGGAAAGGGGGAAAAAAGCATGTGGTCTGTGAAAAAATTAATAAATAACTTTTATTGTTTTTACGTTAAAAGGAACAAATGATTAAAAGGTCCAGTGGTGCAATTTGGTATGTGTGAGTGACCCCTCAGTTCACACACCCTTGGCTATGAATTATATGATAAGGTAGTTTATAATATTGCTGTCAGTATGCTCCGTTAGCAGTGCTTGGTAATTAGACTGTAATTGCCACAAATTGCAATGCAAATGAATGAAGCTTTTGAGCTATAAATTATGCCGATCACTCTGTCTTGAATTGAGACTGACTGTGTTACTTAGATTGGGGTTATGTCTGTTACACTATGCAGCAATAAGCGCAGCTGGGCCAGTATTGATATGCCCTGCTGCGTGTTGAGAAGGAAAATTGTGATATTATTGTAATAAGCGAGGTGAGGCCCCGCAAACCTTACTCCCCTGCGTTAGTGTTGGTGTAACAATGTGAACAGTCACTTAACCGCACCCTCACGCTGGTGTCCCTGCAAATCAGAGCAGCAGCGTGGGGAACGGCCGTGTGTGTAAATGGGAATACTCGCAGCTGTTAGCTAAGAGGCAATGTGAAGGAGTCATTCACGGGAGTGGCTCTGCTATTATAACGGTCGTGAGCAATAGTGGCCGTACTCAGCTGTCAGCCGAGAGGCAGTGTCACATTGACCGCCTGCAAGTTGCCTATGTACTAAAGCAGGGTATGCCTCAGCACAAACCTGGGCAAAAGCAGAGCGGCAAGGGCTAAGGTCCCGGGACCGAACCTCACCCCGAGAACGACTGTATGTGTGCGGCGGGGCTGCTGTCAGTACCCGCAGGTGAATATGAATCACCAACGGGAGCCGGCACTGAGCCAGACAGAATTCAAACACCCAGCTGATTGGAAGCAACAGCAGGGCGCACTGCAGCCACAAGCACGGACAACCAGCAGGCAGCTAGCAGCCGTGAGCGCACATGAGAGGATCGTGGAGCGAGTGATGGAGCCTAAACAGCTAGGGCCAAGTAGTGCACCAGAGGAATTGTTAAAATTGTTGCTAAGCACCCGACGCGCGTTTCGCCAGAATTCTGGCTTCTTCTAGGGGTGAAAAGCCGCCATTAAACCGCCCTATAAATAGGGTTCTTGGTTGACTGACAGCCCCATTAGCCAATGAGAGACCTTGGTCTCGATTGGTATGGAAATACAAGTATTTGTCATTAAGGATTAGAAGAGAACATATGGCAGCAGCTATAATACACCATAGATATATGAGTTCAAATTGAGTTGCAGGCATGTTATGAGCCTTGCAGATATGCAGATGTCCATTAACACTAGAAAATGAGAGAGAGATTGGGGGGGTTTTTGCATTGCAATTTGTGGCAATTACAGTCTAATTACCAAGCACTGCTAACGGAGCATACTGACAGCAATATTATAAACTACCTTATCATATAATTCATAGCCAAGGGTGTGTGAACTGAGGGGTCACTCACACATACCAAATTGCACCACTGGACCTTTTAATCATTTGTTCCTTTTAATGTAAAAACAATAAAAGTTATTTATTAATTTTTTCACAGACCACATGCTTTTTTCCCCCTTTCCTTTTCCTGATCTAACTTAGATTAACTTGGTGGTGTACACCAATGTGGTCTCTTGGACACGATACAATATTGTGTAACAGGTGATCTTCACCAATCTAAGGAAGCATCCATACTTACTTAACCATACTTCTCAGAAGTCCTTTTTTTATACCATAACAACTTTTCACCTATCCACGGGATAGGGGACCAGTGTTTAATAGCTTGCGGTCCCACCGCTGGGACCCCAACCAGCTGCTTCATTCATTTTCTATGGGACTGACTAAGTTAGCTAAGAATAGCACTCACTAATTTCCATCAGTCCCATACAGAATGAATGGAGCGCCAGTGGATGAATAGAGCGCCAGCGGCTGTATTTAAACAGGGGACAAAATAGATGTATGTAAAAAAAATAAAACAAGAATAAAGTAACCCCAAATGTGTGCATGGTTTTAGACAAAGATTCAAATGGGGGCTTAACCAGACCACTGAGAACTTAGTTAAGGTCCTATGGGGGAAACTGGGACCTGAGAGTGGGACATAATTTAGCCGCAGTTTTTAAAAAAAAATGTATTATCCACATATCAGTGGTTAACCAATGACGAAAAAGTGCACTTATTGCGGAATTGTGTACTCTTATGGTAGCTAGCTTTAACCCTTTATCCAAACCTGCCTGCAGAAAATTCTGAATTTCAGATACATTGGGTTTTAAGGATAGAATATTAGAAGAACCGAGGAGCTTCTCATAAGTCCTCCGGACTCTACCATATATCGCACAGGTAACTGGCTTGCAACTTTCTAAAAATGTAGATCTTACGGACTCTGAAATACCTCTAAGAACGGACCTCTGAGGATCAAGGCCGAGAGATGAAGGCCCATCACCTGTGAATGGAGGATAGTCCACGGTGTCAGAACAATGGAATCTCTGGAAAAACCCAAAGGTCTGATAAGGACATCTTGCATAGCCAGGGGAACTAGGTCCCCCTGGGCCAAAGTAGGGCAATCAATATGATTGTATACCTGCTCTCTCTGATTTTGACTCTCAGGAACATTGCTAGAGGTGGAAAGGCAATGGCCAGATGGAAATTCCACTCCTTAGTGAATGCATCCAGACCTGCTGGGTGTTCTCTTGGACTCAGGGAAAAAATTTGCTTGTCTTCCGATTATGTCAGGTTGCAAAAAACAGTTTATCTCCAGACTTGTAGTCTTCTGGTTCAGGCACCAAAAATTGCAGATGTGTCAAAGTGAAGTTTAGATAAAACGCAATCCTTTTTTCTTAAAACTCCTAATGAACAGGGACATGGTAGTCTTTTATGTCTACTGACGACATATAACAATTCTTAAAAAGGAGGTTCATAGTTGATTTTATTGTCTCCATTTTGAATCTTTGGTATTTCGAGAAGTTGTTGAGGGACTTTAGATCTATAATAGTTTTTAATGACCCGTTTGTTTTTTGTTTACTGAAAATAGGGGCACATAGAATTCCTGGACATATTCTTAAGGACTAAATTAACATAAAAAAAGCTCCATAGTGCAGAAAAACAGAGAAGGGTAAGAAAATCAACTGGACCGGATCAAGCCGCACTCACCAGACAGAGTTGTGGAAAACAGCAGGCACAACTCTAGGATGCGTGTATAGAATATTCTCGGCCCACCAATCAGCGTGGTTGCTGATCCGCCTGCAGACATCAATCCTGAGATCATAAATGATATAACACCAAGCAAAAAAGAAAAATGCAGGATCCACTGGGCGCCACCAAAAGGACTGCAGTAGAGGCTCAAAAGGATGATTTAATGAACGTTCCATGTGTTTAAAGGTCGGTCTGACCTCTTCCTCTGGTACATTGTACCTGAGGAAGAGGTCAGGATGACCTTGAAAAGCGTTGTACGTTCATTAAATTATCCTTTCGAGCTTCTACTCCAGTCCTTCTCGTTTTTGTATTGCCTAGTGGATCCTGCATTTTTCTTTTTTGTTTGGTGTTATATCGTTTAAGATCTCAGGATTGATGTCTGCAGGCGGAACAGCAACCACGCTGATTAGAGGGCCGAGAATATATTGGTGTTATATTCTTGAGGAGGGACGGGAACCAGAACTCCTAGATCTTGAAGAGACTGAACCTCTGTTAGTATAGCAATGTGACTCTGATTTAAATGAAACGTTTTTTTTAATTAAAAACTGGTTGGGTGGAGGGGATGCTAAATCAAATTTTAGACCACGGATTATGCCTAGAACCCACTGGCTGTTTGTGATGTGGGACCAAGCTGGAGTAAAATCTTTTAAACACCCTGCCACCTTGTTTCTGGCATCATTGGGAGAAAGATTTCTTTGCTGTTGTCTGAATTTTGAGGATTTAACATCAGCCCCCCTTCCTATTAAATATTTTCTCTAATAGATCATCTATATAGGAACCAAACAGAAATTTCCCCTTACATAGGATCGCACACAACCTATTTTTGGAGTCTATATCTCCCGCTGAGAATTTGAGAGAGAAGACCAGCGGGCTTATTGTCTGACTACATCCAAAGAGACATAGTCTATAAATTCTGTGGCCTTCCTAAGATAAAGATTTCTAGGAGTTGTTTTTTCGGAGACCTAATCTTTATATGCTCTTTAAGGGCCTGTTCACATCAGCGTTGGCTTTCCATTGAGGGGGTTCTGTCTGAGGTTTCCGTCGGGTGAACCCCTCAATGGAAAGTCAAACGGAAACCTTAGCTGCCGTTTGCATCACCATTGATATCAATGGTGACGGAAACATTGCTAATGGTTTCCGTTTGTCACCATTCCAGCAGGTTTCCGTTTTTTCGACGGAATTAAGAGCTAAATTGACCAAAAAACAGCAATTTTGGCGGTTTAACTGTTTTATTTTTTATTGCGTTCACCGTGCACATTAAATAATGCTATATTGTAATAGTCCAAACTTTTACGCACGCAGCGATGCCAATTTCATTTACTTTTCATTTTTCACATTACTTTAGAGAAAAAATGGAAAAAGGTTTTGTTTTTTTACAAATTTTAATATTTTATTATTTTTTTTCACTACTAAAAACTTTATTTCACTTTTTTTTTTTACACATTCTATTAGTCCCCCTAGGCGACTTGAACCAGCGATCATTAGATCGTTGGTACAATACACTGCAATACTAATGTATTGCAGTGTTTAGTAATTTTTACAGGCTTCTGTTAAGCCCTTTCACAGGCAGGTCTTAACAGAGGCAGAGTGAATGCAGACCTGGGTGCCTTCATTAGGCCCCTGAGCTGCCATGACAACCATCGGCGATTGACTGCAGCATTTGAGGGGGTAAAAGGGCCAGGAACAGCACGATTGTTTTCCTGCCCGTTAGTCCCGGGTGTCAGCTGTAATACAAAGCTAACACCTGCACCGTGTGAAGCATGCTCAGCGCGTGAGCACTCGCCATACTTTTTCCCCCTGCACCAGGACGTCCTGGTGCGTGAAGGGGTTAATATACCATGTACTGTATGTACAATGTACTGGGAAACTTTGAAAAATTATTTTGTGGGGTGAAATGGAAAAGAAACAGCAATTTTCCAATTGTTTTTTGGGTTTCATTTTTACGGCATTCACCCCGAGATAAAATTTACATGTTAACTTTTTTCTGTGGGTCAAATTGGTTTTGTGTGACCATACTCTGAGACCCTTAGCTTTTTTTTTATCCTTCCTTCGATTGAGCTGTGTGAAGGCTTGTTTTTTGTGAGGCAAGCTGTAGTTTTTATTGATAGTATTTTTTAAATTTTGTTTTCCATTTTTGTGTGAGTCGAGGTGACCAAAAACAGCAATTCAACCGTTTTTATTTTATTTACGGCATTCCACCCTATTGGGTTAAATAATGTTAAATTGTAATAGTTCTGACTTTTATGGACAAGGTGATACCAATTATGTTTTTGTTGTTCTTTTTTTTTACATTACTTTGGGGAAAGGTGGGAAAAGGTGTTTTTTTTTACTTTTAATATTTTTTTTGCATATATAGATATATATTTTTTACTTTTTTAATTAGTCTCGCTAGGGGACTTGAACCAGTGAACGTGGGATCGTTTGCACAATATAGGGTTTAATAGGAGGGCTTAATAAGAGCGCACAGCTGACAGACCTGGGGGCGACCGGCTGTCAAACGGGGCTGACCTCTTTCAGCTGGGATCGGAGTTATCTCCGATCCCAGCAGTTAGAGTAGGTTGTCAGCTGTAATGTGTAATGTCTCAGCGTATGGAGCGGTCGCAGCCCATGGGCCCGCTCCATTTAACCCTCCTTCCCCTATGACGTACATACACGAAGCCTGGTTGTAATTGGCTTAAAAACAAAAAGGAGAAGAGTATTGATTAGAACAATTAATGTTTTTCCAATGTTTAGGTATAGTCGACTAGTAGTGAAGCAGAGCCGTATACTAGATGCTGGCCAGAGACATAAGCTGACTCTAGTGTTGAAAGCTGTAAAGCTCACTTATGAGACACAGAAACATTTCAGAAATTAGCTCCAATATTGTCACTTTTCTGGAACACTGAGCGAATGTTTTCAAGTTTTCCTTTGCTTTTTTGTGTTCCAGCATCCCTGGCTTCTCTCATGTTTACTGTATCACGATCCAATAAAGTACACAGAAAAAAAGGAATAGCCTAAACTGAGGATAAGCGAGGTATCTGTTAAAGGGCCATGCATGCTTAAATAAGATGAGCTCATGTTTTCAGGAAATTAGAGTAAGGTTTTGGCCAGTTGGATTTTTAATATTCTAATGACCATTATAGTTAACTAGAAAAAGGCCATCTGTCACTCAAATAAACTCAACATGGCAACCACTCATTTAATAATACTAGAGGTGCACATAAAAAATTGTGGTTTTACCCATGTAAACCAATCAGATTTCAGCTATTATTCTTTCTCATTCAGGCATAAAAATTAGAACAGTGATCTGATTGGTTGATATGGACATATCATCTAATCAATATTATCCATTGTCTTGTTGGTAAAAAAAAACTTAGTCAAACGCCTTGGAAAGCTTTCAAGGCAGTACAAAAATTGTACTGATTTATTTATTTGTTTTTACTTCTTAAATGCAAATTTATGCAACTTTACAAATAGTCTTCATTAAATATTCCCTACAATTTTTGTTGCTGTAGAGTTTGCATAAATCCTGTACATAGCTGGTTGTCCTGCTGATTTTGACATAAATTGGACAGCACACTGCTCTTTTCGGGGGCTGACGTCACCTGTCCTTCCCCTCCCTTCTCTCAGTGTTGAGATACCAGAAGGGAGGCGGAGGTACACAGAAAATCAGAGTGAAGATAAGGAGGAAAGCAGATATGGCAGTCTGCAGGGGGAGGGAGGAGAGATCACACAGGCTGTATAGCACCCAGTCTCTGCATGAGGAAGATGGGGGGTATTTACACACCCCTTTCATGAGTGTAAGAACAAGGGAGCAGAGATCCATCATGGGCTGTAAAAGGGGAAAGCAGTACAGGAATAAATCTGTGCTGATACATGAGAGGCAGTGAAGGCAGCAGCATCCTGGAGTCACATCCTGGAAATGTCCACACGAAAAAAGGGGAATTAAAATTGCAGCCTGAAACTTCAGGTAACCACTAATATATGTAAAAATCACATTTTCCATGTCATAGGTGTCCATGGTCTTTACATATGGGCAAGTTGTGGGACACCTTTCTCTTTACATGAAAAAAAACAAACACCTTTATCAGATTATTCTAAGGAGAGAAAGTAAAACTACATCTAATGCTTGCAAACATTTTTGCTACCAGTATCTCAGAGTTTAAGCTTACAAATACTTCTTAGAATGAACTGTGCACCGGACAAGGAAAAGACTAAAAAACTTTAACTAAAAACTCAAAGACACAATGCTATTTACTGCCATGCTCTACGAACGCACTTGGCTGGATATTCACATAAAATCCTATGCTACAATTGTGATTTTTTTTTTTCTGCCGAAAAATGGTCCCTTGCTTCTTCATTCACATCCTAAATCTGCTGAATGAGCACTCCCAGCACTTTGCTGGCATAAAACACTCCCGGCTGTTTTGTAGAACTATTTCCATTCCACTGTCTGATTAACACAACTTTATGAGACCTAATCGGAATAACATGAACTCATTAGCTCTCACCCCAAAGCAAGAGCACATACATACTTATGTAGTCCAGATTTGTTGTGCTTTGGGTATGTGCTTACATATACAGAACATATACAGAAAATAAGTAGAGTATTGCATTTAAGGCATACTGAATGAATCAAAATAATGCTACGACACAATGCCTCCAATATATGCATTTTAAAACTAAGATGATTAATTGACCACAATAAATCTTTCAAATGTGAAATAGCATAGTGCATTATCACATTGCAATGTCTTTCTGAGGGTACCGATTCTCCTTGTGGAGATCCGGCTGGTAGGTAATCTTTAGGGCAATCCTCCGTATACAAAATAGCTTTCCGATAGAATGAAGAAAACTGTCTCTCTAGTGACACCTATAAGTAGCTACCCTGTAAATCAATGTCCATCCCTTTAAAGAGCCTTAAAACATGACTCAGGTTCTCAGCCAAACTAAAACCAACCATCTGCAGACAGCACTGCTTCTAAGTTGTTGCTGCTTGTCAGTATAAAGTAGGGTTCTGGTTGTCTGAGTGAGTTGCAGTGTGTACTGACTATCAGAAGGTACTAATTCTACAATTCAAAACACAGTGCATGCATTTACTTTTTTAAATAGTTGGGGTATGTTCACAGGGCTTATTTTCAGTCATTTTTCGGGCCGTAAACGCCCCGAAAAAAGGCTGAAAATACAGAGGCTGAACGCCTCCAAACATCTGCCCATTGATTTCAATGGGCAATACGGTGTTACGTTCCCACGTGGCGGTTTTTTACGCGTCAGTTTGTAAAACCGGCACATAAAAAAACACCCTGTAAAAAAGAAGTGCACGTCACTTCTTGAGCTGTTTTTGGAGCCGTTTCATTGTCTCAATAGAAAAGCAGCTCCAAAAACAGCTGTAAAAAACGCATCATAAAATGCTTGGTGCATAAAAAACGTCTGAAAATCAGGGGCTTTTTTCCCTTGAAAACAGCTCCTTATTTTACGGCCATTTTCTGCTTGCCGTGTGATCATACCCTTAAGGTCCTATTCAATATTATGGATTTCATTTTCTGTGTTACTATGCATCCTACTTGAGCCATAACTACATTCACTACCACTACCTGTGGGTCTCTCCTTTAGGCGTGGCCCCAAAGAAAGCGCACAATAAATTTCATTTAATATTTGTATCCAGCAGGACGGTCTGTTAAGGATGATATTGGGGAGAATCTATGCTCAGTTACATACGTCTGCTTTGACGGGGTTCGACTTTGGTGCGCCAGTGTGGGACAGGGGCCCTTGTGGCCAAGTTGGACATTTAATCTGCCTTCAGGCTCATGACAGTGCATCCAGACAGTTTCCACCGGTCAGGCTGTATGTGGGGCAGAATGTATTACGTGTACTGCTGCCTACCGATACGGTGCTCCATTTCCTGCTCTTACTTTGAGACCTTCAGCATGTTTGTCGAGTGGAATGTGTGCTATCAGTACTGCACTACCTGGACGACTTTCTTTGCATCAGTTCGGCTGAGTCCATAGCCTGTTCGTTGCTCCTGCATATGTAAAGCAGGTGGCCCACCACTTCGGAATTCCGTTGGCACAGACAAGACTGAAGGCCGGCTACAGTTATACGCTTCCTGGGAATCTAATTAGATTTGGTCACCATGGAATGTTGCTTTCCAGTCGGTAACTTGGACGAGTTATGGGGGATTGTGTGAACGGTGTTGGGAGTGCATAAATTTCGACTTTGGGGGAGAATATCCCTCGTAGGCAATCTGAAATTTGCCAGTCATATAATGCTAATAGGACGCATTTTATGCAGTTGGTCAGCACTGTCTACAGCAGGGATAAGTATTCCTTTCAATTTTGTTTGCCTGTCGGCTGCGCACAAGCCAGACTTGAGGCTCTGGCGACGATCCAGGAGTGATCATGGGGATTTCCTGCCTTTACTCTTGTTTTTATAGGGGATTCGTTTACAAACTGAATTTCAGCTGCGGGGATTTCCCCAAAAATTGCTTATTTGTCATTTTGGTTTAAATTGCTTAGAGTTGTGATTATAACGAAAGAATTTTAGGTCTGCCGGGCTTTGAGTGGTTATTGGGGGTCTTCGGTTTTTCAAGATGGGACGCAGCCAGTTTTGTTTGATTTGCTGGGCAGATAAGTGGGTGATTTGAATAGTAGTTGTTTCACTGCAAGAGAGAGTTTGTTGTTCTAAACTGCCTTTTCCATTGCCTTTTATAGAGCATTCTGGATCAATAAATTGGTAAGTCGTACGTGTGTGTCGTATGATGGGTGCAGTTTGTAGATGTTTCATGTTGTGATGATCAGGTGCATCGAAAACTGATCAGGTGGGTAGGGGTAAGAGAGTGGTGTTCTTGGGGGTACAGTTTTCTCTGGCTTGCCCAGCTTGGTGTATCATGAAGTTTGTAATGGCCTGTGGACAGGTTCCTTGTTAGTTCATCTGGACAGTAGAGCCCTTTATTGTTTTCAATTTGTGGTTGTTTTCCAAAGGAGATTTGGTTGCAGTAAGTGGACTTTGCTTTGCACTCCAAGATTGGAGCATCAACGGCGCCGTGTGTTGTGGCAGATTGGGAGTTGGGAGTCTGGCAGATTCAGATCATATATGCGTTTAGGGTGGTTGTGAGTTGGTGCTTGTGTTGCTTAGGTTTGCTGCATTACTGTTATTTGTTATTATCTCTTTCCTTTAGCCCCAGGAGCTTGCCTTGTGGGGATCTTAGGTCACTCATGCATTTACTAGGGTCCTGCATGCAGAGCTGTGACCTGATGTTGAGCATGCGATGAATTGGCATTTGGAGTGGAGTTCTACCGTAACTTAATTTTTATTCAAGGCTGGATTGAGCTCTGGACGCCTTGGTGCTTTACGTTAGGAGCAATGACCTGGGAGCTCACTCTTCCCGTGACTTGATACACGACATGAAAAGTTTTATTTTTGGAATGGGGGGTGTTTATAGATAGCATACTGCATGCCCCAAGTAATCTACAATATCCTTGTCAAGAAATAGGACAACCTGCACACATCTTCTTACGGTGTTTCCCAACCAAGGTTTCGCATAAGACAGCAGCAGCAACAACAACTATCAGTTTTGTAGTAGGGAAGGCAAACTGATCACTGAATGCTCACAGGCAATTAAGCTAAAAGAGGGAAAGGCAGTCAGCAAATCTTTTTCAGAACATAGCGCTGCAGTAGAGAAGGAGTAGAAGTTCCATAGAACACGAAAACAAATTCCAGGCCTTCTACCATCGTAAAATGTCTAAGCATCTGACTTCTGGTACACTGCGTGTAACATGTTGTGACTTGTCTGACTACAGTTCACCCCAATACTTGTGAGACAATTGTAATTCCTACAGAGCTGGATAACTGTAGCAGAGTTAGGACTTATGCACACGACCTTCATTTTTATCCGAAATTACGGATCTGTAATTGCGGATAAAAATACTGATCAATTCATTTCGGACACCCTCCCATATATTTACGGGTAAGGGTCCGGGCCGTAGAAATGACCCGCAAAAAATAGGACATGTCCTATTTTTTGCATTTACGGACCGTGCTTCTATACTTTTTAATGTGAGCACGGCCTGCAAATGCGGGTGACAGTCCACTGCCCGTCAGTGCCGTAGTCACAGACCTTACACACGGCTACAGCCGTGTGCAGGGGGAATTAGTGAACAATGTTGGTTTGCTTAACTTAGTTTATAACATGACTTCATCTTGCCTTGAACTAACAGACAAGGTAATCTGAGAAGAGGGGAAAACATGTGAGCTACTCCACCTGGCACCTGCCATGTACGCAGAGATCCGCCTCATAAGGACCACACGGTGTACCATCCAGGACTCTGTCTGACACCAGCACTGGGGTATCTTGGCCAGCAGGGGTACAGTGCAGCTCACATGGTTTATCTGGAAAATAAATGTAAAGAAATTAGAGTTGTCAACATAAGGAACAACATTTACATGTCTGACACATAAGGGGAAGAGGTTGAATAATCTGGTATCCAAAATACTTACCATCGAAGATTACAGCTGTAAGGAGGTTTTTCTTCTTGTTGACGTTGCGTTCATGAGATTGACACTGATGGTCCCTAAAACTTGAAACGCCTTTGGGACATGGTGAATTCTCACAAACCATGTGCTCTACACTTGTCCCTTTACAGCTCCGACCACCAAGTCCAGGACTGCCAAAAAGATAAGACCTGATCAAAATTTGATAAATTTGAAGGCTCATGAACTAGAATGTTCTCTTGTTCTTCTAATTTCTAATGTTCATCATGTAGGATATGTAATTTCTCTAACAATAGTAGAGACAAATATATCCAATAGCGGATTCATGTTTCCTGGAAGTCTTTCAGTCTGCAGGTTAATAAATTTGTACTTGAATTAGGTCTGGGCTAATGCTGTGTCTATCCACATAACGGAGTAACATTTCCGTTCCCTCTCATACTAATACAACCAGCTCATTACAATGATTTATGAGACACATTTGCAAACTTAGACAACAACTCTGCAGAAATACTGAAAGAAGTGTTCACTTTACTATAGAAAAGAATGTAAGCATCACGCTATCATCAGAAATACATTAAGAATAGACATTTATATAGCGATTAAATTAAATTGTTGTAGAAGTTGCAATTACATATCCTTATAAAGTGCCTCCCATAGAAAATATATGATACATAGTCAAAGGGTCATAGTCATAAAGCTGCAGTGCAACTACAGACCAGTTTTAGGATGCAAAACTTTAATAACTACATTGTTCCCTATATGTAAAGATATCACTAACGTGGATATATAATGTGGGCAAACACTGATATTTTTCACAAGGTAAATTCATCATGTTGTTTTCTTTAAAGGGACACTATAACTAAAAAAAAATTACTTTAGCTTACAGCCAAGTGTATGGATTGTTCCTTTAATAATTTTATGCTATTTTATACATTTATTGCTTTGTTTACTTCCTGAAGGCAGATGATAATGGACCCGGCCTTCCTAACCTCCCTTTTTGCAGCAAATGATGAATGCTTTACAGTTGAGTCAATGGAATAATCTGGAATGGTCAGTGACATCACAACATTTTCTTCTTTCTACATTTTCCTTTAGTGTATTATCTGAGGCAGTGCATATCTGTCATTATATGTTCGCCTACTAGTGGTTATAAGGTGAAACAATTCATTTTTACTGTAGGCTGTAAAACAAGATTATTTTCTTTGAATTACTCTGCAGTGTTGCCTTTCTAACCACTACATATGAAAACTGCAATATATTGCATGAATTCTTTTTTTAACTCCTTCAGGACACAGCCTGTTTTGGCCTTCAGGACGCAGCCAATTTTTTCAAATCTGACATGTTTCACTTTATGTGGTAATAACTTCGGAATGCTTTTACCTATCCAAGCGATTCTGAGATTATTTTCTCGTGACACATTGGACTTTATGTTACTGGCAAAATTTGCTCGATACATTAAGTATTTAATTGTGAAAAACACCAAAATGTAGCGTAAAATTTCAAAAATTAGCGTTTTTCTAAATTTATATGTATCTGCTTGTAAGACAGATTGTCATACCACACAAAATTGTTGCTAATTAACATCACCCATATGTCTACTTTAGATTGGCATTGTTTTTTGAACATCCTTTTATTTTTCTATGACATCACAAGGCTTAGAACTTTAGCAGCAATTTCTCACATTTTCAAGAAAATTTCAAAAGGCTATTTTTACAGGGGCCAGTTCAGTTGTGAAGTGGATTTTAGGGCCTTATATATTAGAAACCCTCGATAAGTCACCCCATTTTAAAAACTTCACCCCTCAAAGTATTCAAAACAGCATTTAGAAAGTTTCTTAACCCTTTAGATGTTTCACAGGAATTAAGGCAAAGTAGATGTGAAATGTTCAAATTTCTTTTTTTTTTTTTGCAGAAATTAATTTTTCATCTATTTTTTTTGTAACACAGAAAGTTTTACCAGAGAAACGCAACTCAATATCTATTTCCCATATTCTGCAGTTTTTAGAAATACCCCACATGTGGCCCTAGTGCACTTATTGACTGAAGCACAGGCCTCAGAAACAAAGGAACACCTACAGGATTTTGGGGCCTCTTATTAGAAAATATTTTAGGCACCATGTCGGGTCTGAAAGGCTCTTGCGGCGACAAAACAGTGGAAATCCCCTAAAAGTGACCCCATTTCGGAAACTATACCCCTTGAGGAAATTATCTAGGGGTATAGTGAGCATTTTGACCCCGCAGGTTTTTTGGAGAAATTATTGGAAGTAGGCCGTGAAAATGAAAATCGACATTCTTTCAAAGAAAATGTAGGTTTAGCTAATTTTTTCTAATTTCCACAAGGACTAAAAGGAGAAAATTCACCACTACATTTGTAAAGCAATTTCTCCCGAGTAAAACAATACCCCACATGTGGTAATAAAAGGCTGTTTGGATACACGGCAGGGCTTAGAAGGGAAAGAGCGCCATTTGGCATTTGCAGCTCAAATTTAGCAGGAATGGTTTGCGGAGACCACGTCGCATTTGCAAAGCCCCTAAGGGACCAAAACAGTGAAAACACCAAAAAAGTGACTCCATTTAGGGAACTACACCCCTTGAAGAATCCATCTAGGGGTGTAGTGAGCATTTTGAACCCACAGGGGTTTCATAGATTTTATTAGAATTGGGCAGTGAAGATAAAAAAAAATCCTTTTTTTCCAATAAGACGTAGCTTTAGCTCAAAATTTTTCATTTTCTCAACAAATAAAGGAATAAAAAAAAACAACATTTGTAAAGCAACTTCTCTGGAGTACGGCAATACCCCATTTGTGGTCATAAACTGCTGTTTGGGCACACGGCAAGGATCAGAAGAGAAGGAGCGCCATTTGGCTTTTGGAGCACAGATTTTGCTGGATTTGTTTCTTGACACCATGTCACTTTTGCAAAGCTCCTAAGGTGCCAGTACAGTGGAAACTCCCCAAAAGTGATTCCATTCACAAAACTACACCCCTTGAGGAATTCATCTAGGAGTGTAGTGAGCATTTTGACCCCACAGGTGTTTTATAGATTTTATTAGAATTGGGCAGTGAAAATAAAAAAAAATCCTTTTTCTTCAATAAGACGTAGTTTTAGCTGAAAATGTTTCATTTTCTCAACAAATAAATGAAAAAAAGCACCACAACTCTTGTAAAGCAACTTCTCCTGTGTACGGCAATACCACATATGTGGTCATAAACGGCTGTTTGGGCACAGAGTAGAGCTCAGAAGGGAAGGAGCGCCATTTGGCTTTTGGAGTACAGATTTTGCTGGATTGGTTTCTGGGCGCTATGTCGCATTTGCAAAGTCCCTGTGGGACCAAAACAGTGGATCCCCCCAAGAAGTGACCCCATTTTGGAAACTACACCCCTCAAGGTATTCACTTAGGGGTGTAGTGAGCATATTAACACCACAGGTGATTGGCAGAAATTGGTGTGCATTCGATGTTGCAGAGTGAAAATGGGATTTTTTTCTATAGATATGCCAATATTGGCGCCCAGCTTGTGCCACTGGAGACACACACCACAAAAATTGTTAAAAGGGTTCTCCCGGGTATGGTGATGCCTTATATGTGGAAGTAAACTGCAGTTTGGGCACACTGTAGGGTTCAGAAGGGAGGTAGCGCCATTTGGCTTTTGGAGCGTGGATTTTGCTTGTAGTAGTTTTGTATTGAGTCTTACTGGTGTTTCCGTTTATAATGTGCGGGTACATGTAAGCCGGGCGGAGTATATAAGGGGCATAGTCAGGTGGTATAATAATGGGGTAAACAAAAACAATAAAATAATCCATAGATGTGTGTTACGCTGTGACACAATCCTTTCTGCACAGGCCAGTGTCGCACTGATAAGCTGTGTCCTTTCTTATACCTCTTTTGGTCCACACTCCGCACCTTTGCAGTTTGAGGAATTTTGCTGAGAAGTGTTTTCCTGGTATAATACGGGCACCGTCGCTTCCAGCAGATATGTTTGGGCTCTCCCCTTCCTGGTTCCCTAATTTTAGGGGCCTTGATAATTCGCCACTTGAAACAGAAGAAATGTTCCCCTCGGGCCGGCACAACTGCATATTTTTATTTCCTGGCTTATTGGAGCCTTAACTAATTTTATTTTTTCATAGACGTAGTGGTATGAGGGCTGTTTTTTTTGCGGGACGAGCTGTAGTTTTTATTGGTACCATTTTGGGGTACATGCAACTTTTTGATCACATGTTATCCTTTTTTTTTGGGAGGCAAGGTGACCAAAAAACAGCAATTCTGACATTATTTTTTAAATTCTTTTTATACAGCGTTCACCACGCGTTATAAATTACATGTTAGCTTTATTCTGCGGGTCAGTCCGATTCCGGTGATACCTAATTTATAGAACTTTTTTATGTTTTACAACTTTTTGCACAATAAAATAACTTTTGTAAGGAGAATGGATTTTTTCTGTCGCCATGTTTTGAGAGCCATAACGGTTTTAATTTTTTCGTTGACGGAGCTGTATGAGGGCTTATTTTTAGCGAGACGAGTTATAGTTTTTATAGGTACCATTTTTGGGTACATGCGACTTTTTGATCACTTTTTATTTCAATTTTTGGAAGACAAAGTGACCAAAAAATAGCAATTATGTCAGTATTTTTATTTTTTTATTTTACGGCGTTCACTGTGTGGAATAAATAACATAATATTTTTATAGTTAAGGTCGTTACGGTCGCAGCGATACGAAATATGTGTGGCTTTATTATTTTTTTCAATAATAAATGACTTGATAAAGGAAAAAGGGCGATTGTGTTTTGTGTTATTATTTGAAACTTTTATTGTATTTTTACAACTTTTATTTTTACTTTTTTTACACTTTTATTTAGTCCCACTAGGGGACTTGAAGGTCCAACTGTTTGTTTGATGTTCTAATACATTGCACTACCCATGTAGTGCAATGTATTAGAACTGTCAGTTGTTCACTGACAGCAAGCTGATCAGGCTCCGCCTCCGGGCAGGGCCTAATCGGCTAACGTAATGGCAGATAGGAAGCCTTTGTTAGGCTTCCGGTTGCCATAGCAATTGCTCCCCCCCGCAACAATCGGCCCCCGCAATCGCGTAGCGGGGTGCCGATGTTGCTATAACAACTTAAATGCGGCAGTCCCTGCTGATCACCGCTGTGATCCGACCCAATGTTTTCCCCCAGTACTAAGGCTGCTAGTAGCAGCCTGTACTGGGAGATGCCGGGCTGCGGGGAGCGTCTGTGTGCTCTGTTAGGAGCACACGTGGATTAATGGGCTGCAGGTACAACGACCAGCTTTGCAGCCCGTTAATCTAAGTGGGGTGGTCGTGAAGGGGTTAATGGATGGACATGACAAAACAAAAACGAAACATTGCCACACATTAAAAAATATATTTTCCGATGATAGTGTCCCTTTAATTGTATTCTCATTGTTTTGAAGCGATTGGAGGCAGAACAATTTAAGATAAATGTGTTATCAATTTTTGAATTTAGGATTGTATAATTGTGTAATATTAAAGCGCATGTCCATATAGAAGTGGGTAAAATAAGCTGGTAAGGGTACTGCACCATGATGCTTGGTGTTGTGTGTTAAATTCAAACTTTACATCTTGAAGTAAGGACTTTTATACATAAAGGGGTAAAGAGGTAGATCGTGAATTCAGAGTGAAATATATACATTGCAGGGTCACGATCCCTAATGATGAGCATCTTCTAATACACAGAGATAGTAAATTAGTTCTCAAAGTCAAAATTTTCACAAAAATACACAATGGGGCAGATTTAGGGATAAGTTCACATGTGCACCAGAGGTCCCAATAGGAGTTTCTGTCAAAAATGTCAGAATAAATAGTGAAATATGCTCCACTCTTATTTTCAGTAAAGTGAAGGACCCCCTTACGGAAACACAACTGAACACATTCAAGTCAGTTGGTTCCATCGGGTGCCATTAAGTTTTTTGTTTTTTTTAGTTCTTTTGTTGCCATGAACAAAATGCCACATCGCGTGCCAAATATGCACTATATTAGGGTGCAAAATATTACAGAAAATGACCACAGAAAATCTGCCCCAAGGTCCACTAATCGTACTAACCTGCTACCTGTGGAACTGTTATATTACAGCCGGTGGAGGTAGTCTACACAACTCCAATCACATAAGAACTCAAAATAATGTTGGTCTTTCCAATAGGTCTGTCAACATTCTGATTTATTTCTTTATGTTAAATGATGGCATCTTGTAGCATGGGGACTTGTCTGCATCCACTGGCTGGCAGCGTGTCCTGGCCTAAGCAATTCTATATGTGGAGAAAATAGGAGGAGTCCTCCAGCTCACCTGGGTAGGTAGTTTGCCTTGCCTGTAGCGCTCGGGTCCTCGTGTCGGCACACGTACTGGATAGACAAGAAAACAGAGAAAAGGATCCAGCTCTGAGACCATGTGTTTCTGTTTAAAATTGGAAACTTCTTCCGAGTTTTATTGGACAAACAAAGTTAAAATAGGATAGTCCGTGTATCTTTGGTATCCGTGGTTCATTGGGATAAATAAGCAGGTGCCTACGCGTTTCAGACGCGGTCTGCGTCCTTAATCATGGCTTTCCGTGAAAACTCTATCAAATGTCAGTGGACTTTATATCCGGTCAAGCAGGTGAATTTGATTGCGGTACAGACTGATTACTCTATTGGAACGCTTCGCCATTTTTGTTCTGACGGCTGATCTGATAGATATGAAGTCCAGGATTCGGGAGCGGCCAGTCCAGGTATAGTATTTCTTTTCTTCATTTTATTTTGAATTTAAAAGTACTTTAGATTGTACCGCAACCCTAAATTGTTGATTCGTAAAAATGACATAAATATGGCCAGAGTTTTATTGACTAATAAACGGATTGGGTTAAAATACATATATATGAAAAAAGTGTTGGATAAAAACTGGTTGATTATTGCTGGAGATATCAAAATTTTGATATCTCCAGCAATAATAATTGACTAATAAACGGATTGGGTTAAAATACATATATATGAAAAAAGTGTTGGATAAAAACTGGTTGATTATTGCTGGAGATATCAAAATTTTGATATCTCCAGCAATAATCAACCAGTTTTTATCCAACACTTTTTTCATATATATGTATTTTAACCCAATCCGTTTATTAGTCAATAAAACTCTGGCCATATTTATGTCATTTTTACGAATCAACAATTTAGGGTTGCGGTACAATCTAAAGTACTTTTAAATTCAAAATAAAATGAAGAAAAGAAATACTATACCTGGACTGGCCGCTCCCGAATCCTGGACTTCATATCTATCAGATCAGCCGTCAGAACAAAAATGGCGAAGCGTTCCAATAGAGTAATCAGTCTGGACCGCAATCAAATTCACCTGCTTGACCGGATATAAAGTCCACTGACATTTGATAGAGTTTTCACGGAAAGCCATGATTAAGGACGCAGACCGCGTCTGAAACGCGTAGGCACCTGCTTATTTATCCCAATGAACCACGGATACCAAAGATACACGGACTATCCTATTTTAACTTTGTTTGTCCAATAAAACTTGGAAGAAGTTTCCAATTTTAAACAGACACACATGGTCTCAGCGCTGGATCCTTTTCTTTGTTTTCTTGTCAATTCTATATGTGGTCACACATTGTCTGCTCTTTTCTTTGTTATTTTATTTATAACACTTTACAAGAACTTTAGCATTATTTTAGCAACAACCAGGCCATCTATTCTTGTTGCTTTACTCAGAAAATGTAAACCTTCTTTCTCAAGACAGAATCATGCCGTGCCAAGGGGGAGTTATTACAGGTCACTTAAGACAGGTTAATTAATACATACAAAATATATGTAGAGTGTTGGAAATGACAAAGTTTATACTACTTGCCAGCAAAGCCTGTCAACCTTTATGACCCTTTGTACTGTTTACTTTGCTGTAACTGGGTAATCTGCCTTGCAAAGCAACAGAAAAAAAAATGAAAGCAGGATTTCATGCCATAGTTATACATCTAGAGCAGCGGTTCCCAACCTTTTTTGTACCAAGGACCAGTTTCATGCAAAAAAAAATTTCCAGGGACCGGCGGGGGTGTTTGTGGTTGGGGGGGGGGGTGTTTGTGGTTGGGGGGGGGGGGGTTAGGGTCAGTTCACATGTGCGTAAATATCGCAGATTTTCCACAACGGAATTCGTTGCGGAAAATCCACAGCACAATACAGTAGAAGCAAAGTGGAGGAGATAAAACAAATCTCATCCACACGCTGCGTAAATAGTGAGCGGAAGAACAGCTCATAAATTGACATGTGGTGCAAGATTTTATTCCGCAACATGTCAATTGTATTTGCGTTAACTTTGCTTATTTGTTGTGGGTTTTCCCCATCGAATTTAATGGGGAGGTAAAACCCACAACAAATAGCAGTTGTTACATTTATTGCGGCGGAATCGCAGCTATTCCACCGCAAAAAACGCAACTCCGAAAAAAAACAGTATACATACCCAGAAGTCTGTGTTCTTCCTCCGGGCCGGCCTCCTGGGATGACGTCTCATCCCATGTCACGGCAGCAATGGTGGTCACATGGGATGAAACATCATCCCAGGAGGCTGGCCTGGATGACATCAGATGACGTGAGAGGGTCGTAATGACATACTTTCCCGTTACAGGAGATGCTTGAAGTGGAATCCGCCAGTTTATATGCAAAATGGTGCTCGTTTTATCATGTTTAGGAACAACTTCTACGATACCACACATTCGATATTACGGACATGAATTTCAATTTGCTATTTTAGTTAGGGCACTGTCTGGGGATTAGTTTTATAAACCTTACCCCTCAGGTAATTCCACAGACACAAGTCGCACACCGATATGACTGGTGACCATGGCGGTCACAACCCTTTGATCACCGTACATCGTTCTGTGAATGCCCCATTAACTCGGCACAGGGATGCATACGATGTATGGCAAGTCCCCCTATCTTGTTGAAAGAAACGATACTCATGCTCTTGATCAGTTGACTGTGCATAGAATTGCTCTAAGATGTCCATGTGCACGGCTGTGTTCACATTTTCATTAAAGAATATTGGACCCACAATCCGGTAAATACAGTTTACTACAAGACAGTTTTGATGAATGGGGCCCCGATAAGCAGTATCCTGTATAAACCACAAAATGGAAACAGGGTTCTGTTTTTCTTCACCTACCTGTATACGTTTTATGCTCTATTTTTACTAGGCAGAACCAGAATATGTTTCAGCCATTGCTTTGTGACAGATGGTGAAGTCAGCAAGTCACTAAACCAGATGTCCTGCGTAGCGCAGAAGAGGACAAAGCTTCCCATCGAGGAGAATTGTCAGCTAGGTTCATATATAAGGAACAGCCTCTCAGTGGATGACGTTAAAAAGAAACCTTCTTTTATTCCTTAAAACAACATGTATTCTATTTTGTTATTCCTTCAGCTATGTGTTGCGACCCAGTACTTGGGTCTTCATGAGGTTGTGCCAGATGACGACCCAAGTACTGGGTCAAAACGCGTAGCTTAAAGAATAACAAAATAGAATACATATTGTTTTAAGGAATAAAAGTGTAACATTTATGGCCGAGGGCTGTCGCTCAGACTTACCCTCTGACGGGCCCGGCCATGGACATCTGTCTTCTCAGTGACATCTCCCTCCAGGGACACACCGGCACTCACTTCCAGGTCCTGGGACTATTTCCCACAGGGCGCGTGCCCGCGCGTGCACGGCCTTAATGGGCCAGTACGCGTCTAGCTGTCATCACTCAATAATTAGCCCAGAGTGCTGCTGGACTATAAAAAGGGCTCTGCCCACTTGATCCTTGCCTGAGTGTTGTTGTCTACCTTTAGTTTATCTTGCAAATGGTCTCCCAGTGTTTTCCAGTTCCCAGTGTTACCCGTTCCTGCTGCTTGTACCCTGTATCCCATGCTATCGTATCTACAGAGTCAAGTCGTGTCTTCCGCTGCATCTACTAGCCTTCTACAGTGAAAGTCAAGTTGTGCCTCCGCTACGGTCTACATTGCCTCAGGTACCCGTTCAGGACTATAGACATTGTTTTATACCTAGTTGGCCAGCTGCTAACCCGCTACGCGGTACGGCCCAGTGGGTCCACACCCCGCGCCCTGTCAAAAAGAAGGTTTCTTTTTAACGTCAACTACTAGGAGGCTGTTCCTTATTTGTGAACCTAGCTGACAATTCAATCCTACACAGGAGCACCTTCAGTAAGGAGTGAATCTCTTTTTAAAATATCTTTGGAATTATCACTTTTATCGGACCACGCTGCAACCGGTGCCCAAATGCTAGCAGATTGCTCACCCATGGAGTATATGTTCTCCACATACTAGAAGTTTGTGTTGTGCCGACTATCATGCACAACCGAAGAACGTGAGTGTATCACAAAAACCCCTTTGTTCACCTATATATATATATATATATATATATATATATATATATATATATATATGTGCTGTTTGTTCGCGTACCGACATTATCACCTCAGAGGAGCGCCCCGTCTTTTTTCATTTGTTACTGCATCGAGGAGAATGACAGAAGTAGTCAAATAACATTTAATCCATTTATTGATCTTCAACCACTTTTGTCATTCTCAATGGGAAGCGCTGTGCAAATATTTTCTTCCTATTCTTTGCAACTGCCTATTAGATGAAGTATGTCCTGACGATACCGGAAGGTGATCCCTGGAGACTGCAGTACCAATCTTAACACACTAACTAAGGTTGTTGTAGCTTCACACAACCCAGCAAGGCGAGCAGCCAAGCTATTGAACTCTGGCACCATCCTTCTTTTTATACATATTGCCCTCTAATGCCCTTTGCTTGTATTTTCTAGTTCAATAGAGCTCTTGCGTAGACAAAATTACTGTTAGGATAATAGCCCTAATATATTATCACATCACCACATAGTGCAAGGGCAAAGTCAATATTCTGGAGCACTGAACGTGGGCATAGATAAAACAGACATTATGTAAGTAAATACCCTTAAGTGCAATGCACACAACTATGTTTTTTTTTGTCCGCGTGCTATCCACATTTTTGGGGATAGCACACTGACCCATTCATTTACTTGGCCCCATGCACACGACCGTGATGTTCACAGATCCGTGTGAAGGCCGCGAGCCTGGGCGTGTCTCAGGACATATCACTTTACTGTCTGTATTTGCGGATCATGTGACCTACTCAGGGAATTGGGACAAACTGTGACATCAATTTCAGCCTTCCTTTTTTTTTGCGAATTAGTGAATACTGATGACTCACTGAGGCACTACGGAAAGATTTTTGCGAAAAAATGGACCGCAAATAGCAGAAAACCATTAATAAGGACGCATAAACCCTTTAAAGGGGTCCTATGGGCTTCACATTTCGCGTTCATTTTACATCTTTGCTTTTTCTATAGTTTCAAATGGGAAGGCTGCTGAATAAGAGCAGACCAATACTCGTAGCGTAAAAACTAGAGGGTAGCGGTAATCCCAAAACAGTATAGAGACACTTCCATGTGTAAGGTAAGTATATACAGGTAGGAGAATCAAACCTATTGAACTGCATAACAATATAAGGTGCAAATGAGCCCTCAGGAGTATAAAGTGATCATCACATGAAATCATAATACAGTGTAGAGAGGATATTGCACATGAAAGGACACAATGAAAGGTATACCGACCGTGAAAAAACTGCACCCCAACCCACTGGGTGGCGCGTCACACTGGGTCAAATCCTTAGCTATTCTCCATTACTATATAATATACTTCTCCTGGAGCGTAATCCCCGGCTGCAGTTTAGGGATTCCGCTCCTCCTCCTTCTCACATGCACTTCAGTGCGGGAGCTCCAAGAGTGAAGAAGGAGGAGGAGGCGTGGACAACGCTTTCTCTGCCTCCCATTGATGTCAATGGGACGTCAGAGATGTAAACGCCCGAAGATGGGTTATGTCGCTTCTTTTTCCCGCGAACCAGTTTTACCGGCCACAGGAAAAAAATGCCTCCGCCTCCCATTTAAATCAATAGGAGGCATTTTGGACCTCTTTTGGCGCGTTTTTTGAGGCAGTTTCCGCATCAAAACGTGAAAAGAACAGCCGAACATGCCACACGTTTTTTCCCGCAAACTGTAAAACTGGCACGCGGGAAAAAGAAGCGAGATGCCCTATCTTCGGGCGTTTACTCCTCTGATCTCCCATTGACATGGGAGGTAGGGAAAGCGTTTTTTGCTGCATTTTTCCCCGCAGCGCTCAATGGCAGGGTCCGGGTGTCGGCTGATAAAAACTGCGTTTTTTGTCCGTTTTTCTCGGCCGTTTTGCATCCGTTTTCATTTAATTTGTACATTTTCTGCCACACACTGCCCTCTGTAGATACTGCCACACACTGACCTCTGTAGATAATGCCACACAGTACTTTCTATAGATACTGACACAGCCCCCTGTAGGTAATGCCATGCAGCCCCCCTTGTAGGTAGTGCCACACAGCTCCCCTGTAAGCAATGCCACACAGCCCACCCTCTAGGTAATGCTACACACCCCCCTGTAGGTAGTGCCACACAGCCCCCTTGTAGGTAATGCCACACGGCCCCCCTGTAGGTAATGCCACACAGCCCCCTGTAGGTAATGCCACACGGCCCCCTGTAGGTAATGCCACACGGCCCCCCTGTAGGTAATGCCACACGGCCCCCCTGTAGGTAATGCCACATGGCCCCCCCTGTAGGTAATGCCATACAATCCCCCCTGTAGGTAATGCCACACATCCCCTTGTACATAGTCACACCCCTTCCTGTAGGGGACGGCTCCAGGAGAAGTCCCTCACTTCACTGTCCATATGTACAGTGAAGTGAGGGAATTCTCCTGGATCGGAATCCCCAGCCACAGCGGTGGGGATTCCGCTTCAGAAGTCCCTGACGTCACTGTGTCTATATATGGACAGTGAAGACAGGGACTTCTCCTACAGCGGAATCCCCGGTCACAGCAGTGGGGAATCCGCTTCAGAAGTCCATGACGTCACTGTGTCCATATATGGACAGTGAAGGCAGAGACTTCTCCTGGAGCGGAATCCCCAGCCACATCGTCGGCCGCTGTGTCCGGGGATTCAGTTTCAGGAGTAGGGGACAGCTCCAGCAAAAGTCAGGGACTTCTCCTGGAGCGTAATCCCCGGCCCCGGATTAGGGATTCCGCTTCTCCTCCTTCTCACATGCACTTTAGTGTGGGAGCTCCAAGAGTGAAGAAGGAGGAGGAGGCGTGGACGACGAGACAGGAGGAGGAGGGGTCGTGTACTATGATTGATGATGCTCCATGTCTTTGCTCAGCCAGCACTTCCTGCTGTGTAAAGACGCGGCGCGTCATCAACTACATCTACATGCGGCGGGACCAGAGGAGGCGGAGCTCTGAAGAGCTCATGAAACATCTGCCCGGCCCACTGCCTGGAAATGTAGTTGATGACGCGCAGTGCCTTTTTCAGCCGAAAGTGCTGGCTGAGCAAAGACACGGTACCTCACAGGAAATAAAAAAGTTACCCTGGGTGCGGACATATGACTAATTAAGTTAAAATTTAAATAAAATTTATTCCCGCACAACCCCTTTAACTTAAACATGGCAGTGTCTGTATATTGATTTGGGATTCCCATCTTGTGGTAGTGTGTTCACACACACACACACACACACACACACACACACACACACACACACGTATGTGTCTGTGATTTTTATGTACCTTTTATGTATTTTTACACTTGAATAAGGATGCAAAGTTATATTTATAATAACTGGTTCTGTGTATTTTCTCTTTTTGGTGTCTGTGGTAGTAAAGAAAGCTCCAGAAACTGCGATTGACTTACAGCTGTGAGACCTTACCTGGCTGCTGAAGCCAGTACACGATACTGTACTGTACTGTACTACAATACAGAAATTGTCCACAAAAAGTTACATAATAGGAAATACACACTATGATTCCAGCATAAATCTCTGGATCTGTACATGACCATGGGCAGCTTGGCTGGGAGAACAACACTGTTTAACATGCATGTGATTTGTGATACAGGCATGGCTCAATTACAAGATAGAGTCACTGCGTACTTGGAAGGGTCACTTGCACCACCTCATTTTCCTGTTTCAGGCTTGGCTCGCACAAATGTTAGGGTGATGCTGCCAGCAGCAATGTTTTATTGTGACCAAACACAAGAAAGCTCTGCTATTCCTAGGACCAAGAAGCCAATCATTCTGCACTCACCAAGCATCCTCACAGCTGGTGTTACCTCCTCAACACCCTCTAATCTCAGTGGCAAGCTGCAGATTGTCTTGTACTTTACAGTAAAGCTGATCATGTAACATATTTCCTTACTGGCAAGTTTTTGTCAAAACTTTAACCGCTTCAGGACCGGGCTATTTAGAGCCTTCAGGACCAGACACCGTTTAGCCACTTTTAGCACCCGTTAGTGGAACAGCTCTAACTTTTTTATTTGTATTCCGCTAGCGACGTGATTTTTGCAATGTTTTATTCCGTGGACAATGCAGGTTTCTTTTTTTTTTAATCATTTTTATACATTTCCTTTTTGCTATTTTAGAATTTTTAGGCTTAAAGTTTGAAAATAATAGTAAAAAAATAAGCTTTTTTACTTGTTAGCTATTTTTTTCTGGTAATAACATAGTTTTACCCTAAAATAGACCTTTGATTTGTGATCGTCCTTGCCTACCGTAAATTTTAATATATTACATGTCTATGTTAGGGTAATTGGGTCAGGGCTAGCGTTACGAAAACGATAGGCGGGGGGCACTTTTTTTTTGGGGGTGGGTATTTTATGTGTATTTATTATTAATTTTTTTGCACTTTACTGCAGAAAAGACCTTTGGGGACTTTATTTATTTTTAGGGTATGTTCACACGAGGGCGTCCGTTACGGCTGAAATTACGGGGATGTTTCAGCCTGAAAACATCCCCGTAATTTCAGCCGTACCGGCATGTGCAGGCGCTTGAACGCCGCGTCAATTACGGCCGTAATTAGCGCTGCTATTCATTGGAGTCAATGAATAACGGCTCCAATTACGGCCAAAGAAGTGACAGGTCACTTCTTTGACGCGGGCGTCTATTTACGCGCCGTCATTTGAAAGCGGCGCGTAAATATACGCCTCGTGTGAACAGAGAAACGTCTGCCCATTGCTTTCAATGGGCAGATGTTTGTCAACGCTATTGAGGCGCTATTTTCAGACGTAATTCGGGGCAAAAACGCCCGAATTACGTCCGTAAATAGGCCGTGTGAACATACCCTTAACTTTCTTCTTTTACACTATATTTTTCCACTGCACAGCAGCCCCAGTTACAGGGGAAATCAGCCCTCTTATAGTGACTATTGTCACTAATAGGGCTGTGCTGGGTCTAGTTGGACCCAGCAGCAGTCTGCTTCTAACGGCGTCCCGGTGATCATGTGACCACCGGGACCAATAGAAGCAGCAGCGCTGCCGATGCCTCTATTCATATATGCAGCCCTCATTGAGCGACATGTGCAAAGAAGGTAGAAGCAGCGAAAGGGTCCCCGGCAGTCACTGATTGCTGGAGACCCGACAATCAGCTGCCCGATCACTCGGGCAGCAGCTAAAACCTGCGCCGTAAATGGTCTATGGCGCAAGTTTTAAGGACCCCAACAGCCGGCCGTAAATACACAGCCAGCAGTTGGGAACCGGTTAAACATAGAAATTGAGACTGTTCGGTCAGAGACATGAAAACTGCAGCTTAATGATTTAAAAGATTGTACCCTTTTTTTGTAGGGAGGGAGCTTTTGATTGTTGTATTTTATACATTTTTATGGATGTCAACTTCGTTTAGGGTCCATAAATCATGTCATATTTCAAGGTGGAGTCCCAGAAAAAAGCAGGACATATAAACATATACTAGTCCTTCTCAATGAATTAGAATATCATCAAAAAGTTAATTTATTTCAGTAATTCAATTCAAAAAGGGAAACTCATATTATATAGATTCATTACACACAGAGTGATCTATTTCCAGCATTTTTTTTTCTTTTAATGTTGATAATTATGGCTAACAGTTAATGAAAACCTAAAATTTAGTCTATAAGAAAATTTGAATATTGGGTAAAAGTTCAAGATTGTAGACTCATGGGGTCACACTTTAATCAGCTAATCAACACAAAGCACCTGCAAAGGTTTCCTAAGCCTTTAAAGAGGCTCTGTCACCACATTATAAGTGCCCTATCTTCTACATAATGTGATCGGCGCTGTAATGTAGATTACAGCAGTGTTTTTTATTTAGAAAAACAATAAATTTTTACGAAGTTATGACCTATTTTAGATTTATGCTAATGACTTTCTTAATGCCCAACTGGGCGTGTTTTTACTTTTTTACCAAGTGGGCATTGTGGAGAGAAGTGTATGACGCTGACCAATTAGTGTCATACACTTCTCTCCATTCATTTATTCAGCACATAGTGATCTTGCTAGATCATGATGTGTAGTCACATACTCACACATTAACGCTACTGAAGTGCCTTGAGAGTGAATAGACATTGCTTCCAGCCAGGACACGATGTCTATTCACAATCCCGACACTTCGTAACGTTTGTGTGTGACTTACAGCACAGCACATCGAGATCACGTTGTGCTGTCATTTACAGCGTGATCTCGCGAGATTACGCTTGCTGTGCTGTAAGTCCCACACAAACGTTACCGAAGTGTCGGGATTGTGAATAGACATTGCGTCCTGTCTGAAAGCGATGGCTATTAACTCTCAAGACACTTTAGTAACGTTAAAGGAACAGTGTCACCAACATTTATTTTTTTATATCAGTTTTATGTTAGGGTTTTATTAAAAACGTTTATATTTATTTGTGTGTTTGTGTGTTATTTTTTTCTATTTTTACACTTTTTCTTCCCTATGGGGGCTGCCATTTTTTTTTCCATTTCTGTATGTGTCGATTAACGACACATACAGACATGGAATACGGCAGCTCCAGTCCCATAGGGACTGCGAACAGGGCCCGTTCCATCCACTATGGTGTACGCCGTATGTGTGGGAACGGCGCATGCACCGCTCCCACACAGTTCGATTTGAAATGCGCGCCGTCCGTCGCCATTTTCCTGTGGACCGGGAAGTCGCGGCCGGGCAGTAAGATTACTACTTCCGGTTGCGGCTTCCGGACTTGTGCACATGGAGCAGCGGCAGCAGACGGAGCGGACGGAGCGGAGAGAGCGGCGGCGACTGGAGCAGGTAAGTGATTTCTATGTATGTTCGTGTTTCAGTGTGTTTTACTAGTGTATGTAAACCTTCTACACTGTGTGTTAGCTCAAAAAATGGCGACACACAGTGTAGGAGGTTAGACCGTTCAAACCCCTCGTTTCTCCCGGCACTAGCCAGGATAAAGGAGGGGGGGATTTTGAGAGCTCACTAGAGCGAGGGATTTTTTCCCAATTTTGCAGCATAAAGCAATGTGGTTGCTTTACCACATGCAATGCTGCAATTTTGGGAATTGCTCCATCTAGTGACCAGTGCTGGGAAATATTATAAATTGAATCCAATTTATAATATTTCCTGACTCGTGAAAAAAATAAAAAAAATTAGAACATTGTTTAATCACCTACACACTAATTGTTTAACTAAAAAAAAAACAAACATGTTTTGCTGGCAACACATTCCCTTTAATGTGTGAGTATGTGACTGTACATCATGATCTAGCAAGATCACTCTGTGCTGAATAAATGAATGGAGAGAAGTGTATGACGCTGATTGGTCATAACTCCATCAAAATTTATCGTTTTTCTAAATGAAAAACACTGTTGTAATCTACATTACAGCGCCGATCACATTATGTAGAAGATAGGGCACTTATAATGTGGTGACAGAGCCTCTTTAAATGGTCCAACAGTCCGGTTCACTAGGCTACACAATCATGGGAAAGACTGCTGACTTGACAGTTGTCCTGAAGACAGTCATTGACACCCTCCACAAGGAGAGTAAGCCACAAAAGGACATTGCTAAAGAAGCTGGCTGTTCACAGAGTGCTGTATCCAAGCATATTAATGGAAAGTTGAGAGGAAGGAAAAAGTGTGGTAGAAAAAGGTGCACAAGCAACAGGGATAACCGCAGCCTTAAAAAGATTGTCAAGAAAAGGCAACTCAAGAATCTGGGGGAGATTCACAAGGAGTGGACTGCGGCTGGAGTCAGGGCTTCAACAGCCACCACACACAGACGTATCTAGGACATGGGCTACAATTGTCGCATTCCTTGAGACGTCAGAAGCGTCTTACCTGGGCTAAAGAGAAAAAGGACTGGTCTGTTACTCAGTGGTCCAAATGGTTTTCAGATGAAAGCGGTCCAGTGTGAAGTTTCCACAGTCAGTGATGGTTTGGGGAGCCATGTCATCTGCTGGTGTTGGTCCACTGTGTTATATCAAGTCCAGAGTCAACGCAGCCGTCTAACAGGAGATTATAGAGCATTTCATGCTTCCCTCTGCTGACAAGCTTTATGGAGATGCTGATTTCATTTTCCAGCAGGACTTGGCACCTGCCCACACTGCCAAAAGTGCCAATACCTGGTTTAATAACCACAGTATCACTGTGCTTAATTGGCCAGAAAACTCGCCTGACCTAAACCCCATAGAGAATCTATGGGGTATTGTCAGGAGGGAGATGAGAGACACCAGACCCAACAATGCAGACTAGCTGAAGGCCACTATCAAAGCAACCTGGGTTTCCATAACACCTCAGCAGTGGCACAGGCTGATCACCCCCATGCCACGCCGCATTGATGCAGTAATTCATGCAAAAGGAGCCCCGACCAAGTATTGAGTGCATATTCTGTACAGACTTTTCAGTAGGCCAACACTTCGGTATTAAAAATAATTTTTGAAATTGGGCTTATATAATATTCTAATTTTCTGAGACGCTACGTTTTGGGTTTTCATTGACTATCAGCCATAATCATAAACATTAAAAGAAAAAAAAATGCTGGAAATAGATCACTCTGTGTGTAATGAATCTATATAATATAGGAGTTTCACTTTTTGAATTGAATTACTGAAATAAATTTACTTTTTGATGATATTCTAATTAATTGAGAAGGACTAGTATATGTCATACAATATATGACATAAACCTTAAGCAAGCAACATTGGTCAAGGGAGAAATCTTCACCCAGGTAAGGATAACTTGAAATATTTTTTCGATCCTGAAGCATGATGGTAGGGTCAGTAAAAAGTTAAATTAATTGTTCTGAATGTTACAATAGGAGAGAAACCTTGGGTCTTTTACTTTCTCTCATGCTAATGCCACATTGTCCATTAATATGGTGTTATTGGGAGCTAGCTGCAAAGTATTTCTCTACAGGTATGTGCTACCACTTTGACTTGCAAAGCTCTTTCCGCAAGTGTCCTCATTTTTAAACAATGCAAAAGGGGAAGGATTTTCTTGCATATTTGTGGGAGTGTCCTAAATTGAAACACCTTTGGTGCAGGTTCTATGACCTAATATATTCCGTTACCATGATCAATTTAAAGATGGCACCTGATTAGGCTCTTCTCAATGTGTCAATTCGGAACATGCTCAAACATTCTAAAACACTTGAAAGGCTAAATTAAATGGTATCATGGTAAATCATAAATCGATCAGTATTCTTAAAATCAAAGATCGGGTGTGGGGTACTTAACTCGCCTACCATTAATATGGCCAAAAAATTGATTATAGAATGTTAGACCCATCCCCACGCCAAGTATCTTTGTGGTGAGAATGCGATTAGGGGTTCCATGGGAGTGCAACATTTCTTCAGGGATTTCCCTATCGTAATAATGGTAATGAGTCTGGGAATCACTAAACTAGAGGATGAAATATTTAAGAGAGAGTACACATAGACATGATTTACACAAGAAATGGTAAACTTGTGGCATTACAGAAATAAAGGTAGGGATTAGATATAAAAAAATTTTTTTTTAAATAGTTAGAAAGGGGAAAAAAATACAAATACATAGAAAACAAATAGAGAAAGCAGTACAGTAAAAGAAGAAAGCCTAAACCAGGGGAAAGGATGATAAACATAGAACGTGAGCTCTAGAGCACACTAGACACTCACGGTGGATTGTCACATTTTCTCTGCCTGAATCGTGCTCCAGTTCCACACGTGCGGCTGCACATGCTCCAGGGGCTCCATGAACTCCAGTCTCCGTCTACATGCTGGGGGATCGGGGTCTTGCTTACACAGTCCCCAGCTCTGCACCACTGTAATATAAACTCCCAATATTAACAAAACTATCCAAACTCATATACAGAATAGAATGTTTCAGTATGTATTGAACCAACATGACAGCTCTATGGGTGTATGTGACACTACTTTGAGGTGCTCTTTAATTGCCTGTGTCATGCACCGCCCCTTCAGGCCTGCAATAAGCAAAACACAGTGCATTAGATTTCACAGAGTTTTACTTTAACCCCTTTCCGACATTTGACGTAACTGTATATCATGGCCAGGAAGAATATGGAGCGGGCTCACACGCTCAGCCTGCAGCATACCCAGCAGGTGTCGGCTGTATGTTATAGCCAGCAACTCACTGTAACGGCCAGCATTGGAGATAACGCAGATCCCGGCCGTTTAACCTAGATGTTGCAGTCAATAGCGACCGCGGTATCTAAGTTGTTAAAAGGAAGGGGTCCCCCCTTCAATATCTCACCACCGAATCCACAATGCGATCGCCAGGTGCTGAAGGTTGTCATGGCAACCTAGGGGCCTAATTGAGGCCCCCAGGTTTGCCATCTTTGTTCTCTTATTAAGATTTGCCAGGAGAGCGGAAAAAGTACCTTGCGCTGCTATACATAAGTATTGCAGTTATTTGTAGAATCGATCGAAAAAATCGCCTGTTTAAGTCCCGTAGTGGGACAAAAAAAAAAAAATAGTCGAAAAAAGCTTTTACCAAAATAGGAAAAAAAAATTATTAAAAGTTCAAAAAGCCAACCTTTTCCCATTTTTACCATAAAGTAATGTAAAAAATAAACATAATTGGTATCGCCATGTCTGTAAAAGTCTAAACTATTACAATATAAAATGATTTATCCCAAACAGTGAACACCGTAAAATAAATATTATATTATATATTACTATGAAAAAACGTCAGAATTTATGATTTAAAAAAAAAATAAAAAAATAATAAAATTGAATAAAAAGTGATTAGAAAGTCATATGCACCAAAATACTATCAATAAAAATTACAGTTCACCCTGCAAAAGACAATCCTCCACACTGCTCTATCTGTGAAAAAAGTTCCAGCTCTCAGAATATGGGGATACAAATTTTTTCTTTTTAAGAAATGGTTATTATAGGGCCAGTTCACACAGTTTTTTGAGGCAGAAACCGCACCAAAAAACGACCGAGAATGCCTCCCATTGATTTCAATCGGAGGCGGAGGCGGTTTTTTCCTGCGAGCGGAAAAAGCGTCTCGTGGGAAAAAGAAGCAACATGCCCCGTCTGGGGGCGTTTACGTCTCTGACCTCCCATTGACTTCAATGGGAGGCAGAGAAAGCAGATCTAACGGCGTTTTTTGCCCGCAGCCATTGGTCAATGGCTGCGGTCGAAAAATGCTGTGAAAATCGGCGTGCAGGCAGAGCAAAATCGGCCTCAAAATTCCAAATGGAATTTTGAGGCAGATTTTCCGCCTGCAAAAAACTCTGTGTGAACCCAGCCTTACAATAAACAAAAATATATAAATTTGTTATTGCTGTAATTGTAGCAACCCACAGAATAAAGTTAACATGTAATTTTTACTGCACAGTGGATGCAGTAAAAGGAAAATCTAAAAAACAATGGAGATACTGCTGCTTTTTTCCATTCCACCCCACAAAGATTTTCAGTACATTATATGGTATAATAAAAAAGATATCCAAAGACCACCCCAAAGTTTCAAGCAAATACT